>NC_073228.2:153195000-153537500 GCF_029281585.2 Gorilla gorilla gorilla
CCCAGGAGTTCGAGATCAGCCTGGGCAACATGGCGAAACCCTGTGTCTACAAAAACTACAAAAAAATTAGCCGGGTGTGGTGGCACATGCCTATAGTCCCAGCTACTCCATAGGCTGAGGTGGGAGGATCACTTGAGCCCAGTGGGAGGGGTGAGGCTACAGTGAGCCCTGATCACACCACTGCACTCCAGCCTAGACGACACTAAGTGAGACCCTGTCTCAAAAAAAGCATGGCTCTATGTCTAGGCTGGAGCTGCATCCTCAGGTTGGAATTGAATTTCAGAGCCTAAGAGGGAAGAGTCTTTATTCTTTCCTACAGTTAGTCATTAAACAAATATTTGTTGAAGACCTACCATATGCCAGTCTTGTTCTAGTTTCTGGTTACATAACAGGGAACCCAAAAAAGTCCCTGGTCTCATAGAGTTGGGAAGACAATACTTTAAATACCACACATAAATAAAGAATGTGATGCCAGAGAAGATGAACCTCCCAAAGGGGCTTAAGCACAGTGATAGCAAAGACCCTTTCAAGAAGGTGACACATAGGCAGAGACCTGAATGGAGTGTGAGGGAGAAACCCATGCAGGGGGCTGAGGGAAGGGCAATCCAGGCAGAGAGAAGAGCAAGTGTCAAGTCCCTGAAGTGGGAAAAAGCTTGGCATGTTTGAGGAACATCAAGAAGATCCAGGTGATTCCAGTGAAGGGAACAAAGAGTGAGCATTAGGAGATGAGATCAGAGAAGTAACCAGTGAGGGGCCAGATCATCTAGACCAGCAGTCAGCAAACTTTTTCTGTAAAGGGCCAGAGAGTAAATAGTTTAGGCTTTCTGAACCATATGATCTGTTCCACACCCTCTCAACTCTGCCATTATCGCATGAAAATAGCCATGGACAATATGAAAATGATGATGAAAATGGCTGTGTCCCAATAATGCTTTTTTTTTTTTTTTGAGACGGAGTCTCGCTCTGTCACCCAGGCTGGAGTGCAGTGGTATGATCTCAGCTCACTGCAACCTCCACCTCCCGGGTTCAAGCAATTCTCCTGCCTCAGCCTCCTGTGTAGCTGGGATTACAGGTGCACACCACCACACTCGGCTAATTTTTTTGTATTTTTAGTAGAGACGGGGGGTTTCACCATGTTGGTCAGGTTGGTCTCGAACTCCTGACCTCGTGATCCGCCCACCTCGGCCTCCCAAAGTGCTGGGATTACAGGCATGAGCCACTGCACCTAGCCCAATAAAACTTATTTACAGGCACTGAAATTTGAATTTCGTATCATTTTCATGTGTCATGAGATAGTCGTCTTCTTTTGATTTTTTTTTCAAACATTTAGAAATAAGAGCTGATGGATTATATGAGAATGGGCAATAGGCCAGACTTGGCCCACAGACTATCGTTTACCAGCCTTTCATCTAAAGCCTTTCAGCCTGCTGAGGAACCATGGATCTTGTTCTAACATAATGGATCTTGTGGTGACATGATGGAAGGTTTTGAGCAAAGGGTTTTGGATATAAATTACATTTTGTAAAGACCATTCAGGCAACTATGTTGAGAATGGATGAAGGGACAAGAGAGACCAGCATGGAGAAGTGACTTACTCAGGGCCACAGAAAGAGAGAGAGGGGGTTAGAACCCAACGCAACCTGGCTAGTGGAGATCTTCATCTAACTAGGTGCCATGAAATCTCTTTATCCATGTCACACTAGACCATTCAGCAAATTGATTTGTCTTCTCTTTCTGTGCTTCAGGAATGGGAAATGAAGAAGACCTAGGAAGAGGATGAGGATTTCATTCCAAAGGAAATACCAGCTTGTCCACCTGAGGAAGAAATGCTTTTTTCACAAGGAGACACCAAGAGACGACTAGGAAGTAGCCCTCGTTCTCCAGGGCATCCAAAATACCAGCCTTTATTGTCTGCATGATTTTAGGGGATATGGGGAGGGAAGAAGTAGAAGGGAAGAGGGAAATGGAGAGCATCCTTATGACTTTACAAAGGGTGGAAATGAGGATGGAAGGATCAGAAGTCTGCACAGCTGTAAAGGTTTTATAGATGTCTTTGCCTTCCCTTCTGAGGAAGGGAAGAAGAAATGAAAGCACATGTGAATAACCCCTTCCATCCCATTCACAGCATTGCACTCCCAGTCCTTAAGGCAAAGGGAGGCAGTGCTGAAGCATTGGTGGTGCAGTGTAAAGAGACAAGACCTGATCATCTGATCACACTTGTGCCAACTTGATTCATATTGGGCATTACTAACAACCCCTGGGCAAGGTAAATAGGTTGAACAATCAATAACATTATCCCTGCCTGCATACATGTGAACAAAAGCTATAGAGGACATGCAAATTCTACAGTCATTCCTCATATGCTTTAGACAGAGTGCAGCTACTGGAATCTTCCAGATTTCAGTGTTTTAAAATCAGAGCTCTGAATACACAAAAGGAAAGAGAAATGGAGCAGCTGACATATTTTAAGCTCACAGTGATACTCAGTGACAGGAGCACAGAGCTCTAATGTCCACAGGATGTTGTAGGGTAGGGTCTCTCAGTAAATCAAGTCCCTTACCTATGTTCTGACACTGAGGCTCTTGGAGCTATGGGTTAGAAATCCAGGAGGCAATATGTCTTTATTCTAATGAAGTCCTCATCTTGCATTCAGAGGCCCACTAGTTTGCCCTTCTATATATTAAGTAAAACCAAGAGAAATTAAGAGGATGATGGCTTCTTTCTGTCACATGGGTGCTAAACCTTTTACAAACACTTGATACTTCTATAGAGGGACCAAGGATCTCAAGTCCTGGGCAGTCTCCTTACTGTGCTACTCACTACTGTCTCAACACTGTAGTGAGTCTGTCTTTAACACATTTCCTTCCAATAAAGATAAAACCACTTAACTCTTAAGAGCCAGTGCTTAGCTCAAGAGGAAAGAAGGAAAATCCCAGAATAACCGTGGCCACTTTGCTATAGGGGTTACATATTTTAACCCACCTAAGGTTTTACAGACTTTAGCCTCACTCAAACTTTATCACCCTCTGAGGTAGCTGGAGACCACAGCAGGAAAAATAACCTGACCAGTAATCACCCACTGATTAGTGGCAGAGCGTAGGACTTAGGGGTTATAAGCCCAGATCCAGATATGGCTAGGTTTGAGCCATGCCTCTAATGACCAGCTGGGTGACCTTGGGAAAGTCACTTGATCGCTCTGATTCTTGTTTTCCTTATCTGTGAAATGGGACTAACAATTGTTACTTTTCTCCCAAGATTGTTGGGAAGATTTAATAAGATAATATATAGTAGGCATCTTGCATAGTGTCTGAGAAATAAGAAATGCTCAGTCAATAGTGGCTCTCACTAGCCAGGCATGGTGCTACTCGCCTATAGTCCCAGCTACTCAGGAGGCTGAGGCAGGAGGACCGCTTGAGCCCAGGAGTTTGAGACTGTAGTGCACTATGATCATGCCTGTGAATTGCCACTGCACTCCAGCCTAAGCAAATAGCAAGACCCCATCTATTTAAAAAAAAAAAAAGTGGCTATTATTAGCTATATCAGAAATGTCTGACTCACAAGCCTGTGTTCTTTCCACTGAAGAGGAAATTACTTTCCAGTGTTCTTTTTCAAAACGTGGATCCTGGAATGTCACCTAACTCTCCAACTATGTCTTCAGTGTCTGTCATACTCTTTCTTATGCAGTTATTTTGGGGTTAAGCGTCTTTTCTCACCAACAGATCTTGAACTCTGAGAGGAGTGGCTGGGGGTAATTAATAATTAACATTTATCAAGCACTCACCATACGTCAGGCACTGTGTCAGCCATGGCCAGCTTCACAGGCATGCAACCTGTGCAGTCACACAGGGCCCCATGCTTAGAAGGGCCCTGTTCTTGGTTTAATGCTCTACTATTGCCTTCTTAATCATATTTGAACAAGGAGTTCTGCTTTTCTTTTTGCCCTTGAAATTAGATAGCCAGTCCTGGTGCTAACTAACCACTTTTCTAGGTATTATCCCTTTAGTTTTCACTGAAACCCTGAGATAAGTTATATTGCCCTAGTTTTCACAGTTCAGGAAATGGAAGCTCACAGAGGTCAGGTAACTTGCCCAAGCTCCCATAGTTCTTATATTTACATGCTGGTGGAGCCAGCATGTGAATATAAGAAGTCTGACCCTAGAGCCTTATTCTTAATTTTAAAGCTCTATGTCATCCATATATCTCCCTCCCCTTGTACTGCAACATTCAGAAGCACACTAGCACTTAATAAATAGATGAATGAATGCATGGATGCAAGCAGCAACCTGGTGAACGTTAGGCAGCTAGGAGAAATGTAAGCAAAATGGCTAAGGCACAGATGCCACTTGTTCTTTGTTGTTAAAATGCCTTGTTTAGGCCAGGTATGGTGGCTCATGCCTGTAATCCCAGCACTTTGGGAGGCCGAAGCGGGTGGATCACTTGAGGTCAGGAGTTCAAGACCAGCCTGGCCAACATGGCAAAACCCCATCTCTATCAAAAATACAAAAGTTAGCTGGGCACGGTGGCACATGCCTGTAGTCCCAGCTACTCGGGAGGCTGAGGGAGGAGAATCACTTGAACCCGGGAGGCGGAGGTTGCAGTGAGCCGAGATCGTACCACTGCACTCCAGCCTGGGCAATAGCAAGACTCCATCTCAAAAAAAAAAAAAAATGCCTTATTTCGTTGTGTTTTTTCAAAGTGTAAGCCACAGGTCTAAGCCCAACACTGCCAAGTGTTCAGTCTGTCAGAATTCTACTGTCAGTGTTTCCTTATTGGGGGATCTTGCACAGGTTTACCAACCTTTCTGAGCCTCAATTTTCTCATATGTAAAAGAGAATCATAATACCTCCCTAAACCATATCACCCTTTTCATAAGGCCAAAAAGAAAATATAAGTTATTGGTCATGACACATTTGAGTTGGACCTCGGATTAGATAAAAAGATGAAAATACTCCAGCTCTGTCCTTATGGAACTCAGAGACAAGCAGGAAAGAAAATCTGACCCAAATAACTACAATACAAATAACCCATGTTATGACAAGATTCAGAGTGCTCAAGGAACACTTCCCATTCCCTTAAAAAAAAAATTTAGGGGCTATCCAGTAACTAAGCTGGCAACTCCAAGTGCCCTGGACCCCAGTCGCCAATCCATCCTCTCAGTCTGTCAGCTTTCCATCCTAAATCTCTAAAATTCATCCATATCTTCCTATCTTCACTGACACTATCCAACTTAATTAAGTCATTCAACAAATACTTGAGTACCTGCTATACTAGATGTCAGAAATCAGTGGTGAACAAGACAGACACCTCATGAAGCTCACATTCTAGTTGGAGGAAAAAACCTTAACAAGGAAGCAAAAGAAATAAAATACTAAGAAACTAAAAGGGTGCTGGACACAGTTACTTTACAGTGGTTAGGAAGGTCTCTCTCTGTTCTTCCAGGACAGAATATAGCCCCATCTTGCCTGGGCTACTGCAACATATTGCCTTCCCTACCTCTTTTCTTACATCTTGCAATCTGCTTCACACAGCAGTCAAAGTGACTCTTTAAACATGTAAAGCCTTTGTCACATGTTCCCTGTCAATCTAAAATAATTTAAAAGGTCAGAATCTAGTTTAAAGAGAGTTTATTCAAGCACAAAGGTTGAGGATGGCCTGCCCAGGAAGCACAGAATGGAAAAATATGTCTGTCTTAAAAAGGATGGAAGTCAGTGTTCCAAAGTGTGAAAGTTTGGGTTCAGTGAGGTTTAACAGAATTTCAACATCTTTCTATGCAAGGCTTAATGCATAGTTACAATGATCTGAGTACTTAAGGTGGTCTTTTTCCTTCAAGAAAGGTATATTTAACATCACACCCTGGAGATGTAACTGTCATGGGGTCAGTTCAGTTCAGGGCACCATCTAGTCTGAGTTAGGTACAGGACAATAAAGGAGGCTATCTATTACAAACATCAGTAATTGAGAGGGAAGAAATCTGGTCTCTGCTCTTTCCTAGTCATTACAGAACAAGAACAATGAGGAAGAGAATTAAGCTATAATTCTAAGAAGCAGAACTACAAAACATGCTACATGGACTCAGACCACAGCCACATCTCTCTCAAAGCTTAAAGTATTTGGGAGGTTCCAACAGCTTTTAGGTTTTATTTATTTTCACATTCCATTGGAATCAGAATCAGACTAAATTGCATTCAGCAAAAAAGTTTTTTGAAGCCGGGGGCGGTGGCTCATGCCTGTAATCCCAGCACTTTGGAAGGCTGAGGAAGGCAGATCACCTGAGGTCAGGAGTTCAAGCCCAGCCTAACCAACATGGTGAAACCCTGTCTCTATTAAAAATACAAAAATGAGCCGGGCGTAGTGGGCGCCTGTAATCCCAGCTACTGAGGAGGCTGAGGCAGGAGAATCACTTGAACCTGGGAGGCAGAGGTTGCAGTGAGCCGAGATCGTGCCACTGCACTCCAGCCTGGGTGAGAGTGAGACTCCATCTCAAAAAAAATAATTTTGAACACCTACATTAGGGCACTGCTCAATGGGAATGAATAGATAATATCTCTGCCTTAAAAGAGCTTATATTTTAGTGAGAGGAAATGAGAAAATACCATTTAAAAAACAAGTCGATAAGAAGGGCATTAGAGAAGAAGACTGGGAGGAGTGATGGGCAATGGTTCAGGCTGCGATGTTTTCAACCGCTCACGTGATCTAGCCCTTCCTAACCACTAGTCCTGTTGCCCTCCCGCCTCAGTATATTTCAGTCCCTTACATGCAATACTCTTCTCTCTTTATTAGGCTTCTGCAGATGTTTCCCTCTGCCTGAACCCTTTCTTCAGCTCAGCTCAAATGCCCCCTTCCTCTGGGAAAACTTCCCACAAGGCTAGATTTCTATTCTAGGCTTCCGCAACACCTGCCCCTCACCTTTAAACACCGCTCATATTCTGACTTTACATCCCGCTTGTATCTGTTTATCGCTCATAATATCAAGTAAGCTCCATGCGGGCACAGCTATGATCTGCTTTGTTTGCTGCCGACCCTGCGCCCAGCACGGAGACTGTAGTTACTACTAGGACCGCGCCTACCCGCCGAACACACTGAGAGCCGGAAGTGTTGCCTTCGCTCCGGACGACCGGATGGGGAACTGCGCGGCCCACAGGGCAACCGGAAGCATAGCGTTCCTGTCCGGAAGTACTGAGAGGGAAACGCCCGCAAAGGCTGGTTTTTAAGCGGGAGCATCTCTTCACTCGCAGCAAGTGCGCGTGCGCTGCCTCTCTCAGCCGAAATTGGAAACATGGCCGTACGGTCGCTGTGGGCGGGCCGGCTGCGGGTGCAGCGCCTACTGGCCTGGAGTGCCGCGTGGGAGAGCAAGTAAGCATTGCAGGCGGGGGGTCGGGAGCGTGAGGACTCTGAGGGGCTAGCGAGCCAGCCGGGGTGGTTGTGGGCTGGAAGGCGAGAGCTATCTGAGCGTAGGCCAGGGGACCAAGCTTCTCGGCCTCTACGACCATGCACTCACGGCCCCATTTTACAGACGGGGAAACTGAGGCCGTCAGCCGTGCCTCTTTCTTAGGCCGAGGAAGGTAAGGAGATCCGAGGTCATGCATGGCCTGGAAGGTGAGAAGTCTCTTAAGCCCCCAAGGAGGGATGTACCACTCTCCCGGCCTCTTCTCCCGGCCTGTGGTACCTGTGGGTAAATTTGGGTTCTCTCCCCTCACCCAGTGTGACCTAAGGCCAGTCCTTTCTCCGTTATCCGGGCACTGTTGTACCTGTCAGTAAAAGGAAGCCGCTGAACTTGTTTCTCCAAACGGCCATTGCATCAGCCTTCGGAAGACAAGTTCCATCGGCAGCTTTTATTGGTCGCTTACGAGGCCGACTGCAGAATTATGGGTGGTTCTTTTTATTACTCCTCATTTAGTAGTTAAGGAAAGTGAGGTATAGAAAAGTTGAGTAACTTCCAAACTTAAATATTTGGGAAGTGGTGGAACCCGGGCTGGAAACCAGTCAGGGCGTTAGAATTGGCGCTCTTATTTAATGAGCGATGTTAATTAATTTTCTCAGAGACTATTGCCCCTACACTGTTTCTTCCTGGGATAGAGAATAAAAATAGTTGAGTACGAGGTAGGGTTGGACCTCTGAATAGTAAAGTAAGCTACGGGAGACTCTGGTAAATGTGCTTAACTACATATGTCACCCTTTTTACCTTAACACACCTGACCCAACATCCTACCCTAGCACCTAAGTGAGAGGTTGCATTCAGGGTTTCGGGACTTGGTTTTGCTTACCGTTCTCAAGTCTTTTTGGCAGCTTGTTGGTGATGTAAGGAAATGACCAGAAGAAAAATGGTTCCTTCTGATGAGCTGTCTCCCTACTCCAGTTCTGAACAGTAGGAATTGAGATTGGCCACAACTCGCCACCCCTATTTCTTGGTCTAAGCTTTGGCCATTTTCCCTTTGAACTGGCCCTGAGAATTTTTTTTTTTTTTTTTTTTTTTTTTGAGACGGAGTCTCACTCTGTCGCCCAGGCTGGAGTGCAGTGGCACAATCTCGGCTCACTGCAAGCTCCGCCTCCCGGGTTCACGCCGTTCTCCTGCTTCAGCCTCCCGAGTAGCTGGGACTACAGGCGCCCGCTGCTACGCCCAGCTAATTTTGTGTATTTTTAGTAGAGACGGGGTTTCACCGTGGTCTCGATCTCCTGACCTCGTGATCCGCACGCCTCGGCCTCCCAAAGTGCTGGGATTACAGGCGTGAGCCACCGCGCCCGGCCCCTGAGAATATTTTGACCTGCTTTTTCAAATGGATAAATGTGGTTTTTTTAGGGAGAAGATGTTTCACCGTGTGTAATTAGCCCCAGATCTACGGTGACCATATTTTCTGACCCCAAAATGTGGAACTGTCTATAAAGTCACACACCAGATTATAATAATTGAATTTAAGATCAGCTTGGAAAGTAGGAGAGATAAAAGTCCTCTTGCTTACACCTTTAAACTAGCTATTTGCTCTGCCCAGGATGCTCTTCCCTTTTTTAAAGCTGACTCCTTTACCCTCTTTAAGCCTTTGCTCAGCTGTCTCCGTGAGGACCACTCTACAGTATATGCCAGTCCATATAAATTATTTTAGAGAACTCATGTACTCACAGATTGATTTTCAGGATAATTTTACTTAAAGTCAAATTACGAAGATCCAGGAGTTGCAATGGAAACTTCCTTGAACTGGGGGTCAGGACTGCCACAGCCCAAGATTTGCTGTAAGCTAGCCCCTAGTCTAAATTTATTTCTGTGTAAACTGAACTAAATGTCAAAACAGTTTAGCTGTACAAAATTCTAGATTACATAACTAGTTGAATGCAAAGATCTATTTTCACCTGTGTCTATAGTTCACCGGCAGTAACATATAGTATTGTATAAGTATTTCATTGACTTGATCTTATATATAGGTGGGAATTTCTTTCTCAGCACAGGTCTCCTAAAAGCCTTACAGGTTGTGGTGAGGAAAGCTTAGAATTCTAAGCCTCAAGGTTCCTTTACTGGACTTAATTTCCCTCATCTGTAAGTTAGAAGGTTGAACCAGAACTATATGACTTTTTGAATGCCCACTTCTGATAATGCTCCTCTGGTTCTGGGTACTAGCATTTGGTTTCCTTTTGCTGACTTTTGTATACCCAGTTCTGGCTATTTCTGCTGCCTGGTTCTTAGTGTCCTGACCCAGCGGAATACCAACTATGTGATCTTGAGCAGGCCATTATGCCTTAAGCCTCTCAGCATCAGTTTTCTCATCTGTAAAATAGGGATAATGATAGGACTTATCTCACATATTGTTGTGAGAGGAAAAGATGACTCAAGTAAAACAGTGTCTGGTACATGGTAAGGACTTCGTAAGTGTTCATTTGTTACTATAACTGAAAACACTTTCTCCAGAGATTCCATCTGGGAAGATCTCTGGTCTCTAAACTTGGTTGTAATTTTGGCTTATGATGGCATTTCTTCATTATGTGCCACCTCCTTCCTGTTTTAGGGGATGGCCACTTCCATTCAGCACTGCCACCCAGAGAACTGCTGGTGAGGACTGCCGTTCTGAGGACCCACCTGATGAGCTTGGGCCCCCTCTTGCTGAACGAGCCTTAAGGGTAAAAGCTGTTAAACTGGAGAAAGAAGTCCAAGATTTAACAGTGAGTCGATTTTATATTTCTTCTTCATATCCTCTCTCTAGTTTAAATATCCACATAAAGTTTTTTATGTCAATTTTTAAAATGAAGTTTTCTTTAATTGGCTCTTTATTTGCTACCCCTTATCCCTCCTCCACTCCTTGCTAGGTATACTGGGCAGAAAAAAACTGTAGTAGTTCAAAAACACCACTGGCTAAAGATAGTCATCTCTTTTCGGTTTCCTGTTATGTCACAGCACTTAGATATCTGATGTTTCGGCAGATTAAAGGAGGTGTACAATGCCTGGAATATAGTAGACAATAAATATTTGTTGAATGAGTGAGGTCACTGACCATTGTTCTTTGCTGATGAGACCACGTCTGGCATACTGGACCCAGTCCTGGGTTGATAGACACACTTAGAGGGAGATAGATAAACTAGAGGAATTCCAAAGCAAAACCACCTAGATAGAATGGTAAGGAGGCTGGAAAGCATTCCTTATGACAGCAATGGAAAGAACCACGAATTGTCTTAAGAATGAGAGAGAAAAGGACTAAAGAGGGTAAAATAACTGCCTCCAAATAGATGACATACTTTTTTTTTTTAAAATGAGACGTAGTTTCGCTCTTGTTGTCCAGGCTGGAGTACAATGACATGATCTCAGCTCACTGCAACCTCTGCCTCCCGGGTTCAAGTGCTTCTTCTGCCTCAGCCTCCCGAATAGCTGGGATTACAGGTGCCTGACACCATGCCAGGCTGATTTTTGTATTTTTAATAGAGACAGGGTTTTACCATGTTGGCCAGGCTGGTCTCAAACTCCTGACCTCAGGTGATTCGCCCATCTCAGCCTCCCAAAGTGCTGGGATTACAGGCGTGAGCCACCGCGCCCTGCCTAGATGACATACTTTTAAAACTTATTCTCAGTTATCCTTAAGTTCAAGTCAATGAAAGGAAGTTGGAGGTTGGCAGTGTTGGCTGAATGTGAAAAAGAAAGCTTTTCCTCAAGATAATGAACTTGAAACCATTAGGAGTTTGAACTGTCAGGCTCAATGACTACCTAGCAGTGCTGCTAAAGAGTGGGTTTCTGCGTTGACTGGGGATTTGGAGTAGCTGATCTAAGATTTCTGTAACTCCTAGTTTGTTTTATAAAAACCTATCAAAAGGGTGAAATTTGTAAAGTAAGCAAAAACATTCTCTTCCACCAATAAGTATTTGTTTTCTCATCCTTTTGATTTTGCTTTTGATATTCAGGTGAGATACCAGAGAGCTGTAGCTGATTGTGAAAACATAAGGAGGCAAACCCAGAGATGTGTGGAAGACGCCAAGATATTTGGTGAGAGATTTATTTACAATAAAAATGTCTTTGGTTGGGCACAGTGGCTTATGCCTATAATCCCAGCACTTTGAGAGTCTAAGGCTGTCAGATCACATGAGATCAGGATTCAAGACCAGTCTGGCCAACATGACACCTCGTCTCTACTGAAAATACAAACTAGCTAGGCATGGTGGCAGGCGCCTGTAATCCCAGCTACTCTGGAGGCTGAGGCACGAGAATCACTTGAACCCAGGAGGCAGAGGTTGCAGTAAGCCAGGATCATGCCCCTACACTCCAGCCTGGTCAACAGAATGAGACTCAGTCTCAAAAAAAAAAAATGAAAAATGTCTTTGACTTCAAAGTCAAAGACCTAGCCTGTTTTGACACAAGGCCTTAAGCCTGTCCCTGGATTAAAGTCAGATTAACAAAGTCCTTGCCTCTCACCAGCCCCCACTGGAGCTTTGGTATCGTGTCATAGACCTCTCTAATGATGACTTTCTTGTCCTCATTTCCGTAAGAAAAATCAAGTTTTAGAATTGAGCGTAATAGGATTTCTCAACAACTGAATTTACTTTTGTCTTGTAACAGTTCGTATGACTCTTTTAAAAAATCAGACAAGTTTTGTGGTCCATCTCTAGCAACTTCATAGCCAACTTACCTCATCTATGGCTGTGTCTTACTTTCGTGTTCCTATTTAGCCAGTCCTCAAGAATAAACCATTCATGACAGCCCTTAGCATAGTGTTGTTGACTTTCTTTTTTTATTGTTACTGCCCTTCTCGTGAAATATTAATGTCTTGTCCCTGTTGAGAATGTATGCCTTAGCACAACTGGGACAGGCAGGAATTTTCAAAATGTACATAATACTACAAGCAAATAGCAACAAAAATTCATGTACATAAAAATAGTTGTTTTTAAAGAACAGGTTTAAGCCTGTTGTGTATAGTCTTACCTAGTTCTTGGGTTCTGTCTTTTCCATTTCCTAGTCAAGTTCCTAGTCATATATGCCTTCTGAGAGAGACACTGACTTGTCAGTTGGGTTAGGGTGGTAATCAGTGATGATCTCTGAGTCCTGTGTGGCAACCTTTCCACTTGCTGGACTACTCAGCATACTAGCCATCTATCTAGGCCTTACCCAAACTCTATGCCCACGGTCAGAGTGATTTCCTCACAAACAATAAAAATACCTGGCTTCTCTGCAGGAATCCAGAGTTTCTGTAAGGACTTGGTGGAGGTGGCTGACATTTTGGAGAAGACTACAGAGTGCATTTCTGAAGAATCGGAGCCTGAGGACCAAAAGCTCACTCTGGAGAAGGTCTTCCGAGGGTTGTTGCTTTTAGAAGCAAAGCTGAAAAGTGTGTTTGCCAAGCATGGCCTGGAGAAACTGACACCCATTGGTGACAAATATGACCCCCATGAGCATGAACTCATCTGTCATGTGCCAGCTGGTGTTGGGGTGCAGCCTGGCACCGTGGCATTAGTAAGACAAGATGGCTACAAACTTCATGGCCGCACCATTAGGCTTGCCCGAGTGGAAGTGGCAGTGGAGTCTCAGAGAAGACTGTGAAGAGGCCATCAGGAACTGGATGTTCTCCCAGAGCGCAGTCACCTATGTTTCTTTTATTTATTAAACTAGGTTTGTATTGTACATGAGGTACTTCATGTGATATGTTTTGGATTTAGTCATATTGGCTTTATTTCTAAGATATTCTATTGATTTAATGTGACCTGTTTGGTCTCATCAGAAGTCTTACCATTGGGCATTTGAACAGTGTGACAGGTGTTCCAATGGCCTTTATCAAAACATGTTTAGGAAAATTGGTACTGTGATAAATTTGAATCCAAAATCCTTTTAACTATGGGTTTTCAACTACATGTTTCTTCCTAGCGGTCTCTATAACAGGAATTGTGTAGTATCTTGTATTTTGTGGAAAAAGGAGATGGTAGGGATTGGTTCAACATTTGGGTACTTAGAGGATAAAGCTTCATGGTCGTATAAATTTAGATCATTTGGATTGATTTTTATACACATAGATTTTCAGGACTTTACCTTTTGTTTTGTTTTTTCCTTTTAGCCATCTTTTGTTCTTGCAATCCCAACTAGATAGGCTTTATGCTCACATCATTGTCCCATACCCACCCCTTTCTCATCCCCATTTGCAGGGGCTAAAGGTCTAGATGAGACTTGGAAGCCAAGGAGCATCGAAATTTGAGATACCCAGGACCCTTTCAAGCAAGAATGGCCAAAAAGCCTTGTGCTGTCTTTGCTCTTCAAATTATTTTCAGCCTCCTTGTCATATAATAATTTCAGGCAAGCTGAGGCAGCACTAACAGCTAATGACCCAGATGGCTCTATTTGGGTAATTTACCTACAACTTATTCCACCAGCCTTTACTCCTCTGCCCTTTTGTCAATTTTACCTTATAATCCTTTATTAAATGATGGGAGGTGGTGATCAGGACAAAAGTGTTAGGTTCCCATGATTTCTCATTTCATTTATTAATAGTTAATGCTGAATTTTTTTTTAAGTTTCCTCCTGCTCTATTTATGTTATTTTTTGCGATAAGAACACTTAACATAAGTATTCTCTCCTCTTGGCAATTTTTTTTTTTTTTCCTGTGTTGCCCAGGCTGACGTCCAACTCCTGGGCCCAAGCAATCCTGCCTCAGCCTGCCAAGTAGCTAGGACTACAGGCGTTCACCACTGCGCCCGCAAAGTTTTTTTGTTGTTTTTTTTTTTAAGTTGGTACTCACAAATCACTACCTCTGTTATATTGACAAGCTCTATTTCCTATTCTTTGTATCTGTTAAGTCACATTTGTGTAAACATTGAGCTCACCTTTTTTATATTAACCTCTAGAATTAATGGGCCTATGTGGTTTTTTTTCAGTCTTATAGCTGGTGTTCTATAAAAGATTTGTCCAATAAACGACTTAATGAATGATACATCAGTCAGATTTTAGGAAGGCAGTCAATTATGGATATTTTAATGTTGGAAGAGGCCTTAATGATCAAATCTCACCCTTTCTGCTTCTGAAGTATGAAAATCTAGTCTTTTTAGGACTGGACACAAGGAAAATAATCTCTAAACTATTGACTAAATTCCAGTGAGAGTATGAATGAAGAACAACTAGATATTAATGTCAATCATTTCAGATTAATGGGCATGCAATTAAGTCTCCATTTAAGATTAATGGGCATGCAATGAAGTCTCCAGCAGACAATCAGATGTTGTTGGATGTCTAGATTATATAGGTTTAGGTTGAAGTTATAAAATAAAATAAAATCCATTTTCCACTGGAACTCTATGACATTCAGTGGAGTGGTGGAAAGTTAACCTCTTATACATTACAGATAATTCTAAGACAGCACACAAACTTATCAATAAAGCCATCTCCTTGTGGGCCTTACCATCTTCATCAGATTTAGACCCTTAAAAAACAAGTAAATATGCACTTTTAAAATGCAATCAAAAGACTGGTGGTTAAGCTTGTAAAACCAGAACATCTTTTGGCATTCCGCTAAGTATATATTGTAAATTTAATGAACAATCAAGGTTCACAGTAGGAAGTTGTCTTTTTTTGCCTTCCATTCTGTGAGATTTGACAGATGGTGACAATAAGAAAATGAGCTGATTGTAATTACTCTCTGTGGGTTTTTTTATTGCTAGCTATCATTACCAGTTAGAATTAACATTAATTACAATTAACAATAATTTTAGGTATGGAATGTTATGATTACCTAAAGAGATGTCTCTACCTAATGAGCTCAAGTGATCCTCCCACCTCAGCCTACCAAGTAGCCAGGACTACAGGCAAGCGCACCACCATGACTGGCTAGTGTTTTTTTTTGTTTTTTGGTTTTTGGTTTTTTTTTTGGTTGGTTGGTTGTTTTTTACAGGCGGGGTCTCACTGTATTGTCCAGGCTAGAAGAATTTTCTAATGGTCTATTACACCTCCCATTTTGGCAAGTAAATTCAGAATAATTTTAGGTTCTTTTGTTATTCAGTAGTTTTGCAGACTTAAAAGTGTAAATTTAGAATTAGAAGATGAAGCTATAGTAGTAAGAATCTCAAGTTGAAGGGCTTTGGGGAGCCAAAGCAGCATATTAGAGCATAGGCTTGAACTTAAATCTCAGCTCAGTCACCTGCAGGACTTTAGGCACCAGTGATTTCACCCTTCTGAGCCTGTTTCTTTATTTGTAAAATGATTATAATAATTCTTTCACAGCGTTGTGAGGATTAAGTGAAATGTGTTAAATGCCTACTACAGTAGGTGCTCAGATATTTATTTTTATTTTTTTATTATGCATATTGTTTTTCCTGCCTTTTTATGGCTGTCTAAAGTCTAGGGAAAAGGGAAGACTGGTCAATGATGAGTAGAAAAAACTTGTAAGCTAATCATTCACTGACTTATTTTCCTTCCATTTTCTGGTTTTTAAAATTAGCCACACCACAGGAAACCCACATTTTTAGATGGAAAGAGCAAGAAAATTGTGTCAGTGCTCTTAGTTATTTTCATCTTAATGGTATAGTGAAAAGACATTGACTTGAGATGATACTAAGGAAGCTTTGGCTCACTCTCACTTGAAGAGGGGATCTTGGTGTTTTAGTACTTGGATTGTACAAATGTTTTACTGACTTTTCTTACTGCTGTAAAGGAATCAGGCAGTTGGGTATTGATATGTTATTTGGTGCTCTCATTCATGGCAAAGGATTTGATAAATAAAAGTTCTTTAAACACTAAAGCAAAATCAAATGAGCAAAACTAAGGATGAAATGTAATATTCATCAGAACAAGGATCACTGAGAAAAAATATTCAGAAACAACTTTAATAAAACCTGAATTGAAATAACTGCAGCTCCGGTGTTTAGAGTCTTTGTCTGCCTATTCATATTGTATATGGAACATTATGGTCACTTCATGACTGCTGACCTGCCTTGTTGATGCTCTGGAGAGGTACCTTGAAATCTCATAGCAGCATAGCCAAGTGGATGCAGTGTGGGCTTTCCCCACCCTGCCTCCGTGTTGAAGTCTTGTCTGTTTTATTCCTCCTTGACTTGCCTCTTTCTGATTGCTATGTATTTCTTAGATCTGGATTCCTATTTCTGCCTTTTTTTTTTTTTTTGAGATGGAGTTTTGCTCTTGTTGCCCAGGCTAGAGCGCAATGGCGCGATCTCAGCTCAGTGCAACCTCCGCCTCCCAGGTTCAAGCAATTCTCCTGCCTCAGCCTCCCGAGTAGCTGGGATTACAGGCACCTGCCACCATGCCTAATTTTTTGTATTTTGAGTAGAAACAGTTTCACCACGTTGGCCAGGCTGGTCTCGAACTCCTGACTTCAGGCGATCCACCTGCCTCGGCTTCCCAAAGTGCTGGGATCACAGGCCTGAGCCACTGTTCCCAGCCCTATTTCTGCCTTCTTTTCTGGCATTGACTTGTTTTCTTGGGTTCGCCTTTTGGTTCTATGTGTCTTATTTCCTTTGACTACTGCTGACTATTCTCCTAACCAGATTACAGACACTTGGCCTTGTTCTGACCTTCAGCTTCCCCATGTCCTCCCCACCTTGTGACTGCCTGGCCTTGTCTTTACCTCTGCTTCTCAGCTAGCTTCCATATACTTAGACTCCTGGCTGAATGGCCCTCTGTTGGGCCAGCCTTCCCTGGGATTTGGTCTTGCGTTTTCATTATCTTTCCAATCCTGTCTGTACACTGTAGCTTCATAAACCATTTGTCCCATATTCCCAGTGCTAGTCAATGAGTATATTCTTATTCCTATCCACTCAGATGTTGTCCATGCTCTCAAGTTCACTGTAGTTTTAAAACATGGCTCCAGAATTTCTTGACACCTTTGTTGAGTAGGGCCCATGTCCATTCTTGAGTTTCCTTGGAGCTTTGTGATTGCTTGACCAATAGAATATAGTGGAAGTGACACTGCCATTTTCTGGACCCAGATCTTAAGAAACTGGTATCCCCACTTCCTGTCTTGGGATGCTCACCCCTGGAACCTTACCATCGTGCCAAGAGCAAACTGAAGTAGCCTGTGGAATGGAACTGAGGGCCCCGGTTGAGCTTTCAGCTGAGCCAGCACTGTCTTGCCAGCCAGTGAGCCATCTTGAAGGTGGATCCTCCCACACCCAGTGGAGCAGCCCCAAATGATACCACATGGAACAGATGAGCTGATCTCACTGAGTCCTGCCTGAGGTGCAGTGTGAGCAAAATAGATGACTGTTACTTTAAGCCACTACATTTTTGAATGGTTTGTTACACAACAGCAGATAAAATGATACAGTCACCCCACTGCATTCCCAGTCTGGCACCTTTGTGCCACAAGAATTGTGCCTACTTGCTTTTCCCTTATCAGCTCTTTCGAACCTCTCTTACAATGTTGATGAGCGCACACATTGTCAATGGGCTAGTAGGGTTGGAAGGGATTCCTAACAGAAGAAAACAGCTCTAGATTTAAGAGTTACAAAGGACCCTAAAATTGCAAGCAAAGTATAGTCAAGAAGATGAATTTGAACACTAACATGATTTATCCTACAAAAAAATGACGAGAATCAGAATAAGTTCATAAGAGAACTTGGCACATAGTGGTCAATGAGTGCTTGTTTTAAAAACTGTTTAAGGGAGTATCTTGAACCTTTGGAAATGAACTTAAAAGGTGTTGCATCCTGACACAAACATTGCCAAAAAAAAAGTTTAAGATTATGACAAATGCATGATTATTCATCTACCAGTTTACTAGTAGTAATCCAGTTTGGCCCAAGTAAATTAAGTCTCAGTGCTGAGTTAGAACCCCAGCTATAAGCTCTTTCACCATTCTCTGAATCACTTCAGTTTTTTGTTTTTGTTTGAGTCAGAGTCTCACTCTGTCACCCACGGTGGAGTGCAGTGGTACAATCTTGGCTCACTGCAACATCTGCCTCCCAGGTTCAAGCGTTTCTCCTGCCCCAGCCTCCCGAGTAGCTGGGATTACAGGCGCACACCACCAAGCCCAGCTAATTTTTGCATTTTAGCAGAGATGAGGTTTCACCATGATGGCTGAGCTGGTCTCGAACTCCTGACCTCAAGTGATCTGCCCACCTCGGCCTCCCAAACTGCTGGGATTACAGGCATGAGCCACTGTGCCCAGCCCAGTTTCTTATTTTAGCCATAATCTCACTGAGTAAATATGGATTTCATTTATTTTTATATATTTATTTATTTTTAAAGACAGGGACTCTGTCACTCAGGCTGGAGTGCAGTGGCACAATCATAGAACACTGTAACCTCAAACTACCGGTCTCAAGCCTCCCACCTCTGCCTCCTGAATAGCTAGGACTACACCATTCCTGGCGAATTTTTTTTTTTTTTAAGAGACGGGGTCTCAGAGTCTCACTATGTTGCCCAGGCTGGTCTCAAACTCCTGGCCTAAGCGATCCTCCCGCCTGACCTTCCAAAATGCTGGGATTACAGGCTTGAGCCACCCCCAGCCTCCGGATTTTCTTTATTCTGAAACTCATCCCTAACTATTTTCTGCCAGAGGAAATCTGTTTTTCACAGCGTGATAAACTAGCAAGTCTGAGCTGCTGCTCTTGTCTTCTTAGAGGATGAAAATGGGAGTTTATCCCTCCTTTTCTCCTTTCTGAAGAGAGAGTAGATGAAACCCTCCCCCGCCTTTTGGTTTTTAGGAAGCAGAAAGCAGAGATATTAACTATATAAAAACTGCAAACACATAAATAACAGCAGTATAGAAAGCATAGGGCTTGTGTCAGCATATGAATAGGGTAGCGTCTTACCACCCTGGCCGCATGCTTGGTCAGCAATTTCCAGCACTTGCAGACACTGCAAACGGCTTCCCTTATCTCATAAGATGGTTACAACCACCTAGAAAGGTGGAGCAGGATTCTCCGTCTGTGTTATAAAAGAGGAAACAGTGAGACACAGAGAAGATACAGAGCTAATAACGCAGAGGCTGGACATAACCGAGGTCTTCAAAGCTTCACTTTGGTCTCTTTCATCCCTCTGCCGCAGCTGGGCCCTGGTCCTGATGCTGAGGACCCAACGCGGGCACACCTGCGCCGGGCAAGAATGAACCCAGCCAATGAGGAGCCCGCATGCAGGGGGCGGAACGGGGAAGCTGCCAATGAGAGAGCCTACCCCGAGAGAGATGGAGCTAATGAGGGCCTCGTGCTGGGGAGGGACGGCGGCTCGGCCAATGCGGAGCTGGGTCTGGCGCGGCAGGAAGGCGGGACTGCCAGTGGGGCGCCGGGGCGGGGCGGAGAGCCGAGGGCCAACCCGCTAGCGCCTGAACCCGGCGTGCTGCCCGCTCGCCGCCCGCCATGGCCCGCGCAGCACCGCTGCTCGCCGCGTTGACCGCGCTCCTCGCCGCCGCCGCTGCTGGCGGAGATGCCCCGCCGGGCAAAATCGGTGCGGGAAGGACGCGGTGGGGTTCCCAGCTGGGGAGGGCCGGCGGGTAAAGGGTTCTCAGTTCTCAGCTAGGTGGGGTATAGGAGGGCGGCTGGGTGAGGGAGGGGTCCTCGGGAAAGGAGCTGGGTGGAGGAGAGGCGCCGAAGGGGACGCGGCAGGGAAGGTCCTGATGGGGCCGGGGCATGGCATGTGAAGAGGGCCACCTAGGACGGAAAAGAGGCCTGGGCAGGACTGGCCGCGGATCTCACCGGGATGTCCAGGGTCGCTGAGCATCTGCCATGGTCCTGGCTGCTGGCTAGGCGCCCGGGTGACAGAGGACAGAGAGGCTGGGCGATGGCATTCACAGAGGTTGGTTGAGGGCTGTCTGTGTAGCAGACGTGGTGCTGTAGTTCCTGCTGGGGGTAGAGCCCTCACAGTACAGGGAAGTCCGTGCTGAGCTGAGGAAGTACGGTGCATGCAGAGGAGGGGCGCTTCACCCTGTCTTTGCGGCCCTGGGAGGGCTTCCTGGAAGTAACATCTAAGCCAAACCACCCCCAGGTCGATAGGAGACAGTCCTGGCAGAGACAGAACACTAGGTCTGCTGGAGATTTGCTGACAGAATGGGGAACTTTTAACAACAGTCTTTTTGTTTATTGTGTGTGTAGTTTCCCCAATACTTTATTTTGAAAATGTTCAGATGTACAGCAAGAATTTTATAGTGGTCATCTGTATACCCACCACCTACATTCTGCCATTAACTGCTGCTATACTTGCTGGGTCACATAACTATCACTCACTGTTCTAGACATCCACGAATCCAGCCTACATTTTGATGCATCTCCAAATAAATTGCAGACATCAGGACACCTCACTAAATACTTCATCGTGCATATCATTGACTAGAGTGTCATATGTGTTTACAGTTGCTTTTTTTTTCCCTCCCTCAATAACTGTCATTTTAACTACATGACTCGTGAAGATTTTCAAGTCCCTCACACGTGATATTCCCACAGGCAGAGATCCTGGGCTTCGGGGTGGAAGGACAAAGACCCTATTCCGCTAGGCCACTCTCCATGCACCCCAGTTGGCAGGAGTGCCTGGAACATCTGATAGAAGCATCACAAACTTACAGGGTCCAGTGCAGTGCTAAAGCTTCTTATGTAGCAGAACTACAGCCCAGGCCATACAGGGTTAAGAAGACTGAAGCATGCCAGAAACCAGTTTGAGACTGAGAGTTTAGTGCTTGCCAAGAAGAGAGAATCCTGAGGCTAGAGTAGCCAGAGAAGCCCTCATGGAGAAGGTGGAGTTTGAGCCAGGCTTTGAAGGATGTGGAAGAGTTAGGCAGGCAGTATCCATGAGTGACCATGTGTTCTCTCTCTGTCCTTAAATCGTTTGAATACAGTGTGGCTAGGAGTAAGCAGAGTGTGCTGTGGGAATATGCAGGGCACTCCCCATTTTCTTAGGAACAGGCAACAGGACAGGACATTTCTCACCATTGGGGAAGGGGCAGGACCTCCACCCAGCAGAATTGCTGCATTGTGGCAACATGGAGCTCTCTGCCTGCTTCCTCCCAGCTGGCCCTTCTGGCCCCACCCAAGAGTCATCCAGAGCAGGACACTTGGCAATGCCTCACTGCCCTTCAGCTTTCTAGATTTTCCTCAGCCCTCTGACAGGAGCCTCTGTTCATCCTTGGTGGTTTGGACTCTACCCACAACAAGAATGCGGATTCCTGTTAGGATGGCTTAATGCTTGTGCTTCTGCAGGACCAAATCTGAGAACCCCCAAGTGGCATCAGGACCCTCTAAACCCACCCATATAGTTCCATATGCTGCCCTTCTCATGCTGGTCTCTTTGCAGAGTGTGTGTGTCCTCTCACTGACAAAGCTGATTGTCCTCCAGCATCTTGCATGAAATCTTATTTCCCCAAGAAGGCTGTGTCCCCACACCCTCTGGGGCAGAATTCACCGCTTCCCCTTCAGGACTCCCTGGAACCCTGTTGCACTTCATCATGGGTTGTCGTTGCTAATTGCACAGGAGTCTGTCTGCCCATTCCATGCTGGGGTCCTGGGGGACAGAAGCCTGTTTGATTTTTCTTTGTGCCCCAGGACATCTTACTGTAAATTAGAGAATTGGTGTTAGTTGTGAATTAGAGAATTGGTGTTAGTTGTGTTAAATGAGCTGGTTCACAATGAAGTGGTGTCTTCTGCTTCCTGATTTTGGGCAGCTTCTAGGCCTTAATATCAATTTCTCTGGAAAAATGGGTAATTTGGGACTCTTTGCACATGGAGGGGATGGGAGCACAGTGGTTAAAATAAAATCCAAAGCTGTCTTGGAAGTGGCTTTGTAAGTACTGAGAGAGGAAGTGGTTTATTCTTTCAACACAGAAAAAATACTTCATGAACTCTACTGTCCACCAGGATCTGGGGACATAGTGACCATGCACTCTCTCTCTGTCCTTAAATAACTTGACTACAGTATGGCTAAGCAGAGTGTGCTGTGGGAATATGCAGGAGGAACACCTGACTCACCTCAGGTGGGTCAGTCAAGCCAAGTTATAGGTGACATCTGAGGGCTGTTGAAGCCAGTGAGACATAGGGTGATGGCACTCCTATCAAAGGGAACAGCTCGGGCAAAGGCCCAGGCATGAGAGAACAAAGCTGTGTGCCCACAATAAGAGAAGCCTAGACAGACAAGAAGGTGGCATCTTGGGAGGGTAAAGCAGGAAATGGAGTAAGTAAGCAGAGGCCAGATCATAGAGAACCTGGTGCTGTCTGAGGATTGCCTGTGACTTCTGGCAGGAGCTGGTACTCTGTGGGTCCAAATGGGTCCAGTAAGGACAAATTACACCAGATTTATTTCATTTTCTTTTTGGGTAAGGCCTCTGGACTGTCTGATGAGAAGAGAGTGGTGTTTCAGATACATGGTGAGCAAAAATTATAGGTAGGGTGGTAGTCCAGTTCAGTAGCTTCATAGCTGGTTTACAGTTCTCTCACAGGACTGTTTAATGATTAGTGTCAGGCGAGGCACAGTGGCTAATGCCTGTAATTCCAGCACTTGGGGAGGCCAAGGCGGGAGGATCACTTGAGCTCAGGAGTTCAAGACCAGCCTGGGCAACATGGTGAAACCTCATCTCTACGAAAAATATGTCGGGCATGGTGGCATGTGCCTGTAGTCTCAGCTACTTGGGAGCCTGGGAGGTTTGCAGTGAGCCGATATCACCCCACTGCACTCCAGCCTGGGCAACATAGCCAGATCCTGTTTGAAAAAAAAATGATTGATGTCTGTCCAGGCAGTGGTTTCCTAGCAGCACCTCCAAGCCCTGTCCCAGGAAACATTCTTATCAGTGACTTCGATGAGAATGCTGATGGCATGTAAACCAAGTTTACAAATAACAGGAAGGCAGGAGGCACAGTAAAGACAGTGTATGATAAGACCTAAAAAAGCTGAAACTTTGTAACAAGATTTCAAACTGGAATATAGTGTCCTGTAGGGTAATGAGCAATCCATCATGGAGTACATTCCAGTCTCTTTTTTTTGAGACGGAGTTTTGCTCTTCTTTCCCAGGCTGGAGTGCAATGGCACGATCTCAGCTCACCACAACCTCCGCCTCCCAGGTTCAAGCGATTCTCCTGCCTCAGCCTCCTGAGTAGCTGGGATTGCAGGCATGCGCCACCACACCCAGCTAATTTTGTATTTTTAGTAGAGACCGGGTTTCACCATGTTGGTCAGGCTGGTCTTGAACTCCTGACTTCAGGTGATCTGCCCCCCTAGGCCTCCCAAAGCGTTGTGATTACAGGCGTGAGCCACCGCGCCTGGCAGATACATTCCAGTCTTGACAAACACAGACATAAGGATGATTTAGGTGTCCGATAGTAGGTTGGACTAGACCAGGAGTTGGCATACTTTTTCTGTAAATGGCCAGAGAGTAAATATTTTAGCTTTTCGGGCCATGCAGTCTCTGTTGCAGCTACTCAACTCTGCCTAAAATGAAAACAGTCATAGACAATAATTGAAAGAAAGAGCATCATGGCTGTGTTTCAATAAAACTCTAGTTTGCAAAAACAGACATCTGCCTGGATTTGGCCTGCAGGCTGTAGTTTGCCAATCCCTGGATTAAGGCCTGGTTTCCAAACACTGATCACTGAACAGAACTAGTCAGTAACTTTTAACAATTCATAGGTAAATAAGAAAATTAGAAGCAAGGTAGTGAGTTCTATATAAAACTAAATTTATTCTCTTTAATTGGTCATCCTGACTTTCAGTATTCTTTGCTGGTCTTTTGCTGCTAAAATACCTTTTTCTTTATGAAACGAAGGTATAGTAGGCAGCAGTTTTCAGATTTGCCTTTGCTTATTAATAGCTCTACTGACAACTCAGTCTGCAGATTTCCTTTTGGAAATGTTATAAGCCTATGAAATTTAAGCACCTGGGAACCACCAGCGCAGGAGGATACAAAGTGTGAACTGCAGCCTCTCACTCTCATATTCTGTCTCTCTTCTTCCCTACCTCCCGGGCCTGCTGACAGCGGTGGTTGGGGCTGGGATTGGGGGCTCTGCTGTGGCCCATTTTCTCCAGCAGCACTTTGGACCTCGGGTGCAGATCGACGTGTACGAGAAGGGAACCGTGGGTGGCCGCTTGGCCACCATCTCAGTCAACAAGCAGCACTACGAGAGCGGGGCTGCCTCCTTCCACTCCCTGAGCCTGCACATGCAGGACTTCGTCAAGCTGCTGGGTGAGTGGTCAGTCCTGGGGCTCCAGTGCCCAGTGCCCTGGGGCTGGTGACAGCACTGAGCCCTTCTCAGACTTCCCAGACCGTCAAGGCCGGAAGGTCATGTGGCCCAATCTCATTTTACAGATGGAGCAACAGAGACAAGAGAGGGGAAGAAACTTGCCTGAGGTTACACAGTGAGTTAGTTGCAGAGCCGGGATTAGAACTCAGGTTTGACTCCTAGGCCAGTTTCTTTCCCTTTCAATTTGCTGCCTCTAAATAATCGTGATTATATCACCTTCCACATGCTGGTGCTTGCCAGGCACCTTCTGGGTGGTATGTAGGCATTACTTCAGCTCCCCTCTGCCAACCTGCAAGATGAGTGTTATATCTCCTCTTAAGGCAGCTGAGGCTCAGAAAATGTATAGATTTAAGCTAAAGCCATTACAGCGAGAGGTGGGATTCAAACCCAGCAGCATCTGTCCAATACACGTTCTGTTTGATGCAGAAACTCCGCTTCTCAGAAGTGATGCTACAGGTGGTCTTACAGATGTGCAAAGTAGCATAGATACCAAGTTATTCATTACAGCATTGTTTGTAATAGCAAAAGGCTGAAAGTATCCTAGCTGCCTATCCACTAGGACCTGGGGTTAAACAAATTATTGTATAACTACACAATAGGCTGTTCAGCAGTCAGAATGGGGAAGTCTTTATGCCCAGATATAGGGCAATCTCCAAGATACAGTGTATTGTTACAGTGGAGAGCAGTGTGTGTAGTATGTTGGGGTGGGGAAGGAAAAAGTCATAGCAGCTCTGTGTTTAGGAGTCCACTGCTCTGTCAAGTTGCAGAGTGCAGGATGGCTGTAAGGAGCTAGGATAATTTCCAAGTGATCTCAGTGCCCAAGGCCACCATCTCCAAACAAGCCCAGTGGCTGTCACCCCCTGGACATTCTGGGATAAAATCTGAATTTCCCTCACTTGTGGATCCTCCTGGGGAAAAAAAATGTAAAATGTTACATTATTTTCATTTTCATTTTTTTATTGACTAGGTAGTCGAAACATTTTCCCAGTGCATCTGGTTACTGTTTATTAACAAGCAGCACAAATGAACAAACCATAGCATTTGTGTTTCCTTTAATGGACCAGTCCATTTGCATCAAGAGGGCCCCAAGCCTTGGAGGGGACCTGAGGGGCTCCTCTTTGTCTCTGCAGGGCTGAGGCACCGGCGCGAGGTGGTGGGCAGGAGCGCCATCTTCGGCGGGGAGCACTTCGTGCTGGAGGAGACTGACTGGTACCTGCTGAACCTCTTCCGCCTCTGGTGGCACTACGGCATCAGCTTCCTGAGGCTGCAGATGTGGGTGGAGGAGGTCATGGAGAAGTTCATGAGGTAGGGCTGGCGGAGCTGTGGGGATGGCGTTCCAGGGGGACCGAGAAGAGGTGGGGGAGGAACCAGCTTGACTGTACTTTGTGAAAAAAGAAAAGGTCCTTGCTGAATTGAGCCAGCACAATTCAGTGCAGGCTCAGAGCAAGCCCCTGGCATGAGGAATGGCCGTATTTGGTCCAGTAATGGTCTCCCTAGTATTGTCACATTGACTCTCATTTTCTTACCCTCTACTACACTGATACTAATAAAAGCATGGGTTGCAAACTCAGTCGCTTAACAAGGGCTGAACTGGGATGTGAGTCAGTGAATCAGCAGGTGGAAGAGAGCAGAACAAGGCCCCCTCTGAAGGAAGCAGCCAGCCCTCCACCGCAGCCATCTGCAGCCAGCCGTGTACAATGCCCACCTCATGTGGCTAGATCTACTCACTTTTCAGAAGAAGCTAGAAATCCAGAGTCGTGTGTGAAATCTTTTCAGTTTTTCAACATTTGCAACCAATTCATCTTATAAGCCAAATGAAACACTTCTGCAGGGCAGATGCAGCCTGTGGACCACTCATTTGCGAACTTTGTTGTCCTCATTTTTCCATCTAGAATAAACACCTTTCTTCACCACTCCTCCTATCCTTGGGCTCCAGCCCCCTCCCCATCACCTTTGGTCCCAGATATGGAGGGCAAGTGGTCTGTTCCCTCCCTGTTCACCAAGCTGCCACTCCACCTTTCCCCAAAGTCCCTCCCGAAGGTGCTCCCTGCTTCCAGCCTAAGGCGCAGGGGCTGCTCCCCGGACCCCATCACTGTCTGCCTCCCTTCAGTGTCACTCAAGTGTGGCCTGTGCCCTCCTGCCCTGGTTCCTGGCACTTCTCCACTCCCTTCCCATTCTATAACTCTGCTGTTTATAGCACTTCTTCCTTATATTCTCCAGATGTCACCCAAAGCTTATTTCCTTACCTCTCTTTCTGATATTTTTCTCCCTTATCAATTATATCCAGACCAATAATGTTGACTTCTACGTTTTATGGGAAATGACTTCTCCCTCTCAGCCCTAGTTTCCTCTTCACTTCCAGACCCACATTTCTACTTTCTGGACATCTCCATCTCGTGTCCTATTGATAACCAAACTCAACATGTTTACAAAAGAAGCCCTAGAATGGACAACATTTCAAAGGCCAGCCAGTCAGGAAATCCATCGATGGTTCCAATCCATGCTAGTGAGATTGCATGAGTGATAGAGCGACAGGACATGAGCCTGGGGGTGAGTGGGAGCCCTGTCAGATCAAGCCAGAGGAGAGGACAGGCTGGACTGACAGAGAAGGTGACAGTATCAGCATGAAGTTGCAGTGTGCCATCAGGTCCTAGAAGCTGTGGCAGAGCCGACACTGTTGGAGAAGGAGATGTGTCAGCATGGGTGGGCCGTAGCCCCAGCTGGGTGAAGAAAGGGTTATGAACTATGACCTCAGTCAGGGAGTGGCTCATAGCAGTGATACAGTTGTTACTCAGCACAGCCGTGATGTGAAGCCAGGCCTAGAAGGATTCCATACCTTCACACTCCCTTTAGGTGGGACAGGCCCGCCACAGTCAGAGAACAGGTGCCAGGGAACATAACCAGCCTCTTCTCCCACCACTCCATGTAGAGGAAGTGATGGGTTCCTGGTGGGCCTCCCAGGCACTATGACCCAGGGGCAGGTGGTCAGGCAAAAAGCCTTCCTGCACAAGGACTCCAGCTCTATGTGTCTTCTAGGATCTATAAGTACCAGGCCCATGGCTATGCCTTCTCGGGTGTGGAGGAGCTGCTCTACTCACTGGGGGAGTCCACCTTTGTTAACATGACCCAGCACTCTGTGGCTGAGTCCCTGCTGCAGGTGGGCGTCACGCAGCGCTTTATTGATGACGTCGTTTCTGCTGTCCTGCGAGCCAGCTATGGCCAGTCAGCAGCGATGCCCGCCTTTGCAGGTAAGCGTCCAACCCTTGGCCTGCCCACCTGCCCCTCCTCCACCCAAGGTGCTCAGAATGGACTGGGGGTCCCCATAATAACCTCGCTTTTATCCAGCTCATTACAGTCACATAGGCACTCTGCTGCCCCATCCTGCCTGATTCTGGCACTGACCATGAGTTGGCAGGAGATAGTATCACCCGACTTCACAGACAGTGAAAGCAAGGCTCAGATCACAGGTCCAGTGTGTTTCTACCACTCCCAATTGCTTCATAATCCCTTGCATGTGTGTGAATGTTAGAGCTGAGATAATGCTCTGCTCTCTACACTTTGGTTTCAAGAGCTGCCCTGTTGAGGCCTTTGAGCCACTGTGAGAGCACCTCCTCTTCCCAGCTCTTCACGGGGGTGACTGGGCCTGTGTGTAGCTCACTGTCTGCTAACACAGACCACAGGAGTGGAGAATGTAGGCTTCACAAGAGCAGGAATCCTTGTCTATTGTTCCCTGATACACTGCAAACACAGAACAGTGCCTAGGTCATACTAGGCACTCGGTATATTTTTGTTAAATAAATGAATGCAAAGGTTTACAATAACAAGCACCTCCCTCGTACCCTCAATACTGTTCATCTGGCTCTGCACATGCTGGCTCCTTCGCAGCCTTCAGGCCCTGCCTCAGTGTCCCCTCAGTGTTCCCTGCTCACTCTTTCAGTATCTTGTGTGTCTCCTTCGTAGCATTTTTGTGTAGAGATATATAGAATTCACATACCATATAATTCACCCATTTAAATTGCACAATTCAGTGGTTTTTAGCACATTCGGAGTTCTGAAACCATCACCACAATCAATTTTAGGACATTTTTATCACCCCAGAAAGAAACCCCTTGCCCTTTAGCCCTCACCTGCCCAACAGCCCCCGGCCTCCCAGCCCTGGGCAGCTACAGATCTGCTTTCTGTTTCTGTGGATTTGCCTAGTCTGGGCATTCTGCATAAATAGACCTCACAATGTGTGGTCTCTGGGAGCTGGCTCTTTCGTTGAGCACAGTGTCTTCCCCCCATAGCATTGTGCACTTTGTTGTACTTACTTGTATGTTTGCTATCTCCCCATGCCCATGGTTGGGAGAGTTTTGCTCTGGCAGGGAGGCCCAGTTGAATAGTACTGGACTCCCCAGCCCTCCTGCCCCACGGCCCTGACAACCTATCAGCACCCACTTCCCGCTTTGCCCAGGAGCCATGTCACTAGCCGGAGCCCAAGGCAGCCTGTGGTCTGTGGAAGGAGGCAATAAGCTGGTTTGTTCCGGTTTGCTGAAGCTCACCAAGGCCAATGTGATCCATGCCACAGTGACCTCTGTGACCCTGCACAGCACAGGTGAGTAGACAGGGCGGGAGTGGGCAGGCATGCCATTCCCAGCCAGTGGACAGACACTTCTGCCTCCTTTGTACCTCAGCCCTGGTCTGTGATCCCCCTGGGGAGTATTTCCGAAAAAGCATTGAGAAGCCCCAACCCTGCCAGGTGACACTAGAGGGTGCTGTTTCCCCAATTCAGTTGTCAGCCAGAAAGCTAGACTTCCATCAACCCAGCCTTTTTCTGTTGACCGATGAGGACTTTGAATGACATCCTTGCCCACTCTCCCCCAACTGGCCAGCGGCAGAAGCAGAGCAGAAACTGAGTCTCCTGACTCCATGCCCCTTGCTTCATCTGCAGCCGCATCAGCATGGAGAGGCCAGGACCCACCATTTAGACAGCCCTGCTGCACCCTGAGCACCAGGGTCTCGTTGTACCTCAATGCTGGACCCCAGTAGGGAGTTCAGTGGGTAGAAGCCAAGGGAAAGTTGACTTTTGTGCTCTTTTCTTTCCAGAGGGGAAAGCCCTGTACCAGGTGGCGTATGAGAATGAGGTAGGCAACAGCTCTGACTTCTATGACATCGTGGTCATCGCCACCCCCCTGCACCTGGACAACAGCAGCAGCAACTTTACCTTTGCAGGCTTCCACCCGCCCATTGATGACGTGCAGGGCTCTTTCCAGCCCACTGTCGTCTCCTTGGTCCACGGCTACCTCAACTCGTCCTACTTCGGTTTCCCAGACCCTAAGCTTTTCCCCTTTGCCAACATCCTTACCACAGATTTCCCCAGCTTCTTCTGCACTCTGGACAACATCGGCCCTGTCAACATCTCTGCCAGCTTCCGGCGAAAGCAGCCCCAGGAGGCAGCTGTTTGGCGAGTCCAGTCCCCCAAGCCCCTCTTTCGGACCCAGCTAAAGACCCTGTTCCGTTCCTATTACTCAGTGCAGACAGCTGAGTGGCAGGCCCATCCCCTCTATGGCTCCCGCCCCACGCTCCCGAGGTTTGCACTCCATGACCAGCTCTTCTACCTCAATGCCCTGGAGTGGGCAGCCAGCTCCGTGGAGGTGATGGCCGTGGCTGCCAAGAATGTGGCCTTGCTGGCTTACAACCGCTGGTACCAGGACCTAGACAAGATTGATCAAAAAGATTTGATGCACAAGGTCAAGACTGAACTGTGAGGGCTCTAGGGAGAGCCTGGGAACTTTCATCCTCCACTGAAGATGGATCATCCCACAGCAGCCCAGGACTGAATAAGCCATGCTCGCCCACCAGGCTTCTTTCTGACCCCTCATGTATCAAGCATCTCCAGGTGACCTACTGTCTGCCTATATTAAGGGTCCACACGGCAGCTGCTGCTTTTTTTTAAGGGGGAAAGTAAGAAAAGAGAAGGAAATCCAAGCCAGTATATTTGTTTTATTTATTTTTTTTAAGAAGAAAAAAGTTCATCTTCACAAGGTGCTTCAGACTTGGTTTCTTAGCTAGAAACCAGAAGACTACGGGAGGGAATATAAGGCAGAGAACTATGAGTCTTATTTTATTACTGTTTTTCACTACCTACTCCCACAATGGACAATCAATTGAGGCAACCAACAAGAAAACATTTACAACCAGATGGTTACAAATAAAGTAGAAGGGAAGATCAGAAAACCTAAGAAATGATCATAGCTCCTGGTTACTGTGGACTTGATAGATTTGAGGTACCTAGTTCAGAACTCCCTAGTCACCATCTCCAAGCCTGTCAACATCACTGCATATTGGAGGAGATGACTGTGGTAGGACCCAAGGAAGAGATGTGTGCCTGAACAGTTGTCACCATATCTCCAAGCTTCCTGGCAACCAGTGGGAAAAGAAACATGCGAGGCTGTAGGAAGAGGGAAGCTTTTCCTTGGCACCTAGAGGAATTAGCCATTCTCTTCCTTATGCAAAGATTGAGGAATGCAACAATATAAAGAAGAGAAGTCCCCAGATGGTAGAGAGCAGTCATATCTCACCCCTAGATGTTCATCTCAGCAGAAGAAAAAGAAGGTGTTGGGGTAGGATTCTTCAGAGGTTAGCCTGGTACTTTCTCATCAGACACTAGCTTGAAGTAAGAGGAGAATTATGCTTTTCTTTGCTTTTTCTACAAACCCTTAAAAATCACTTGTTTTAAAAAGAAAGTAAAAGCCCTTTTCATTCCTTTTGGACCTGTTCTTTTCTGTAATGGAAGAACTAAGTCTTAGGTTCCCGGGGACCAACCACTACATTAGTATCTTCTGGGGAAGGGGAGGGAGCCTTGAGAAAGATGCAGATGCCGAAACCCTACCAGCCTTGCTAAATCAGGCTTTAGGGAAAGGGCCTGGGTGCCCAGAGTAACAACACTGCCAAATGCATGGGCAAAATACCCTTCCAGTTGGTGGAGGCCCAAACTGGCTCTGAGGTGGTTTTTACTGTGCCAGGGTGATGGTAATGGCAGTGAAAGAAAGTACAAGTAGCATGCACTTATAGATAACTATAGAAATTATGAAACTGACACATCAGTAAGAAGGCTTTTTTTTTTTTTAAGAGTTTCATTCTTGTTGCCCAGGCCATAGTGCAATGGTGTGATCTTGGCTCACTGCAGTCTTCGCCTCCTGGGTTCAAGCAATTCTTGTGCCTCAGCGTCCCAAGTAGCTAGGATTACAGGCACCTGCCACCATGCCTGGCTAGTTTTTTGTATTTTTAGTAGAGATGGGGTTTCGCCATGTTGGCTGGGCTGGTCTCAAACTCCTAGCCTAGGTGGTCCACCCGCCTTGGCCTCCCAAAGTGCTGGGATTATAGATGTGAGCCACCGCCCCCAGCCAAGTAAGAAGGCTTTTGATGAAGTAGTAGAAAACCAAATTCAAATTGACTTAAGCAATAAAAAGTTTTTATTAGTTATGGCTTTAAAGTCCAGGCATAGAGCACTGTGCAGTCTTACAGTTCCATGATTTCTCTCATGGTCAAAGATGGCTGCCAACAGCTCCCAGGAAGATAAGGTCTTCTCTCATAAGCACTGAACCAAATTTTGGGCTCTGGGCCAGTTGGACCACCCCTGAACCAATTCCTGTGGTCAAGGGAATGCCACATGCTGATTGGCTTGGGATACAGATACGAGACCAGTAACCATGATGCAGGCAGGGAGGGTGTGAGACTAAGCTGATTGGCTTAAAGCAGTCAGGTCCTATCCCTGGAGCAGAAGTGGTCTCATCCAAACTTCAAGGTCAAAGGGGGAAAGGGTATTGGAAAGAGAGCCACAATGTCAGCCACATGCAAATGGGGCTCTCAAGTCCAGTGAACTCGAAGTGTGTAATGGCATCTTTTCATGGTCTGAAATGAAGATGGCATGCGCTGTCATGGTGTAATTAATAATTGGTATTGGCCCAGCACTGGACAATACAAAACTTATCCCTGATAACCACCCCTCCCTTGCATCCCTACAGAGAATTTGTGCACAGAAGACACAAACCAAGGCAGTTACATTTGATCCTCAGTCCTTGTCTGGGCTTTGGCTCCCATGCCCAAGCATGACTGCATTGGAACTGGCTATGTCCTTCAGAAACCTTCTTTACCTGGGTAGGCCCAAACAGCTCAGAACCAAAGCCAGCCAAAATGCTCACAATCCCTGCCTCCCCAAGCCCAAACCTGATTCCTTGGAGGCAGGGAGGAAAGGACAGATTCCAGAAATAAGAACCAACAGGACGCCTTTGCCCCAGGGCTCACCCCAACCTTCTCAGGCCTGGACAGAAGCCCCCAGCAGTTCACGGAGCCCTGGAAGAAGAGAGCATTTGCAAAGACAGCCAAACAAAACAGGTAAAGGGCCACACATCCTCAGTCCTGGATGCAGTGTAGTAGACGTTTAATACCCTTCATGGGAACTCTGCCTCCTGGAGCAGGTGACCCAAGCAAAATTTCAGGACTTTGGGGGGTAAGGGGCAGCTGTAGAGGGTAGAATGGGGGTGGGTGATTGGCAGTGGGGGACCGGGGAGGTTGGTAAGGAATTCTTTGTTCTGACCCACCTATGAAGGCATAATAGAGGGAGGCAGGAGGCAGATCTTGGGCTCCCCCTAGAGGCGTGTGTGCACTCATTCACCAAACACGGCGCCCCTATCCGCTCTGGACACTGCCAGGTGCTGGAGGTGCAGCGCTGAGCAAGGGATGAGGCCCCTGTCTCATGGAGTGCGAGCTTCTCGCTAGAGGAGGCAAACATGAAACACACTTAGACTCAGACCAAAGGAAGTTCCAGGGTGCTGTGTAGAGCCAGCTCTCCAAAGGACCTGAGCTCCCTGCTGCTGCCTTTAAACTGGGAGCCTGGGAAGAGCCAGCTGGGACTCGGAGCTACGCCAGTGGTCAGCCCAGCCACCAAGGCCAAGCTTGTAAGTCACAGAATGGTAAGCCTGGAAAAGACCCTAGAGACCCCCAAATCCCATTTGTTCGTTTCACAGATGAGGAATCTAAAGCCCAAAAAGAGGAAAAGGCATCATCCGTATGAGAGTAGCTGGTGTTTATGGAGCATCTGGGGGCTCCTGATGCTTGGGTAGAAGTAAGACACCCCCCTCCTACCACAATGAGGGGTTTCCCCGCCAGCCCTTATGCCCCAGAGCACCTAGGGTCTCCCAGGACTATAAGCAACCCTCTTGCAGCTCAATTCTTCCCACACCCTCACCCCACAGAAAAGGCTTGGAAGCTGTGGGCCCTTCATGTGGGGCTGAAGTCTTAAGACCTGGAGAGCAGCCCCAAGGGTGGAGAAGCGGCTGCTGAAGGGATCAGCATGCGCTGGCACAGGAAGTCTGTTTTCCATGTGTCTGGAACCCAGCCGAAGCTTCCTGGGGTAATTTTAACCAGTATCCACTCTAGAACAATACCAAAAAAGGTAAGTTACTTACCACCCCAGGCAGGCACATACCTAATCACTGGCCTTTCATGAATTAGACCCTTAAGACATTCAGAGCTAAAGCTGCTTTAAGCACTAAAGTTAGAGCAGCCAAGCCACATATTCCTGTCCTGGGCAGTTGGCCCTTTTATTAAAGTTAACTCTAAAGTGCTAGCTATTCTTACCCTCAGAATATAGTCTTAGCCCCTCAGCTGTCTTGTGGGAGGGAAGGTATTTTTAGACCCTAGAACAGCTGATTTGGGATTTGCTGCAGGGGTTAGAGGGCCCAGGGGGAGGATTGAATTGCTAGGGGACAAAGGGGGAAGTGGGGAGTTGCATCCAGGGGACTCTTGCATCAAGAGTCAGCATGGGCTTTAGGATATATTAGTCCACACTGCTGTTTTTGGCTTTTTTTTTTTTTTTTTTTGACAGTCTCACTCTGTCACCTAGGGTGGAGTGCAGTGGCACAGTCATGGCTAACTGCAGCCTTAACCTCCCTAGGCTCAAGTGATCCTTCCACCTCAGCCTCTCTAACACCTGGGATTACAGGCGCATGCCACCATGCTGGGCTATTTTTTGTATTTTTTTTTGTAGAGATGAGGTTTTGCCATGTTTCTCAGCCTGGTCTCAAATTCCTGAGGCTCAAGAAATCCGCCTGCCTCAGCTTCCTGAAGTGCTGGTATTACAGGAGTAAGCCAACACACTGCCATTTTTGATCAACAGAGTATCTTAATATAAGCCAGTGGTTCTTAAAGTGCAGTGCCCAGACCAGCAGCACCAGCATCACCTGGGAACAACTGTTTATATATTAGAAATGCAAGAAAAACACTGCAAAAAAATGCAAAGTATCAGCCTCCACCTGAATCAGAACCTCTAGATGTGGGGCCCCGCAAGCTGTTTTAACAATCCCTCCAGGAGATTCTGATGCTCACTAAAGTTTGAGAATCACTGAGATCAGCAAACCATCTAATAAGATCCCCTTTTGGACAGGGCTGGAAGAAAGAATGATCTACATTGACACTTCTCAACTTATGAGTGTCTGTTCAAAACCAGGAATCCTCAGCTCAGAAAAAGTGCATACATAAAAATTTCAGGGATGCACTATCCCAGGTTAAAAGCACCTGCTCTTTGGCAACCTGGAGGCCTTTCTTTGGGTCTAAGTCTGATCTGCAGAGAATCTCAGAGCTGAAAAAGACTTTTTAGATCATCTACTCCAACCAGAGCAGGGGTCTGCTCCATAATACCTTTGAGAAGCCTGGCGTTAAGTTAACACTTTCAGAGATGGGGAGCTCCCCGCCTCAAAAGAGCTTGTTTCCAGTGACCCTTAAGTGGGTAGAGTTAACTCTTGTTAACTCCTATATTGGCTTATAGCAACCAAGCTACATTAACATGGCTGAAATATAGACTTATAAACCCAGATGAAAGGAAACACATGGGCCGGGTGTGGTGGCTCACACCTGTAATCCCAACACTTTGGGAGGTCGAGGTGGGCAGAAGTCTGATCTGCAGAGAGGCCCAGGAATTGAAGAGCAGCCTGGGCAACATGGTGAAACCCCATATCTACAAAAAATACAAAAATTAGCTTGGTGTAGTGGCACACACCTGTAGTCCCAGCTACTTGAGTGGCTGAGGTGGGAGTATCACTTGAGCCTGGGGAAGCTGATGCTGCAGTAAGCTGTGACTGGGCCACTTCCGCCCTGGGCGACAGAGTGAGACCCTGTCTCAAATAAAGGAAACACATGATGGCCCTAGGTGGTAGAGGTGAACACATTATTTTCTAATAGGCCACCTCAGTATTGGAGAACTCAGAGTGATGAAAAATCATCCTTTATATTAATCTGAAATCTACCTCCCAGGAACCTCCTACCCTGACCCTGGTTTTGACTTCGAAGCCACAAAAAGCAAACCCAAAGTCTTGCTTTCAAAAGTCAGTGTTTACTTTTCATAGGCCTTTCTTGGCACAAAGGTGCAAGGAGGATGGTCTCAGGCTGCTGGCCTGGCTTCTGGGCCAGGTGATTCAGAAGATGCAGGTGCAGCCCACAGCGATGGTCTCCATGACTGCGCGCTGGCGGCAAGGCCCTGTGCGGGGCGGTGGCGGGCAGAGGCGGCGGCGCACAGGAACCTGGCTGAACACTGGCACGCTCACCATGCTGCGGTCCTCCTGCATGGTGAAGGGGTTCACACAGCCCAGACACAGGCACCGTGCCTCCGGCAGGTCCACGGGGATACGGCTGGGGTCGTGGTTGATGCTGCAGGGAGCAGAAGAAAGAGCAGAGCGGAAGGTGATCAGGAAAGGGCCAGTCAGCACCCATACTCCACACCCCTGCCTTTCCTAATCAGAGTTTTAATTTCCACAGCAAGACTGTGTTGGGCTGGAGGAAAGGCAGTAATCAACTTCATGTTCCACGTGAGGAAACTGAAGATCATGGAAGGCAAGTCGAGAGCCCCAAGGTTATCCGGCTTCAAGGTCACCAGTCACCCAGCTTCCTTCTTTCATGTAGCCAGATGCCCATCCCAGTACTAGGTTGCACTGTGGGGATTGTGGAGTAGCCCTCTACCACCTAGGGCCCTCATGTGTTTCCTTTATTTGAGACAGGGTCTCACTCTGTCGCCCAGGGTGGAAGTGGCCCAGTCACAGCTTACTGCAGCATCAGCCTCCCCAGGCTCAAGTGATTAAGGCCTCCCTCTGCCTGCCCCACCCCCACTGTGTTTATATTGTTGGGAAACTTAATCCACGGAAATAAAGTGTGGATTATTTTTATTGATGCCTAATTTCCACTGGCAAAGAAGTCAGGAGGTCTGGGTTCTATTCTGACTTAATCTCCATTCATTCAACACTTACATGCTCACCACATGAGCAGTTCTGTCCTAGATTTTAGGTATTCATTGATGAACAAAGCAGACAAGTTCCCTCCTGGTGCTCTCAGGGAGCCTTGCATACAGGGACTTGCTTTGTGACCTCTCCTTTTCTGCACCTCGGTTTCCCCATCTGCTAAATACGGGACAAGGAGGTGGGTGAACTGGACCTGTGGACATGTAGAATTAGCATCACCTTATGCTTGGGAGCTTGCTAGAAATGCAGAACCTCCTAAATCTGAAGCTGCATTTTTATCAGATCCCTGAGTGATTCATTGGCACAATCAGATGTGAAAAGCTCCGTTCTGGAGGATCTTTACCGACCCTTCCAGTGGTCACATTCTGGAGCTGCACTGTCCAGTGCAGTAGCCACTAGCTTCATGTGTCAAATTAATCAGGCTGAGCATGGTGGCTTACGCCTGTAATCTCAGCACTTTGCGAGGCCAAGGCAGGTGGATTGCTTGAGCTTAGGAGTGTGAGACCAGCCTGGGCAACATAGTGAGATCCTGTCTCTACAAAAAATAAAAAAAAATTAGCCAGGTATGCCTGTGGTCCCAGCTACTTGGGAGGCTGAGGTGGAAAGATTGCTTGAGCCCAGGAGGCAGAGGCTGCAGTGAGCCGAGACCATGCCACTGTACTCCAGCCTGGGTAACAGAGTGAGACCCTGTCTCAAACAAAAAATAAAAAATTAATCAAAGTTAATCCCTCAGTCACAGTAGCCACATGTCAAGTGCTCAGTAGCTGCATGAGGCTAGTGGCTACCGTACTGGACTTTACATCATCACAGAAAGTTCTGGTGAACAGTGCTATTCTAGAGTCTCAGGTTATATGTCATGTGGCTGAAAAATCTCTGGCCTGGGTTTGTGAGTGAGGACCTCAGGGTCAGCCCTTTCCTTCATCTTTGGTCCTTACTATATGGGTCAGGCACTGAGCAAGGAAGCTGAGCTACAACCAAGAGAGGACGCTGCTGCCATCGTTATCCAGGGCAATGGGTCTTGATTCCCAAATCACAGCCTGCTGTGCGCCCTGATCACGTGGAGCTATAGGAAATAGCACTTCCTGGGCCTCACTGCTGGAGGTTTGGATTGGGCATGGGAATCCCTAGGTGATTCTGATGCCGGCACTGGGAAGGCCCAGGTCCAGCATGAGAGACAGACTGGAACACCGCATGGAAGCGCCACACCTGAGAAGGGCGTCCAAGGCCCACAGAGCAGAGGAAGTGACATCTGGGGAAAGCCTTGCAGGCACTTCCACGGAGACTCGAAGAACAATAAGGGCAGTGCCCTGCATGGATATCTCACTTAACAAGACTCTGAAGTAGGTACTACTATTGCCTCCATTTACATTGAGGAAACTGAGGCCCAGAAAGGCTAATCCATTTGCCCAAAGCCTCACAGGCAAGTAAGAGGCAGAGCTAGGGTTCGAACCCAAGCACCCAGACCTCTGAATCTGAGATCTTAACCATTACAATGACTGGGGCACAGGAAAGGTCCCCACCCCCCAAAGACAGCTTGCCACCACTGCCCAGCCTACCTGTAGCCCCAGGGAGACAGGCTCCTCTTATTGGACATCCACAGCTGCAAGTTGACCTCACACTTTCTCTGGGCCAGCTCTGAGCTGTTCCTCAGCTGGGCCACCATCTCCTCGATGTTCCTCTCATACTCCTCCATGCGGGCATACGGTTTCATCCGTGACACCAGGTCCAGTGGCACCTGGTGAGGGCCAGGGGCCAGGGGCCCAGGCCGCCCTTGCCCCTTCCTCTTGCTTTTGGGGCTCCTGGGCTGGCCCAGCCCCAGGAAGATGGAAATGGTAAGAAGAAACAGCTGGGGAGGAAAGCCACAGGTCAAAGGTGGGAGAGCCAAGTCTCTTTCTGGGCCAAGACTTGGGGTCCATGGTCCTTTCCCATTGCTCTTAGGGGTCTCCCAGGCTCAGGTCTGACTCTGCCCACCATCCCTCAGCTGTCCCTCCTCAAATTACCCCGTTTCCTGTGTCTTGTGTGTTCCAGCCTCTGGTCTTCTCTCAGTCTTACTCTCAGCATGCTCCTTCCTGCCACAGGGACTTTGCACAGCCTCTGCCTGCAGCATTCTGCCTCTTCACCTCTTGGACACCTTCCCACCCCTCGTGTCAGCTTTAGCATCGCTTTCTTAGGGATGCTTCTGGACTTTCTTGGGCTCTCATAACCCACACACCTCTTGCATGACTTCAATCTTAAAGTTTGTGTATACAATTCTTTTATGTGTCTGCCCCCAACTCAGCATGGACTCCGTGGGGGCACGTGTCAGTTTCCACACACTGTCATATCTCCCGTGTCTGCGTGATGCATTCAGTGAACACTCACTGAGTAAATGAATGGCTGTCCCCATCGCTGCCCTTCTGTCATTTATGTCTAAGAAGGAAGACAGTGAACAAGAAGACAAACACCCAAGTCTCCCTAGCGACAAGTCCAGGATGGGCCCATTCAGGGTGTGGCTGGAGAAGAGTGGGGCCTCCTGCTTAGCTGTGCTGGGACAATGGCCTGGGAAACTTTTCTGGGGAAGGGACATGTCAGGTGAGGCATGGCAGGCATGGGCTGAGGGAGTTGAAGTCTTGCAGGTGTGGGAGGGGTGGGTTGGGGGAAGATGAGAGAGGAGGTTTGAACTGGTTAAGAACTTTGCTGAGGCCGGGCGCGGTGGCTCACACCTGTAATGCCAGCACTTTGGGAGGCCGAGGCGGGCGGATCACAAAGTCAGGAGATCGAGACCATCCTGGATAACACTGTGAAACCCCATCTCTACTAAAAATACAAAAAAATTAGCCGGGCTTGGTGGCGGTTTCCTGTAGTCCTAGCTACTTGGGAGGCTGAGGCAGGAGAATGGCCTGAACCCGGGAGGCGGAGCTTGCAGTGAGCCGAGATCACACCACTGCACTCCAGCCTGGGCGACAGAGCGAGACTCCTCTCAAAAAAAAGAAAAAAGAACTTTGCTGAATCGAATGGAATGTTGATTAAGAGTGGGTGGGAGGAAGAGGGGATGAGATGAAGCTGGGGAGATGGGCAAGTTGTGGGCTAAGGATGTCTTGTCCGCCTGCACTGCCCTTCTCCCCTGAGCCTTCCCTCTTCCAGCCATCCCCCAAGCCCTCCTCACACACACACACCCTCACCCATTGCCATCCACTTCTCCCTCCCAGCACCAGAGTATCAGGAAAGCCTTTGGCTCACAAGGAAGAGGACTCAGGCCCGGCAGAAGCCAGACTCCCCAGGAATCCAGAGAGAAGGGACAGTGCCTGTGTGTGAGGCAGAGCTCCCAGGATGGAGGCACCTCTGACTCCTCTTAAACTGAGATAGGCTCCATATGTTCCCTGTATGCCTCACCTCACAGCCCCACAGCCCCATGGCCCATGCCTGCTTTATCCAGGCTACCCAGCAAGTCTTGACCCTAGGAAACAAGTTTCAGCAGAGCCCCTCTTGGCAGAGGTATTTGCTGGCACAAAATCCGCAACAGAGATTCAAGTTGCTAAATTCTTCCTTTTTGGTCCTAGATTCTAGTGCAGAAAAAATGTCTCCCTAACAATAGGCTCTCTCTTTAGAGTTTCTCACAGGGCATTCTTAAACTCTGGCTCTCCACTTGGAGAAACATAGAATAGAATCAAAGTCCCCATCCCTCACTCTCCAGATGGGACACTGAGAAACAGAAGGACTTGCCCAAGGTCACACAGCCAGGACCTCAGAAGCTGGGTCTGTTTGGAAAAACCCCGATAACTGAGTTTGCCGGGATCTCCCCAGATGCCTCTGGTCTGAAAAGGCTTCAGTGTGCCCCGGCTGAGCCCCGTTCAGGAGCCTGCACTGCTGGCCATGGCTACAGTGACCAGTCTCTGTTTCTTTCTAGTCCTGGGGGAGAAGACACAGAAGTTGCCTCTGCAGATTCCAAACCAAACAGAGGCAGCCATTAATCAATAGGAAAGAAAAACTGACATATTTGGGCTCTTAAAAAGGGGTGGGGGTGCGGCAGGGAAGCGCCACGTACCAGGTTGTGAGGCCAGTCCATTCCGCCAAGCTGCAAGGTCAGCCTGCAGCTGCTGCCCGCCTGGAACCCCAGATGCCGCCGAGAGAATGGCAGCAACAGGATGGAGCGAAGCAATTATAGCTCAACTGGGGGCTGCTGGGGGAGTGAGTGGGTGGGCTCATCATCAGCTGGGAGCCTTGGGCCCCCAGCTGGCTGAGCCTAGCGCAGTGGCAGGCGGTGAGGGGCGTGGGGGCAGGCCAGGAGCCAGGCTGAGGTGCCCAGGGGCTGTTGACCGAGGGACAATGCCCTGTGTGTCTGGTGGGGCTCTGGCCGGTGGCACCTCCGCCTGTGGCCTGCGGCCGGCCGCCCAGCCAGCACCCACAGGGCCAGCTAAGACAATCAGCTTCGTTTGCTTTGGGGATGGCAAGGGGTTGAGGGTGGAGGAGGGATGGGCCGTTGGTTGGTCAGGAGAGCAAATGTTCTCAAATTGTGCTGGCCAGGAGTGGGACACAGGCCCCATCTTCCAGGGAAACAGCCTCAGGCACTCCAGCCTCTGCCGGCCTCAGGTGAGTTCAGCAGCCCTAGGAGACCAAAGCCCCACCCCTCTAGATCACAGTCAAGGAAACTGAGGCTGGAGCCAGAAAGGGACTTGTCACTATTAACAGTGAGTTAGAGGTGTCAGAGCTGCTATTCTCACCCTGTCCCCATCCAGGGCTCTATCCACCACCCCATGTTGTTTTTCTTGGGAGACTTTCCGCACAATTTCAGCCTGCTGTGAACATATTTCTGAAGCTGTATGACCTCACTCTGGCCAAGTTTCAGATCCATGAGGACTTACGGCTGATTGTCCTGGCCTTCCTGACACAGCACTCTCCCTCCTGGGGTGGTCTCCGCTCTCAAGAGACTGTGTGGCTGCATGTGAGCTTTACTGTCAGCCTCAGTTCCCTCCTCCGTAAAATGGTGGGCGTATCCAGAAGTAGACGGTGGCCTGGCCCATTCCCTCCTGAAATCTTTCTGAGCCTCAGTTCCCACATCTCTAGAATGGGAAGAATCATGGCACCCTCTTAAAACTGCTATAAGGAATAAAGGAAATCACCTATGTTAAATAGCTGGCAACAGTACCTGGCACATAGTAAGTGCTCAATAAACACTTAGCTATTTATTATAGAGATTATTATAAAATAATTGTATAATGATTATTATAAACATTAGTTGTTCTAATTAACATTAGAGGTAGCACGGTTCTCATTTCTCTACTGACTCTCCCTTCAACCCCCTCAGGCCCACCCTCCTGGCTGCTGAGAGAGGTCTAGGCCCCCAAGATTCAGGCCACAAGTTTGTGAGGTCAGATGACCTCAGGGTCCAAAGGTCCTGGAATCACACGCTCAACTGACCAGCTCCTCTGGCCAATGTCTCTCACCTCAAGTGAACAGCCCAGCCCAATGTGAGCGGGCACATCCACCCAGGGAGGCAGGAATGGCGGGAGGGAATGTGAGGAGGACAGAGGAGGGGCATTGTGAACAGATACTGAGGACGGCCCTGTCGTGCTGAGGGCCGGTCTTGGCCATTTACAGGAATCGTCCGAGGGGAAGAACGCAGGGTGAGAGGCGCTCCTGAATGTCACAAGATTAATCTGTCCGGGGCAGGCTTCCACAGCATAACTGAGACGCTGGCTGGGGCTCGAGCATGAGAGATGCCACCATATTTGGTCAAATACTAGACAGGGCTCTATTCTACCGTTGGAAACTCCAGAGGGAGGGGTACTCTGAAAATACCTCCTCAGGCAACAAGGGCCCCGCCCCCACCGCAGGCTGTCCCGGCCCCAGCCCCACTGGCCGGGCGGCCTGGCTGCGTTCTGTGCTGGCTCTCTGCACACACTCTGCTGCTGCAAGCAGTGGGGTCCCACAGACATGCAACTGGGGTGACCCTCCCATATCCACAGAACAGTGGCAAACTAAAAGATGGATGCTGGGGTATGGGGGACCCCTGAAACCAACACATTCTCCTTACCTGCTGGCAATACACACCCCTCACTTCTGCCTCCCCAAGCCAGGACTGACTTGTCAGCTTCCCCTGCTCCAGCTGCAGTGCTTGCTACTTTAGATTTCAGGGTCCCAGCCCCAGAGATGCTGAAGTAGCAGCGCAAAAATCTGCATCTTAGCACGAGGCCAGTTTGGGAGCTACACGGGTCCTCACCCATCATCTGGCCCCCTCCTCCCACCCATTTTACTACAAGGAGACTTGGATAAGGGAGGGTCCTACCCCAGCTCACACAGTGCATTTGTGCCAGAGCTGGGAGCAGAACTCCGTCTCCTAAGTCATTCTTTGTTCTTCCCTCAGACTTTATACAAACAGCTCTGGGCCAGGCTGGGCCTCCTTGCTGGTCTGGTGGAGACCAAAGAGGCAGGCCAGTCCTTGTGGGGTCCCAGATCCTTCACAGTGGGGAGGGGAGCTTTGGGGTCCCCTGGCAGGTGCTGTGAGGAGTCAGGCATAGGCCCAGCAACAGTCATTGGGTTTCCCATTCCTGGACCATCTGAGACCAGGAGGGAGACCCCTTCTTCCAGTCTTGGTTTCTAGAAACCCCTGGAGGGTCATCTGTCCTTTTTGATGTCCTGAGTGTGAACCCAGGCAGGCTTGTGGGACCCACCCCCAGGACTCAGTGCCAGGCCTGAGAGGGAGGTGCAGGAACTGGGCTTCCAGGGCTCCCACCCCACGAGCGAGGCTGGGGTCCTTGGGTCTTAACACGCAGAGGGTGGTCAGCATGCGTGAATGAAGGACTGGGCAGATGAGCTACAGGGGAAGGGGCAGTGGGTGGCCGCGGTCTCGCTCGGAGCCCTCTGCGGCAGGCCCCGCCAGGAGCAGTGCTGCACTCACCAGCAGATGGCGCCACTAGAAAGCCAGCCAACCCTGAAAAATGTACCGACCCTGAGGGAACTTGCACTCTGCCACCTCTTTCTCCAAGAGCGGCCCGGGACTGAGAATGAGGGGATGGGGCGAGTGGGTGGGGCCCTGCGCCTGTGCCTGGCTTCCAGAGTGACCCTATTGTTGATGAGGACCAGAGCCTAGGAGACATCAGAGCCGGCCAGGAATGACACAGCCAGTGTCGGGGTCACCGATTCCAGGGGTCGGGTGAGGGCTTCTGTCTGCTGAGTGAGTGATTGCCTTTACTTTGAGCACCTGCTGTGTGCCAGGCCTCAGGCATTTGGCACCTGGACACCTTAATTCACAGAAAATAACAGTAACAATAATAGCTGCTGCTTAATATCCACTTACTGACTGCCAGGCCATAAGCTAAACGCTTCATGAAATCCTCCAAATAACACTGGGTGAGGTCCTAGTTTTATTCGGAATTACAGATGGGGAAACTGAGGCTCAGAGTGGTTAACCACTTGCCCACAGTCACAGAAGATTCACAGCAAGTTTGTCTGACTCCTGCACACACTGCTCCCTGCGGCGGAGTAAGGAGAGGGGCGGCAGCCAGGGGTGGAGGGGGAATGTCCAGTTGTCAGCTGGTCATTGAGCACGGTCTGTGATGGCCTCAGCCTTGACCCATGGCCTCAAACAACCTGAACCCGGTAGGTTCGGGTGCTCACTAAACCCACGCCCAAGCCCAAGTCATCAAGGGGATCCGAGAGCTCCCAGGGTGCTCGTGGGGCACCCAACAGCATTCCTGGTATGTGAACTAAAATATTGATACATTGAATCAAACTGACTATAATACAGGGAGGCCATGCTGGGACAGAGGAGGAGGCCAGAGCAGAGGGACCGGGAGAAGGAAGTGCAGCGGGGAGGGCAGAGGTCAGCCTCCACAGATGGGCTGGCCTGAGTTTCAGCCCTGCCCCTGCCCCTTCACTGCTGTGTCATCTTGGGAATGTTAATTGACTTCTCTGAGCCTTAGTTTCTTCTGCAAAGTGAAGATAATAATAACTTGGCTCTCAGTGGATTGTTGTGAGGATCAAATGAGATAATGCACGTTAAAGCGCTTAGCACAGTCCCTGGCAAAAGTAAGTACCCCATTAATGGTAGCTGCAACTGTCATTCCTACAGTTAAAATGAGTTTTGAGTTGGGCCTTCAAGAATGCTTCTAGTATGTTCCTAGGTAGGAAGGGCATTGCGAAGTGGGGACAAGGCTAGAACCAGCAGAAGAATGCAAAGGTGCCTATTTCCAGTGGGCCCACCCTAGAGCATTGGCAAGGCCAGGGGGACCTGAAGGATTTGGTCTAGGAACTTGCCCAAGTGGACCCAGTAAGGTCAGGGAAGGCGGGAAGAGGCTAGCCGGCGCCTTTGCTGGCTGCGACCAGGAGGGTGCAGCCCCCTAGGGAGGTCCTGGCTCTCCTGCCATGCTGCCCTCCCCTCCCTCCCTGGTAGGAATCCTTCTCCCAGGCCCATATTTGCACAAATGCTTGCCTCGCTGTTCACTCCAGAGCCCCAGCCAAGAGGTGCTATTTTAAGATCCCTGGACGGGAACATTGTTGGTGGGAACAGCCCCAGCCAGCAAGCTCCCAGTTCTCAAAAAAGGGAAAGGCCTGGGTGAATGGGCGGCCTCTGGGGTGTGCAGAGGGGCTGCCACGTCGACATGACCCTCTGCCCAGGCCAGGTGCCAGCGTCTCCTCCCCACAGGGGAAGTCAAAGAAATGTGAGTTGGGGTAGGACTCCAAGAGGTGGTCTTGTTCACTGGAGACTGGGTCGCCTAGGCCTCTCTTCTGCAGAGCATCCAGACTTGAAAACACCAAGTTTGTGTTTCTGGGTTGCAAATTGACTCCACACTGTACCAAGTCTCTTGTTAGCACTCACCACCCACAGGCCATCAGAGGTAGGGGATACCTCATCCAGCCCTTAGCAAAGCGGGAACGCTTTCTAAGTGCCTTTGCTGGGTACCATCTCTCTAGGAATATCATTTCTCTCTGAGGATGCACAGTCCATTTTTTAAAACTCTGGTTGTTGAAAATAATTATAATTATAAAAGCTTTCTTTTTTATTTTGCAGAAGCCCTCCTCCTGTGGGGAAAAGACGGCAGACTTCAGGCAATGGTGGTTGGACATTTGCCCTGCCCCTTATTATGTGGTCATGTCCACCCCCCTCACTTCAGTGGGCCTCTGTTTCCTCACGGGGTTGTTAAAATGCATTAATCATTAAAATTATTGTTTGCCTGGCACATAATGGTACTTAATATTTGGCAAGTTCGGGCTGATATTTTGTAATTTGGTTTGGTTTTATATGTGCCTGAGTTTGATGTATAGTGTGTTTGTGGGTGTATGTGTGATTTTTGCTTTTTGATTATGAAGAGCCAGTATAGATTAATATTTAAAGCACAGACGATGAACCAGAGTGCTCTGAACCTCATCTCTGCTATGTAGCAGCTAAGTCACCTTGGGCAAGTGACCTAACCTCCCTGAGCCTATGTCCTTGAAAGGGAGGTGGGGGGTTAACAAGATTATATGTGGCAAGTGCCTGGCGCAGGGAATGGCCCTGCTACTATTTTGTTGTATGCCTTGTCCTTAGTTCTTCCCAATCAGGTGGCACAGAGCAATTCTAGTCAGCTCAATTCTAGCACTTTCTAACTGCCAGAGAGTCCCAGAAATAAAATGGACTGCCCTGGAAAAGAGTGATCTCTCTATCAGCAGAGAGCAGAACACTAGCCAGGAGATTCTAGAAGAGGAAGGAGTGGCCCAGGTGTGTGTTGTGCGGTGGAGGGGTTGTTGAGCTTTTTTTTTTTTGAGATGGAGTCTCGCTCTGTAGCCCAGGCTGGAGTGCAGTGGCATGATCTCAGCTCACTGCAGCCTCCGCCTCCCAGGTCCCTGTTAAGCAATTCTCCTGCCTTAACCTCCCAAGTAGCTAGGATTACAGGCATGCGCCACCATGCCCAGCTAATTTTTGTATTTTTAGTAGAAACAGGGTTTCACCATGTTGGACAGGCTGGTCCTAAATTCCTGACCTCGAGTTCGACACCAGCCTGACCAACATGGAGAAACCCCATCTCTACTAAAAATACAAAATTAGCCGGATGTGGTGGCACATGCCTGTAATCCCAGCTACTCAGGAGGCTGAGGCAGGAGAATCGCTTGAACCTGGGAGGCAGAGGTTGCAGTGAGCCAAGATCGTGCCCTTGCACTCTAGCCTGGGCAACAAGAATGAAACTCCATCTCAGAAAAAACAAAAATTTCCTGACCTCGTGATCTGCCTCGGCCTCCCAAAGTGCTGGCATTACAGGCGTGAGCCACCGTACGCGGCCAGTTTTTGAGCTTTTAAAGTTCCCTTCTAGCCTTGAGAGGTCCAGATCTGATGTCCAAGGCCTCAGGCCCCCATGTGGGGCTGTCAGGCCTGCTGTAACTCACCCAGACCTGCGACAGGAAGGAGTGCAAGAGAGCCTGTGGGGGACGTGGAATAAACAGCCTGTCTCCAGGGCAGACAGAGGCGCCAGGCCCCCTGCCCACTGGAGTGTCCTCCCCTCTGTCCCGGGGGATGTTTATCCTCTGCTCAGAGTTTACAGGACATCTGGATTCACAAGATCTGGAATTCTGACTTTTCCCCCAAAGCTGTCAGCGTCTCCTCTGGCTGGGTGGGTCTGGGTCTGTTTTGGGTGGAAGGCCCCAACCCTGCCCTCAGCAGAAGCAGGAAACGGGTACAGAACAAGAAATGTCCTCTTCAGCCCCCCAGAGCCGCTCCTGGCAGAGGAAGAGGCCACATCTGTGGGGACGTGAGAAGAAAACGTCAACATCTCCCAGCAGCTGCGTAGGGAGAGGAGTCCTGGGGACTCATGGGTGGGGCAGAAAGGACTTCTTTTGCAGGTTGGGTTCAAAGGCCTGCACCCCGAACATTAAGCTACAAACCGATGGTACTTATCAAAGTCTGCCTTGCATATTGGCCTCTGTTATTGGGTCAGAGAGTGCTGTTTTTATTGTGGTTGTTTTGGTGTATTGTGTGAGTGCAAATTTGTGGGTGGTGTCTTGTATGTGTGTGTTTTGTTATTGTTTTAAGAGCCATCAGGTAGGAGCTGTTCACAGACAGCAAGCGTGTCTTACTCACAGATGCGGCTCTCAGCACCTGGCTCAGGGAGCTTGGGGCCGGCTTGCGATTAGGGCAGGATTAGCAGAGGAACGTCCTGAGAGCTGCACACAACACAACACTTAGAGCACAGGCAGCAACTCTGAGACACATCACATCACCCTTGATGGCCATAGCCAAGGCCTCTATCCTCATCCTCCTGACCCCTAGAAAACTCACAGGCTTGAATCTCCCCCTGGCCTCTCTGCAGAAGCTTATCTCTGTGTCCTGAACTGTTAGGAGGCAATGTTGACAAGCTGCTTCTGGTGGAGGTTTAAATATCTTGCCTAGGATGTTCTATAAGTTTCTATGAGCTGTGACCTTCAAGGAATTAGCCTATGGATGATGAAGGGCCTTTGAGAGTTATTGAGGAGGGTTCATTCCATTCATTTCACAAATATATATTGAACACCTACTATGTGCCACGCACCGGGGATATAGTGGTGAACAACTAAAACAGTTCTTGTGTCACCAGGCTGGAGTGCACGGTGGTGCAATCTTGGCTCACTGCAACCTCTGCCTCCCGGGTTCAAGCGATTCTCATGCCTCAGCCTCCCGAGTAGCTGAGGTTACAGGCATGCACCACTATGCCTGGCTAATTTTTGAATTTTTAGTACAGATAGGGTTTCATCATGTTGGCCAGGCTGGTCTTGAACTCCTGAACTCAAGTGATCTACCCGCCTCAGTGTCCCAAAGTGCTGGGATTACAGACATGAGCCACTGTGCCTGGCCTAGTCCTGAGCTTATGTTCTAATGCAGGATGAGGAATCTAACAGTATCGATATTTTAGGACCAGCCCACAGCTCAGGGGCTCTTGCTGGGCCCCTCTCCTCTCAGTCTTGTGCATCTCCTGCATGCATGGGAACTGCTGGATCTTCTGGGAAGCCCATGACCTCAGCCCTCGGGGCATGTGGAGGAAGGTACAATGTCTCCAGAATGTGAAATCTTGCCAAATTTCCATTGGAAGGTCAGTTCTCATAAATACTGTGAGGAAAGAGGAAGAAATGGCTAGTGTGGAATCTGACCATTTCCAAAGTCTGGTTCCCAGGAAAGAAGCCTCGGTAATTGCTCTAATGTGAGAAGGCAGCTTCAAGGTTTATGGCTGTGGGAGATGGAAGGTGTCCAGCCAAGGACCCACGCAGATGCTGATGACAATTGCGTGATGGTAAAAGGGTTACCCCTGAAGCACTCTACAATTTGAAAAACACTTTTAGCTCCGGCGCCGTGGCTTATGCCTGTCATTTCAACACTTTGAGAGACCGAGGCAGGAGAATTGCTTGAGGTCAGGAGTTCAAGATGAGTTCTGGCAACATAGCGAGATCCTCGTCTCTACAAAAAATAATTTAAAAATTAGCCAAGCGTGGTGGCATGCCTCTGTAGTCCCAGCTACTCAGGAGGCTGAGAGGCGAGAGGATCACTTGATCCCGATAGGTCAAGGCTGCAGTGAGCCGAGATCACGCCACAGCACTCCAGTCTGGGTGACAAAGCATGACCCTGTCTCAAAAAAAAAAAAAAAAAGCAAAGAAAAGAAAAAGAACACTTTTACATCCATGACTTTTATTTACTTCCTGGATCAACACGTGAATCTAAGTATTTTACAGAAGAAGAAATTGAGGCCACACAGTGAGGAGAAAAGGGACAGAGCTTGGGATGTAAGTTGGGCCCCTGAGGTCCCTTTAACCATCTTAACCAGCTTAGGGAAAGTGAATGAGCACTGGAACCAGCAGCAGTTAGAGGTGGGTGCCTGTCATTAGGCAGCAGACACAGAGCACCGAAGGCTATCCAAGTTATTTCTGCCATGGTCAGCTGTGCTTTATGGACAAATCTACATTGGAGAGAAATGTGTCTGGTGAGAGGGCTCCATGCCAGAGGGATAAGTTTTCTGAGTCAGCTCTGGAGAGAATTCAGGGGTCAGGCTGACCCTGATCTTTCTCTCCCCAGTAGTGTGCTCTTAGAAAAACCTAGGATTGTTTGGCCCTTCAGTCTGGCCAGCACATGGCTATGTTCATAAATTCTTGTCTTCCATATTGGGATTCCCTTGTATTCTATCCCATTATCTCAACCACAGAGCTAGCTCTGACCCTGGCATTCCAGAATCACCTACAAATCTTCTCATTTTTTAGTCAATTTCTTAGACTCAAGCTCAACAGGATCATCAGGATCATTGTGCTGGCTTCTCAGTGATACTATTGTATATGCTCCCCAGCCTTTTATTAGTTGTTTTAAATGTCTGTCTCGCTGCTTCTTCCATCTGCTGACTGCAAACTGACTCTTTGCGAATATACAGAGCAAAACTGTTCCCTTAGCCCCAAGGCAAGCAGTATCGGTCAGTATAGGCCAAGTTGCACTGCAGTAACAAGCAACCCCCAAATCTAAGAGGCTCGACCCAGCAAAAGTGTCCTTATCCCTATGCTACATAGCCTGTGCAGGCTAGCAGGGCATGCTGTGCTTATCAGAATCGTGCAGAGACATGGTGATGGAAGCTTCATCACAACACTTGCTTCCACAAGTGCAAAAACAGAGTCAGAGGTCTGTAGACAACAGATCTGCAGAGGTCAAAAATCAGGTTCTGGAGTCTCTGCCCCTGCCACATATTTCCTTTGAGCAAATTCATCTCCTTAATTGTCAGTTCCTCATCTGTTAAATGAGGATGATGAGAAAGTACTGACTTCACAGGTTTGCTATGAGGCTGAGAGGATGGGTGTAAGGCCATAACATAAAGTCTAGTTCACAGGAAGAACTCAATAAATGTCAGCTGATAGGAAGTTGGCAGAATATTCTGTTCACTTAATTGTGGCTACCATCTCCAGAGAGAACAACCCTGGTTCTTTCCACTGTTCCTTGCTTTAACCAGTTTAATTTCTTTGAAGAGTTAAGGAACTGTCTCTTCCTAATTGTCATTGTCGTATTATTTTTGACGCATTTTTATCCCATCAGAGAGATTCAAAGCTGAGGCAGAAAAAGGTCTATGTGTCTTGCTAACCCCAAACTAGATTTATCCAGTTCAACTTTCATTACCAAGTCTTTTTGAGAAGTCCAAAGAAGGAAGATCAAATTTGGAAAAGAAACTTTGCTTGATATAAAACTCAATGGCAGAGAGACAGAGAAATCAAACTGGAATGTCAGAATTGGAGGGGACTTTTAGAACAAGAGCCATCATCTCCTCTCTTTTACAGATGGGAAAACAGAAGTCCAGAGAGGAAAAGAGACTGATAGAGTGTCACACAGCAATTCAGTGTCAGAGTTGGGACCAGAATCTACTTCCTTTAATCCCAGTCATGGGGCTTTCCATGTACTACATAAGGGGACAACATTCTTCAGCACTGGGATGGGGAGGAGGGGATCTCCTGGAATTATAGCTTGTCCTCATTTCACAGAGTTGTACTCCAGCAGAGCTGTAAAGTTAAGAGTCCTATAAACATTACCTTATTAAGGCTTCTTAGAAACCCAAGGTCACAAATCCTCTGGATCATGGGACATGAGCTGAGCATCCAGTGAACAAACAGATGGTAATGTTACATTTTTCACTTCGTTAATGCAACCTGGCTTCTAATTATAGGATTTGTTTAACGGTCCTGGGTGGTTTACGAAGGCTTGGAGTCAGCCTGCAGCCCTGAGCATGGCTGAGGAGTATCAGACCGGGAGACACGGGCAGGGGTTGGGGCCTCAAGGCAGGGAGGGGAGACGAAGACAAACAGAGTCAACTTCAGCCAAGGCCTGGAAGGGGATATTTAATTTTCCCTAGTCCCACTAACCGAGTTGCTCCCAGTTGGAAATCATTTCTAATAACGTCTCTGGTGCCATAACCCTTTCATACATGGGTGGTGAATATGAATTTGTTCTACAGGAGGCAGGTGAAATAATTATCATATTACTCTAGTCATCCATGTCAAATTGAATTCCCCTGCTATTACTGGTATTAGTGACCCCCCCTCCCTGTCCCTGGGGAAAGATGGGTCAGGGGCCTGGCTCCATCTCTTTGTCCGTCACTATAGTTAAGCTCATGATCTAAGGAGGCAACAGGTGGGGACTGGTCGGGGACAGAATGGGATCATTATGAAGATGAAAGGCTCCCAGTCTCATGCAGCCAACCTGGGATACAAGGGTCTTGTGAAGACTCTCCCACGCCCAGATGCTTAAGGTCCAGCCCAGCTACCACGTAGTCACACCCCCCTCCTCATTCAGGGCTCTGTTGCAAGCTCAGCCTGGGCCCCCACCACTTAAGGAAACCCCCCCAAACCCTCATCATGTCCCAAGTTTTCCAAATCTCACAGCACCTCCATCCCTGAGTTAGCACACACACACACACACACACACACACACACACACACACACACACACACAGAGATACACAAGGCCCTCCAAGTTCCTTTGCCAACCCAGCTCTGAAAACGCTTAAAGCTAGGTAAGTGATTTCCAAAGTAGGGTGTCATTTGAGGCTTAGGAAGACTATCAGGTCTTCTATTTTTACCTCTGTCTTTTCTCATTTCTATTTTTTATTTGTGTTAAAGGAACATATTAGTATAACAGCTCTTTATAGAATTTATAAATAAATATTTATTTTTTAAAATAACTTCAAATTAAAATTTTTTAATAAACTGTTATTTATTATTAGGAGTTTATGATCAAAAAGGGTTGGGACCCCTGGACCAGGATTTTGGGTTTTTGTGGAGAGTTTTTCCTTTGTGTTTTGTTTTGTTTTGAGAGAACCTGATTCTGTCACCCAGGCTGGAGTACAATGGCGCTATCTCAGCTCACTGCAATCTCCACCTCCCAGGTTGAAGCCTCCCACCTCAGCCTCCTGAGTAGCTGGGATTACAGGCACCTGCCATCATCCCCAGCTAATTTTTGTGTTTTTGTAGAGATGGGATTTCACCATGTTGGCCAGACTGGTCTTGAACTCCTGACCTCAGGTGATCTGCTCGTCTTGGCCTCCCAAACTGCTGGGATTACAGACGTGAGCCACCGCGCCCAGCGTTGGACCAGGATTTTGAACACAAAGCCTCTTAACGCTGGGTGGGATGGTCCCAGCCTGTCGGGACTGGGAAGAGCAGGGAGAAAGACACCCAGGCTTAGAGGCATGGAGAACCTCAGCCACGGGGGTGTCACCAAGTGACTGTCTGCCCCGGGCACAAAGTCTCTTTCCTTTAACACCAGGATAAAATGGCTTCAGTTCCCAACCCACACAATCAGAGAATGCAGGGAATTCTTCCCAATTTTAGAGTTTTAGGGGGCTTAAGTTTCTCCTAAATTAGTCTTTGGCACAGCCTGCTGTTTCACAGTGCTGGCTCCTGATTTGGGCTCCTGTCTCTGAGGCTACTACCCATTCCTCCACCCACTGGGCCCCCTAAGCACCTCTCCTTCATCTCTCAAGTGTCATTCCTGGGAATGCAATGCTGGAAGCATGGCAGGCCCGTCACTGAGCTGTCAGTGGAGGAGGGTGATTGACCGGTGTGCAACGGAGGACGGTGACTGGCCGGTGTGCAATGGAGGAGGGTGACTGACTGGTGTGCACGACTTCACCATTGGCTATAAGCTCTGCAAGCCTAAAGGTCACTGTCATGACCCCAGGAACTTCTCATCGGCCTTGTCTCACATTAGTCCTCAGCCTCTTACAGTTCCCAGGCCTCCTCCTTCAAGGGATGTCCTCCTTTCTCCCCATGCCCTGCCCTCTTCCCCAGCTTCTCATCCCCTTACTCTCTCTCCCAGGCTGCCTGGAGAAACTCAACATTTCTGTGACACAGGCCTCTTGTACATTGCAAGTGGGAGTACACAATGGTTACAACCTCCTTGAGGGAGGTGGGTAACAGGGGATAGAGCAATATCTATGAGAATCACAAATGCACAAGGACTTTGATCCAACAATCGCTCTTCTACGCCTCTGTCCAACAGAGGCAGCCCCATGTGGAAATGACACAAAGACCAGGACAGGCTTTGCAGCATTGTTTGTAATCGCAAAGGACTTTTACTTCTATCTTTTCTAATTTCTATCTTTTATTTGTGTTAAAGGAATCTGTTAGTACAATAGCATCCTCAAAGTGCTCATCCTTATAGGATGGGTTGCATGACTTATGGCACTTCCGTGCAGTGGAACCCTATCCAACCATTCAAAGAATGAGGCAGCCCGCTGTAGAATGACACATTCCAATAGCCAATAGCTGTTATTAAGTAAATGAAGTAAGGTGCATAAGAATGTGAATAGTACACCCCAATCTGTACCCCAAAAATGCAGGGACTGTACATATGTATACTTGTAAGTGTATGTGCTTGCATTTGCATAGACTCTCTGGAAGTCTATATAAAAAGTTTAGAGTGATTTTCTCTGGGGAGGGGAATGGGGTTGATAAGGGAGTGGGGTTAGAAGGGAAGTTACTCTTCACAGAACACCCTTTGTACCTCTGTGATGGTGACAATGTATAGATATTATCTATTCAAACAATAAATACTATTTTTAAATGAAAACACAAATTGTTGTTACTGTATGCTGTGGATCATTTCATTCTCTCTTTCTCTCCCTCTGGAGGCTGGGCCCAAGAGGCCTTACCTTTGAGTCAATAACGTCATCTAGAAGTGAGTCGTGTCTTACCCTCTAAGGCTGAAACAACCACAGTCTCTGCATCTGTGTACGTGTGTGTGCACGTGTGTGTAGTGCGTGTGTGCATGCGTGTGTGCGTGCGTGTGTGCGTGTGTCTGCGTGTGTGTGCGCACGTGCGTGTGTGTGTGTGTGTGTGCATGTCTGCGTGTGTGTCTGCGTGTGTGAGATTGTTTTCCCCTTTCCTTCCTCAGTAGCAAGTTACCTAACCCGTTTATTGTACAAATAGAAAAACTGAGGCCCAATCACCCACCCAATGTCACCCAGTAAGTCATCCTCTGAGTGGCTCTGAATCCAGCCTCTGGGCTTTGACTTATGCTGTTCCCTTTGCTTCAATGCCCTTCTCTGCCGTTTTTACTCTTCAGGTCGCAGTGCACGCTTCCAAGAAGCTTCCCAGATCCCTCAGTAGGAAATGAGCTTTCAGTGTGCCCTATGCATCCCTGTGGCTCCATACAAATTAGCAATTGGCTCTTTACCTACCTGCCTTCCCCAGCAGAGGGTGGACGTTCCCTGAAAGCAAGGACTTGGTCTTCGTCTCGGGAGCCCCAGGCCTAGTTCAGTGTGAAGCCTAGAACTTCAGTGTTTAAGACCTGAATAAATAAATGAATAAATACATGAGTGCATTAATTCCTGCATCTTCCGAAACCCTCGTTTCACTGAGCTCTCTCATATCACTTAACACTGTCTTCCTTGTAGTGTAATTATTTCTGGGCATATTTGCAGTGGACACCTTCTTCCTACCTCCCTCCCTCTCTTCCTCTCTTCCTCCTTTCCTTCCTTCTTTTTTTTCTTGCTTCCTCCAGAATGTATCCTCAGACAGACATAGATTCTGAGAACATTATTTGAGCCCCTGGATCCAGCCATACCTAAAGCTGAACTACCCATGGACTTTTCAGTCACATGAGCCAATGAACTCCCTTTTATTTTGAAGCCACTAAGAGTTGAGTTTCCACTCTTCTCTGAAAAAGAGTGTTGAGGAATGTAGTGAATGGGGAACTGATCATAATCCTGCAAGACACACCACCAAATGCCATAACTCTGAATGTTGAAATCCTGAAAAATCAAAATCCTGAAAATAGAATTCTGAAAAAATCATTTTAAAATTCGTTAAAAGACATTTATTTATAGATTTAAAGGGAGTTTAATTGAGAGACATATCAAAACATGTCAGGACACTTTACAGGTCACTTGCCACAGTAAGATAGGCAATAAAAACGTACACATTTTTGCAAGCATAAACACTCAGGTACACTAACGACAGTCGCGCGAGTGTAACAGTTACGCGCAGATGAACTATATTCATGAAGAAATAGGTCAAAAAAGGAAATGTACAAATGCATATCACTATGGTTGTTAATTGTGTGCACCCAGCTTTCTAACTGTGGCCATCTGAAATACCATGACAGACAATCTGAGTCTTTTGACAAGATCAATAAAAAACTGCAATGGGTCACCACTGCATATACAGTCACCCAAAGAACCGAGATCTTGAGAAATTTTATCTTTCACAAATGCACATGTACAAAAAGGACTTCTCTTCATTTATTGACGAAGTGTCAATGCTTTTACATACCCGCATTATGCTTACAAAGTCCACGTTGTGATAATGCACTTCTGTGGAGTCAGATTTGCAAAAACGCATGAAACTAATTAGGACTCTCTAAGAGTCTTTACACAATTCCAGTATTGGAAATGATGTGAAGATGATATGAAAACTGTATTACAGGGATAGATTATGGGCAATTACACAGAGGTAGTCCATAAGAGCTGGCCAACTTTCACAATCATTCACTGTATTTTGACTTCTTGCATGAAAATGAAAAGCTGTTTTTTTCTTTCTTTTAGCGTATGGCTCTGCTTGGAGAACACATCACACTCATTTCCTATGTGGCACTGCTCTTTCTGAAATTCTTCTGTGATTCTATATACATGGCCATGAACCTTCCCTATTAAATATTCCCATCTTTTTTTTAACTTTTATTTTAGGTTTAAGGGTACCTGTGCAGGTTTGTTATATAGGTAAATTTTGTGTCACAGGGGTCTGGTGTGCACATTATTTCATCACCCAGGTAACAAACATAATACCTGATAGATACATTTTTTATCCTCTTGCTCCTCCCTCAGGCAGGCCCCAGTATTTAGTGTTCCCTTCTTTGTGTCCATGTGTTCTCAGTGTTTAGCTCCCACTTATAAGTGAGAACATGTCGTATTTGATTTTCTATTCCTGCATTAGTTCACTTAAGATAATGACCTCCAGCTTCCATCCATGATGCTGCAAAGGACATGATCTCTCTCTTTTCTTAATGGCTGCATAGTATTCCATGGTGTATATGTGCTACATCTGCTTTATCCAGTCTGCCATTGATGGGCATTTAGGTTGATACCATGTCTTTGCTATTGTGAATAGTGCTGCAGTGACACTGCAATGACACATGCATGTGTCTTTATGGTTGAACTATTTATATTCCAAATTTTCCCACCTTCTGTGCCATGTTTTTATGGTGTCTTGGGCTCACAGAAATTCATTCCACACCCACTCATATACAGACCACAGATTTGGTAGAAATAATGCTGGTGATTGAACAGCAACACCATTGTGGAAGTGTCTTCTTATCCTACTGTGCACATAATTACTTTTGAACAGGTCAGTGATTTCACTGGCTTCTTCAGGCAAATGCGACTTTAATTCATGAAACGCTCCTAAAATATCATCAACTGGAAGGAATGCCAATGCAGTCAAATGATGCATTTTATTTTTTTATTATTTTTTATTTTTATTCTTTTGAGGAGGAGTCTCGCTCTGTTGCCCAGGCTGGAGTGCAATGGTGCAATCTCAGCTCACTGCAACCTCTGCCTCCCAGATTCAAGCAATTCTCGTACCTCAGCCTCCTGAGTAGCTGGGACGACAGGTACATGCCACCATGCCCAGCTAATTTTTGTATTTTTACTACAGACGGGGTTTCACCATGTTGGCCAGGCTGGTCTTGAACTCCTGGCCTCAAGTGATCCACCTGCCTCGGCTTCCCCAGAGTACTGGGATTACAAGTACTGGGATTACTGGGCCACCACACCTGGGTGGCCCACCACACCTGGCCGGCCCACCACACCTGGCCCGTATTTTTAAACTGAAGTTGTCGTTGTTGCCATATCTTGTGGCCAATCCACTCATCTGAATTTTCTGCCAAATGCAGTGGGCTGAATGAAAAAAAAATAAACTGTGTTGCTAATACCCTGAAATTCACTTTTAGAAGCTTGATCACACCTAATTCCAAATCTGTCAGTATGGTTTGAGGATTCAGTTGAAATCCATTTTCTTTTGCAAAGTCCACTGAATCTTCAAATCAGCATTGATAAAGTGCTTCACTTTTTCCAGTCATTAATATACACATAAGCAGATACATTCTAGAAATTTCAGACCTAACAGGGACATGAATTGTATATAGTTGATCTTTTTTAAAAAAAACAGTCAGGACATTTTGAAAGTGCCATTCATTGGCCAAAGTGAAGCATGTGCTAGGTTTTCTGTTAGATTTAGAGTTAATATAAGAAGTCTATCTTCTTTGACAGTCAAACCTCTTATTGAGAATAGCTCGGCTGGGTGCAGTGGCTCTGTCGTTTCAGCAATTTAGGAGGCTGAGGCAGGTGGAATGCTTGAGTCCAGGAGTTTGAGACCAGCCTGGGCAACATGGAGAAATCCCATCTCTACAAAAAATATAGCCAGGCGCAGCGGTGTACGCTTATAGTTCCAGCCTATAGTCCCGGAAGGCAGAGGCGGGAGGATCACCTGAGCCTGGGAAGTTGAGGCTGCAGTGTGCCATGATCGCACCATTGCACTCCAACCTAGGCGACAGAGCGAAACCCTGACTCAAAAAAATAAAAGTAAAAGTAGGAATAGTTCACCATGTAATGTGTTTTGTAACACTGGAGGAAAAGACATCTTAATATCAGCAAGTGCCTTTGGTTCAGAAGGTCGCTGAACTGGTCGAACTCTTCTCATTCTCTGATGAAGGGCGTTTTTTTAAGGCAAGCATGGCGCTATATGGGAAGGGGCAGAAGTTGTACACAATTGAATAATTTGGCAGGAGAGCATTCTTGTATTTTTCACCTGTGTCTTCACTTCTTTGATATTTGAAATACTCTCCGCACTTGTACTTGGAGAGTGGTTGTGGTCTACACATTCTGCAAGTATATGTTGTACATTTGAGTGGTTATTGCTCGGCCATTGCAATTAAGTGATATTCTGCTTTTGCAGCACCAATAATAACTCATTTTTAATCTTTTCTTTTTCTTTTGAGATGGAGTTTTGCTCTTTCACTCAGGCTGGAGTGAAGTGGTGCGATCTCTGCTCACTGCAACCTCTACCCCTTGAGTTCAAGCGATTCTCCCACCTCAGCCTCCCGAGTAGCAGGATTATAGATGCCCGCCATCAGGCCCGGCTAATTTTTGTATTTTTAGTAGAGACAGTGTTTTGCCATGTTGGCCAGGCTGGTTTCAAACTCCTGACCTCAGGTGATCCGCCCGCCTTGGCCTCCCAAAATGGTAGGATTATAGGCGTGAACCACCGTGGCTGGCCCATTTTTAAACTTTTGTCTTTTACCTTAAGTAGCCTTATACACTTCACTATCATGGCCTTTTTGCGAGGGAACAATTTCACAGATCCTTTCCATTGTGTTGTAAGAAACACAATAAAAAGAAATGCTGTTCTGTTTCCCTAATACCAAATCTGTATTAGTCAGCGTTCTCTAGAGAGATAGAACCCGTTGGATGCGCATGTAGATATATGAGAGATTTATTAGGCGGATCGACTAACATGATTACAGTGGCTGAAAAGTCTTGCAACAGGCCGTCTACAAGCTGGAGACCCTGGGAGGCTGGTAGCATGACTCAGGCAGAAAGCCCCAGGACCCAGGGGCCACTGGTGTAAGTCCTAGAGTCCAAAGGCTGGCAAGCCTGGAGTTCTGCTCAAAGCAGCAGAAAAGTCTGTCCCAGCTCTCAGAGAGAGACAAGTTGCCTTCTGTATTTGTTTTCTCCTGGCCCCCTGCCTATTAGATGATGCTCACCAACATTGAGGGCAGATCTTCCCCACCTATTCCACTCAGACCCACACACAGATCTCCTCTAGAAACATCCTCACACACACACACCCAAAATAATGCTGTATTAGGTTTCTAGATAGCCCTTCATCCAGTCAAGTCGATACCTAAAATTAAGTCCATAAGTCCACCCCTTGTCAACTTGGCACCAAGACACATCTCCAGAAACCATACCTAATTTCCAAATAAAGACAACAACAAGGTGATAGTTTTGTCTAACATAATGCAACCATCCCATGATTGTGATTTTAGGGACTTTAGATATTAGAGATTTAGACTTCAGGGATTTTAATCTTTTGGGACTTTAACATTCAGGATTATCATGTTTGAGATTGTATCTTGCAAGATGATGATCCAAACTCCAGTGAATTAACACTTCCCCCTAACTATATCGGAAAGGGTCTGATTTCCCTTCCTAGCCACCATGGTGCTGAGCACAGCATTTTGTACACAGTAAACAGTCATACGTTTTTGAGAAAACAGAGCGGCAGACACAGACACAGCCCTTGCAGAGCTAGTGATGGAGGAGGGCAGACCCAGGCAGCACAGTTCTTTACTGTATTAGTCCGTTTTCACGCTGCTGATAAAGACATACCCGAGACTGGGCAATTTACAAAACAAAGAGGTTATTGGGGCTGGGCCCAATGGCTCACGCCTGTAATCCCAGCACTTTGGGAGGTCGAGGTGGGCAGATCATCTGAGGTCAGGAGTTCGAGACCAGCAGGGCCAACATGGATAAACCCCATCTCTACTAAAAATACAAAATTAGCTGGGCATGGTGGCAGGCACCTGTAATCCCAGCTACTCAGGAGGCTGAGGCAGGAGAATCTCTTGAACCAGGGAGGCAGAGTTTGCAGCCCAGATGTCGCCACTGTACTCCAGCCTGGGTGACAGAGCAAAACTCTGTCTCAAAAAAGAAGTTATTGGACTCATGGTTCCACGTGGCTGGGGAGGCCTCACAATCATGGCAGAAGGTGAAAGGCACTTCTTACGTGGCAGCAGCAAGAGAGAAGAGTGCTTGTCTAGGGAAACTCCCCTTTTTAAAACTATCAGATCTCGCGAGACTCATTCGCTATCATGAGAACAGCATGGGAAAGACCTGTCCCCATGATTCAATTATCTCCCACCAGGTCCTTCCCACAACACATGGGAACTATGGGAGCTACAAGACGAGATTTGCGTGGGGACGCAGCCAAACCATATCACTCCCCTAACATTTTCCAGGGCCCTGCCCGGGTGCTGTCAGGTGGGCAGAGAGTAGCAACCCTGTTCACAGCTGGGGCATCAGGGATCTCAGCCACACAGCAAGTTAGTGGCACAACTGGGCCAAAAGCTTGGCCTCCTGGTTCAGTTCCCTTCTAAATCCTTTACCTATCATTCAGGAAGAATGCTGGGTTTGGACTGTGCATGCACACAATTGCACACAATACTCTGGACATAAACAAGAAAAATGGTAGTGGCGGGAAGTTGATCATGGTTGGGAGAAGACAATTATCTTTTTTTTTAATCTCTGTAAGAAATAATAAAGAAACAAATTTGAGTGGGTGGGACAGCCTTGTGGAACAAATTTACGAAGTTAGTTCCCAGCATGTGGCACAAGGTTCCTGAGTGTGTTAATGACTGTGAGCACTGCTGTGTTTGTTGAGTGAATTGTGGATGATGGGATTTTGTGTCAGGTGGGTTTGATTAGCTGTGGCCGTCACCCTATGAGTTAATAATAGGGCCGGGACTCCCGCAGTCCTCACCTCCTGGTTTCTGAGGACAGTGTTGTTTCTAATACCCCAGGTGCATGTGCTCAGTGGCAGGAATTTTTGCCAGCTGCAAAATGACCAGGGTTGGGTGGCAGACAGAGGATGCTGGATTTAGGTCAGGGATTTGGTGGATTGGTGCTGCATCCATTCCAATCTTCATTACTGCAGAGCCTTGTAAGCTAAAAACTACATTTCCCAGACTTCCAATTGTTCTGGAGGGAGATTACCTTCCTGTTTCTTCACAGTAGCTACTGGCAAGCACCCCTATATGGGTTTGTCCACATCAGTGGTCCCTTACACATGTTTAGGGTTGAACTATGTCCCCCCTCCCCAAATTTCTATGTTTAACTCCCAATCCTCAACACCTCAGAATTTGACCTTATTTGGAAACGGGGTTGCAACAGATGTAATTAGTTAATATGAGGTCAGACTGGATTAGGGTGGGCCCCTAATCCAATATGACTTATAAAAAGAGTACATTTGGAAACAGCACACACAGGGAAAACACCATGAGAAGATGAAGGCAGATATCAGGGCGATATGTCTACAAGCCAAGAAATGCCAAAGATTGCCAGCAAGCCGCTAGAATCTAGGAGGCCTGGAACAGATTCTCTCTCACAGCCTTAGAAGGAGCCAGTTCTGCTGACACTTATCTCGGACTTCTAGCCCCCAGAACTGTGAGATAAATTCCCATTATTTAAGCCACCCTGTCTGGAGTATTTGGTTACAGCAGCCCTGCCTGACTGACACAACCGGTCGCTGGCTTTGTGGGTGTGGCAGAGGCAGGAGTGACCTCCTAACCCTGGACGCAGCTGCAGCAGTGTGTTATTCACATGACAGTGGAGCTCCCCCTCCAGTGTCCACTGTAGTCAGAGTTATCCAGCTAAACAGAGCCAACGGGATATATAGAGACATAGAAGAGGAGAGTTATCTCGGAAATTGGCTCACATGATTGTAAAGGCCGGCAAGTCCCACGTTTTGCCATCTGCAAGCTGGAGGACCAGGAAAGCTGCTGGTATGACTTAGTCCAGGTTCAAAGGACTGGAGCCAGGGGTGCCACTGGTCTAAGTCCCAGAGTCCCAAGGAGCAAGAACCAGGAGCTCTGATGTCTGAAGCCAGAAGAAGACAGATGTTCCAGCTCAAGAAGAGAGAATTCACCCCTCCTCCACCCTTTTGTTCTAGTCAGGCTCTCGATGGACTAGATGCTGCCCCTCTGATTGGCAAAAAGTGATCTGCATTGAAAAGCCAATCTCTTCCAGAAACACCCCAACAGACACATCCAGGAGCAATGCTTTACCAGCTATCTGGGCATCCCATAGCCCAATCAAATTGATACATAAAATTAACCATCACATCATTTCTGATGGCAGTAGAGGTAGCATCTGCCTTGACAGGACAATTTTGTGGTTTTCAGAGTCATTCCCAAGGGTCCTTTCTAGGGCCCGCTTCTCTAATTTTCCTAATTGCATAAGCTTCCAATTCCCTGTAGTAAATCCCTTTCTGCTCAAATGAGCAGGAATAGTTGCTTTCCTACACATGGACCCTGACTGGTAAGACTTGATTAGACAGTGGACACTGAATTAAATTTTCAATTTTTCACAGTTGCCATACATAAATTCTAAAACAAAGTAAGCTGTCGAGGTCTTGTGGTATGCCTTTTTAAAAGTGATAATTGGACTGGGCATGGTGGCTTATGTCTGTAATCCCAGCACTTTGGGAGGCTAAGGTGGGTGGATCACCTGAGGTCAGGAGTTCAAGATCAGCCTGGCCAACATGGTGAAACCCCATCTCTACTAACAGTACAAAACTAGCCAGGTGTGGCAGCACATCTCTACTAACAGTACAAAATTAGTCAGGTGTGGTAGCATATGCCTGTAATTCCAGCTACTTAGGGGGCTGAGGGAGGCTGAGGGAGGAGAATCACTTGAACCCAGGAGGCGGAAGTTACAGTGAGCCGAGATTGCACCACTGCACTCCAGCCTGGGTGATAGAGGAAGAAACCCTCTCAAATAAATAAATAAATGTGATAATTGCCTAAAAATAAGAAATGCTCAATGAAAATCAAGACAAAAATCAAATACAGAAAACTATAGTGAAGTAAGCCCAAATCACCCCAAATTCCCACCACCCAGAGATAACTTCTCTTCTTATTTTGTTGAACATTCTTTCACACATCGAACGGTGCATTTTACACGCACAGTCACATGTGTTACCCTGCACAGTTCAGGGTGCAATTAGTGTGGCCCGGTTTTCCTTGAAACTTCAAGTGTTCAAGCCCCATGTGCTGGTGACAGCAGGAAGTCCAACATGCAGCCCAGCTGCTCTCTACAGGGTTTTCACTGCCTCCCTCTTACACACAGAGGGTTCCCGTACAGGCGTCTTGGAAGGAGGTGTCCAGACCCACGTGGTCTTGTATCAATGCACTGCCCATGGTGGAAGGACATGAATAACCGAGCAGGAACTAATCTTGGTGAGTAATATTCGAGTTGTCAGTCAGGTTCACTACTCCCAAAGCAGCCACGGTGGTGGAAGACGGTGCTCCCCCTAGACCAGAGAAGGGCTCCAAGCCAACCACCCAGGGCCCTTCAATGCAAGCCTTTCCCACAAAGATTTGGGAGGACTGGGCTACACCATTGTTCCCCTTCCCATAACCATTCTTCCCTGGCGATCAACATAAAAGGTGTGTTACATCCTTCTCTCAGGACAATGAGTCAATTCACCCTCCCCTGCCATTCCCAGAGATACTACCTTTGGGCACTCCACAGTGACTTCCTGTCCTGGCCTATCTGTGAAGTAGATTAGGGAAGAGACAACACACAAATTCAACCTCCAGCAGGGCGCCTTGCTGCTCTCACACTTACCCTCTCCTGACACACACATACGTACACATCATTTGACTTAAAAGGGATTATACAATTTATCTTCTTTAATATCATGCTTTTTAAAAAAAAAAAAAAAGAAAGAAAGAAAAAAGAACAAAAACTCGGGCCGGACACGGTGACTCATGCCTGTAATCTCAGCACTTTGAGAGGCCGAGGCGGGCGGATCACAAGGTCAGAAGATCAAGACCATCCTGGCTGACACGGTGAAACCCCATCTCTATTAAAAATACAAAAAATTAGCCAGGCGTGGTGGCACGTACCTGTAGTCCCAGCTACTTGGGAGGCTGATGTAAGAGAATCGCTTGAACCCGGGAGGCAGAGGTTGCAGTGAGCCGAGATCGCACCATTGCACTCCAGCCTGGGCTACACAGCGAGACTCCATCTCAAAAAAAAAAAAAAAAAAAAAAACTCAACAGCAAGTTGTAGACAGTTTTTTGTTTGTTTTGTTCTGTTTTGTTTTGTTTTGTTTTGTTTTGAGACAAGATCTCATTCTATAGCCCAGACTGGAATGCAGTGATGCAATCTCGGCTTACTGTAGCCTCTGCCTCCCAGGCTCAAGTGATCCTCCCACTTCAGCCTCCCAAGGAGCAGGGATTACAGGCACACTCCACCATGCCCAGCTAATTTTTTGTATTTTTTATAGAGACGGGGTTTCACCATGTTGCCCAGGATGGTCTCAAACTCCTGGGCTCAAGAGATCCTCCTGCCTCAGCCTCCCAAAATGCTGGGATTACAGGTGTGAGCCACCACGCCTAGCCATGTGGGCAGCTTTCCATGGTATGATGCTTTTGAGAAAATGGTTGGATTGCAAGGCAAATAATTATAGGCATTTCATCACTAATTGTCCATATTCCCACCTCCCACATACCAACTCTACCAACAAAAAAAAAGTTTTATGTTCATTGAAGAGAACATTTGGGGCTTGATTTTTAACTCAGGGGTTATGGGCCTTTTCAATATAAAATTGTTTCCCAACTGGCCACCTCTGAGCTGAGCCTCCTGGGTAGAATTAGTGTGAATTCAGGGTTGGAGATTAGGGACAGGTTGGGAGGTGAGAACAGAAAGGGTGAAGTGAAGTCCATACGATCTCAGGGCTGGAAGGGACTTGCCAAGTTGTCCAGCCTCTGCTTGCATTCCCTTAATAACAGGGAACTCACCACTTTACCAAGACAGCTTGTTAGCCCACTTCATCCTTGGTTAGTTCCACTGGCTTAAAAAGTATTTCCCATGTGGATCTAGATTCCATCTTCCTAAAGGTTCCAACTGTACCAATTCAAGGCTTCCTTGGTCACTCCGTAGAGAAGTAGAGCCGGCTCTCCCAGGGCCCATGAGTCCTCTATTCTCCTGGACAGGGTCCCCCTCCCCCTGACTAAATACACCATCTGAAAACACAGGACTCAACGATGCAAACTCACTCTCATACTCAGCTCCTAACAGGAACCTCCCTTCACCTCCCAAGAAGCCTTACTCACACATACCAAGCCGCAGTCTGTCGACCTGTTTTCTCTAGGAATGGAGGGATTTCAAGGCTGCCTCTCCCAGTCTGGAAAGAAAAGCCACTTCACAGAATGAGTGGTTCATAATGTAAAGTGTTCATAACTCCCAAGAGACAGTATGGGCAGGAAATAGAAACAGCTTCCAAATATTTGAGACAGATTTATGGACACTGAGTCACAAATGGCTGCCGTATACTTCACCTTTTGAGCTAGTCTGGTGGCAGAACACCTCTCTCCTGATATTCAAGGACCTGTCTCCAGGTCGCTTCAGTTCCTTGTCTTGACCTCTCGCAATGGGCTTTCTGCTGACCAAGCCCGTTGACTCATGGGCGTAGCCGACCAAAGCACTCGGCCAGGTGCAGAGTTTTTGGGCATTTCAATGGTGGGGGTCTCCCCACACCTTGCACTGCTAGTTTTTCTGTTTGTTCTTGATGACGAACTCTCTACTGTTTATACAGTAGCAGAACTCACAGAAGCATAACTTACGTTTCACAGCCTCCAGAGTGGACTTTACATAAACAAGATGTTTCTGTTAGGCCGGCTTTATCTTCTCTCTAGAATCTGTCAGTGGTGCTTTGGAGTATTCGACTGGGCCACTGTGCAGGGTTGGGGAGTGGTGTCACAAGCCTTCCCTAACCCACCATCTCTGACCTGCACCCCAGGGCATGCACATGAACGGAATTCATCTTCTTGGTTTGGAAAAGAAGGGGATGACATTAGTGGTGAAACCTCCGTGTAGAGCTCTTGCACCGCAACTCTGAGTCATAGCTTACATCGATCAAGCACTCACTCTGAAGCAGGCTCGGGGCTAAACCTTCACAACCATTGACTCTGTGCTACAGAGGAGACAGTGATCTTCACAGAAGTTAGTTCCCAGAGGGCTTTCCCCAGCCCCACCATTGGGAGCAGAGGGGCAGGGCTGAGCCCAGTCTGACTCGAGTCCTGCTCACACCTTCCTCCAGGACTGCACGGGCCACCTCGCCCAGCCCTCATGGCAATGCTGAAGGCAGGTGTGATTCTCGCCATTTTGCCCAAGGGGAAAGGGAGGCACCAGGGGGAAAGGGAGGCTGGGAGCGGCAGACCTCACAGCTAGGAAGTGGCCAAGGCAGGAAGAAGCCCACCAGCCTTTCAACACCAACAGAATTCTTTCCTCAGAAGGAATGAGGGAGGGTGGAGGGGTAAGGACATGGCATTTTTAATCCTCCTGTTGGACTGGGAGGCTCTTAAGGTCAGGGACAGTGTCTGATTCAGCACCCCACCCCCTCGGGCCCTCAACTGGCCCCACTCAGGATGTCACAAGGCCCTGTGTGCTGCTGGAGGGGGTCCCAGGGTCGGTGACAGGCAGACCACAGCCTCTGGCCTGGAAGGAGGAGAGAGGGATTGGCAGGCCCATCCAGGCTGGGGGTCTGAGGAACTGTGAATGAGGCCGTGAACAGAGACCGCTGGGGTCCAACAGGCCTGGCTGCAGAAGGGAAGTTCTGCGCAGTGGAAGGCAGGACCGGGTGGCAGCCCTGGGAGCAGGCCCCGCTGGCCCCTGGGAGAAGCCCTCCATGGGCCTCAGCATGACACTCCTAGGCTGGCAGCCGAGGCCTGGTTCACGTGATCCCTTGATTTGTGTTTTCTTACCTTTCTTCACAGACACTCTAGGAAGCCTGGGGACACAGAGCCTGCCAGGGGAAGTCACACTCTCATGAAAGAGCTAGCCAGCAAGAAACTAGAACCGTGGACATGTAAGACAGGCACATGCGTGGCGAGTCCTAAGTGGGAAGCAAGCAGAGGGTGTGACAGAATACTGAGGGGGCCAGGGAATGGCTCTTCCAGAGGGGACTTCTGAGTGGGAGACAGGAGCAGGGGAAGGAGCGGCATGAGCTCTGGGAAGAAGGCATTTTTGGCAGCGAGCAATGCAAGTGCAAAAGCCCTGAGGCATGAAAAACACTAAAGAATCTGTAGGAGGCCAAGGTGGCCAAGCAAAAGGAGAAAGCGGGACTCCAGCAAGAGATGGGCATTTCTCAGGACTGCGATGGCAGGGAAAAGAGAGCCCCCTGAAGGACATTCCACATTCAAGCCCCTGCCCTGTGGTGACCCTGCCAGGTGGCTGGGTCAGGATCTTCCCTGTCAGGCCCAGGCCTCGTTTGCATGATGATGGGAGTAGCTTCCCACGGTCCGGGCTCTCCTTCCCCATGTTCTCCTGTTCCCCCAATTCCCATCACCCAGATTCCAGGAGCCAGGACTGGTGTCTCCCGCACTGGAGGTTCCCAGAAAGTCTCAGAACTCCCACTGCAGTCCTGGGACACAGGGGCTGGGGGAGAGGAAGGAAATTCTCACACAGCTTTCTCCCAGGGAGTTTGCTCTTGTTCCCAGGCTGACAACTGGCAACCCTCAGAACTCTGTTCCCCACCCCCTTCCTCCTCCTCCTCCTCCTCCTCCTCCTCCTCTCCCTGTCTCCCTCTCTCCCCTGCCCCCCTTCTCAGGCTTAATGACTTCCACATGGGCCTCTGGCGGCTGGAGCCAAGGCTCCCAGCATTGTCTGAAATCTCCAAATTTAGAAGAAATATGAAAATTGTCAACCACTCCTTCCTTAGGGGGTAAAAGCAACATTCAGCACCGGGGGCAGGTCAAGGCGAGGTAGTCACGTGGGGGGTGCCTGGGCCAATGGGGGGCCCTGGGAGGGCTCAGCACCCGCCTCGCCCCAATACGGGGCTCGCCTCTTCAGCTCATATAAGGTAAAAGGCAGAGTGGCCTCTGTGGCCAGGGAGCCGCAGGCAAGGGACTAAGGGGAGGGGGGCTCAGTGCCAGCTGCTTAAAAATGCCCCTGTGGCAGCGAGGGGCACCAGAGGCTGGGTCTAATTAGTTGAGAAGCAGTGACACCCCCAACCACTCCCCAAACAGGCTGGCTCCCGTCTCCAGGCCCCAAGGAACCACACCTGGACCAGACCCCAGGAAAGGTAAGCACCAACGGCAGACCTGGGATCCGTGGGTGGGGGCCTCTGGGAATTTCCCTAGGGGGATGCTGCATCTGGGGGTCTTGCTGTCTTGCTAACTGGCTCTGTCCCTTTCTGGACACAGATTCTCTGGGTCTCAGTTTCCCCATCTGTACAGGGGCTGGAGTCGATGATCTCTAAGCATCCATCCAGCTGATCGGCTCTAGTTCTATGGTCCTGTTGGCTTCTAGGATTCCTTGTTGTTGTAGCCAATTGGGGGAAGAAGGTGCGGAGGGAGTGCACAGAGTTAACATCCTATCAGCCCAAGCTTCACCACGGGAGTCTCGGGCAGTCTCCCTGGCTTCTACATAGGCAGTGCTTCTCCCTCATTGCATGGGGCTTTGATTTTGTAATTCCAAGAGCCTGGGGCTCCTGGCAAGGAAAATGGTTTTCAAATAATGGTTTCGAGAAACAAAGCTGGGGAAGAGGCAATGTAAGCTCAGGCTCTGGCAGGCAGGCAGAGATCCTGGGAAGGCTGGGTGCTGACTGCAGATGGAGCAATGGGAAGGGATGCTGGTGAGAGGAGACGGGGGCACTTAAGCTCCGGCCCCAGCTCTGCTCTCAGTGCCCGGCTCTGTGGTCTTGGGCTGGCCCCCTCCCTTCTCTGGGCCATAGTTTTCCCATCTGTAGAGCAAGGCCATCGGACAAAATGGTCCCTCTGCAGATGTGGCTTCTGAGTTGTTTGTGCCTGAGGGACAGCCAGTGTTGGGAAGTTCCCCCAGGAGGTCCCTGAGCCGAGTCTGAACTTTGACCACAAGCTTGGAGTCCAAGCAGATGAAGTCCTGTGGGAGCTTTTGGAGGTTGAGCCTGAGTGAGGGAGAGTAGCTGAAGGTTCTGTGACTGAAGGCTTGGCCAGAGGGGTGCCCCGAGCCCTCCAGATGAACTTGGCTGCAACCAGCCTCTGGTGGGGAAAGGACTGATCTCTGGATTCAACCACACAGGAATGTGGGACATGGAAGTAGGTAAGGGATGGAAAAGACAGCAGAGGGCTTTGCGGGATGAAGCAGTGGGGCCAGGGGACTTAGAGGAATGCAGGAGGCTTGTGATGGGAGGCAGGGCTGGGTAGAGGCAGGGGCTTAGGATTGGAACTTGAAGATGTACAGACAGCGTGGAGTCGGGCTCCTCTGAAAACACTCTGGCCACATCTGGAGCCCAGAACAGAACAGTCCTCTAGCACCGGCCTCTGTCTGGTACCCTCACCTTCCCGCTTCTTGTCACACAAGGCCCAAGGCCATCATGGTTCAGAAGGAGGCTCTGAATTCAACTGCCTGGGTCCAATTCTGGCTTGTTTACTTACTGGACAAGTGACCCTGGGCAAGTTGCTTGCTGTTTGAGCCTCAGCTTCCTCCTCTGTAAAATGGGTACAATTCTGAGCTTGCATGGTTGTCATGAGGAGTGAGGGATGTAGGCACATAGAGCAGGATGAATGGGGCTGATGTTACATTGCAGTCAGAGCCCACACCTCCTGCGGGCAAGATACCCTGAGCTATGTTTAGGGAGAAGTGGGAATGAAACCCAGCCAGGGAATGCCCAGAGTTGCTGAAGGGCTCTGGAACAGGCTCTGGAAAGAGGCAGGAGGAATCGAAAGTCAGAGGCTGTGGGACACAGGAAAGTGATCAGCTTGAGATGCCTGAAGGACTGGGGGGGATCTCCTTTCCTGCCTTTCTAGGGCATTGTGTGGGCAATGTATCTGAACCACTGTGCACTCACCCGCTGACAGGAGACCCCAAGTGAGGCCTAGGAATCTGCATTACAAGCTCCCCATGAATTCCCATGCACGTGGAAGTTTGCGAAATGCCAGGCTGTAGGGCAGCCTAGGACTCTCACAAACTGCCGAGGCAACGGAATCCACAGAGAGAAAGCACTGCTTTAGGTTATTTAGCAAGCTGATGGCAGAGGTGGAACAGAACCTGCCTCTCTGCCCAGCCAGGGATTCCACAAGGTGGTGCAAATCAGGAGAAATAGATGACACTATTTGTGGAGTTCTTATGAGGTCCAGGCACTACCTCAGATCTTCACATGAACTAATTCATTTAATCCTCACAAGAGCCAGTGAGGAAGGGGCAATTATTATCCCACTCCACAGATGAGGTACCTGAGGCAAAGAGAGTTTAGGTGGCTTGCATGAGGTCACACAGCTCATGAGTTGTTGTGTGTGCCAGCTGCCCCTGGGGGTGCTAACTCCCCCAGGAGTCTCCCACCTCCTGCCCTGCCTCTTAGCTACCTCAAAACTTCCTGGAGACCCTCCAACAGACCTCATGGAAGGGGGTAGAATATGTATGGGAGACTTCTGGGAGTCAGACACTGTGCTGAACAGCTTGCATTATCATTTAATCCTCCCAGGATTCCTGTGAGGCAGGAATCAGCATCATTCCATCACCCTCACTTTCTAGAGAAGGAAACCACTGCAGCTTACCCAATGTCACGCAATTAAAAAGTGGTGAAGGGGATTTGAACCTAGTCTATGCATCTGCAGAACGCACACTCTTGGGCTGCCCATCCCGACACCTCTGAGGGCAGTGATGAAGAATCCCACCTCACAGAGGAGACGGAGGCCAGGAGTGAGGCCCTGCCGGAGCCTGAGCCCAAGCCTTCTAGCTCTGAGGCCACTGCTCTCCCTTCAACCCTGTTGCTGCCCCGCAACAGAAAGTTTGTCATTGGTCCCTCACAGCCACACCACAGCCCTTTGGGCAAAATCAGCCCCTTCCCAGCCTGGCCAGTTCTGGGGGAAAATGACACCTGACACCTGACACCTATCCATTTTTTTTTTTTTTTTTTTGAAATGAGGTCTCCCTCTGTCAACCAGGCTGGAGTGCAGTGACGCTTCTCAGTTGACTGCAACCTCTGCTTCCCAGGCTCAAGTGATCCTTCCACCTCAGCCTCCCAAGTAGCTGGGATTACAGATGTGTGCCACCACATCTGGCTAATTTTTTGTATTTTTTTGTAGAGACAGGGTTTCGCCATGTTATCCAGGCTGGCCTCAAACTCCTGGGCTCAAGTGATCCCCCAGCCTCAGCCTCCCAAAGTGCTAGGATTACAGGCATGGGCCACTGCACTCAGCCAACACCTATCCTTGAGGAATAGAAAGATCCAGGCTCCACACCACACACCATCACTGACTCAAGTGGCTGTTCTGATTCCCAGCTGAGCCTGAGGGGTTCGGGGAGGTAATCTCTGAGGTCCTTACTGCTGGGCCATACCTGGGCATGGCCTCTTCCTGCAATTTTCCAACTAAACTCTCCGGGGGGCTCAGCGCCATGGGGTGGTTCGAAGAACCATGATAAAGGCTGGTTCGAATTGTGATGACCATTTTTGTCCACATCTCCTAGGACCCATAAGCCAGAGTTTCTCTGGAGCTTATACCTAGAAGGGGTTCTGGGTCCTGGAGTGCAGGCCTGTCAACTTTACAGGAGAGCACTAGATTGCTTTCTGAAGTGGCTGAACCAGGTTATGCTTCCATCAGCTGTGTATGAGCATCCCCATCTTCTTGACCACACTTGAAGTCATCAGTTTCCTTGAAGCATATGGGCTGCACACTTCATTTTGCATGTATCAAATTTATATAATAAAAAATGTAAGGAAGCCATGGAAATAAAAACGTAGGTGTGCCTTCTGTAGGCTGCTACGCTCCTGTGCAGGAGGGCGTCTAGAACTTTGCCCTCCATGCACAAGTTGCAGAGCACCCTCATCAGGACATTTACGAAGGCCCTGGGGTGGGATGGGCACTGCCTATGTGGCCCTCCCCCAGCCCAGCAGTATGCAGTGGCCCGGATCCAATCGAAGGTCGCCTGGGAGGGTGAGTTGCAAGAATCTGGGGAAAAGAGCCCAAGGTGGCTGCCGCCTGCTAACAGCTTGTCTAGACAGGCCCCATGGGGCTTCACCGCACATTGCGAAAGCTCTGGCCAGCCCCCTGCCCACTTGCAAAAGAGGCTGTTGGCAGCAACACTTCACCACTAGAAACCTTTACTCCAATTTGAAACATGCCTTAATGCACAGTGTGAATTACCCACTCTCGTGGCCCACAGAGGTTGACTCATTCAGGCCCCCTTTTGTTCAAATGAGGAAACTGAGACTGACTCCGAAGCCTGGGGGCTTTCAGATGTGGAGTGGGTCCCTGTGCCCAGGTGATGAGGGGACCAGGCGGGTCTGGAGCAGGGCTGGAGTGGGGCTCAGATGTAGTAGGCTGGCAGTTAAAGGTGCCAGATGTGAGCCAGGCTGCTGGGTTTGAATCCTGGATCTGCCTCATAGCAGCAGTAGGACTTTGGGTAACTTACATAGGTGCTGTATGCCTCAGTGACCTCATCTGTAATATAGAGATGATAAGGGTACCTGTCTCATTGGTCTACTGAGTTGTCTGGATTAACTCATTAAATGAGTTAAAACTCATGAAGCCCTTGGAACTGTGACTGACACATAGTAAGTACTCAATAAAAAATAACTGCTAAGACCAGCCACAGTGGCTCACACCTGTAATCTGAGCATTCTGGGAGGCCAAGGCGGAAGAATCCCTTGAGCCCAGTATTTCAAGACCAGCCTAAAGGTCAACATAGGCGGACTCTGTCTCTACTATATATTTTTAGATTAAATTTTTATAATAATAATAACCACTAAAATGTGATTACTAAAGACAGCTTCTTCACAGTACAAAGAGATGCTCTTCTGAGTACCAACTCTTTGGAGGATAAACTGCCCTTATACCTTCAAAAATAACACTTGCCATATATCAAGTCCTTTCAAGTACCTGGACATTTACCCAGCACTCTGAGATAAATACCATTATCCCTCTGGGCACACAAAGGCTCAGAGAGGTTTAGTCATTTGCCCAAAGTCACACAGCCTGTACGAGGCCAAACTGGGACTCAAACTCAGTTCTGACTGATTCTAAAATCATGTGTTTAACTGCTGCACTCTAGGACCACCCGCAATGGATCTGTGAACCAGAACCAGCTCTGGTTCTGACCTGCCTAGTAGGGCCTTTGGCATTTGGGGGAGGAGGCCATTGGAAGTCCGAAGCCCCCTTCCAGATTAGGCATGATTGCAGTAAGAGAAGAGACAGACCCTTTGGCCCCCCACCCCTGCTCAGGCTCAAAAATGCAGACCCTGCCAAAACAGTCCTTCTCACCCAGAAGCACCCCATAGGGTGGGCTGAGTAACCTTGGGGGCCTCGTCAGTCTTGGGCTGCCCCATGCCCTGCACAGCCCACCTGAGGTTTGAGGAAGGGGCAGTTGGCTAGGCCCAGACTGGAGAAAGCCACCCCACCATGGCTCTTCTGCAAGAACCCCCGGCCAGCCACAAGCCTAAGCCCCCTCCTTAAAAGCTCCTCCTCTGACCTTAGCTGTGCATCAAGGGAGAAAAGAAAGCTCCAGGCCGGGTGCGGTGGCTCACACCTGCAATCCCAGCACTCTGGGAGACCAAGGCTGGCAGATCATTAGGTCAGGAGTTCGAGACCAGCCTGGCCAGCAAGGTGAAACCCCATCTCTACTAAAATTACAAAAAATTAATCAGGCATGGTGGCACGTGCCTGTAGTCCCAGCTACTCTGGAGGCTGAGGCAGGAGAATTGCTTGAACCTAGGAAGCGAAGGTTGCAGTAAACCGAGATCACGCCACTGCACTCCAGCCTGGGCGACAGAGCAAGACTCTGTCTCAAAAAGAAAAAAAAAGAAAGCTCCAAACTGCTCTGCTGCCACATACTCTACTCCTCCTCTCCCTCCAAGGAGGCAGGGATGGGGCTGGAGTGTCTAGAGGGAGGCTGCCTGCTGGCCTGGGGATGGATCCACAGAGGCTATGACACCACCCCTGGCTGGGCTACTGGGCTCAGGGGCCCCCGGTCAGCCTGCCCAGAGCCTGCCAGCCACCAGGCATGTGACCCAACAACCCCGATGAGCTGAGCAAGGCAGGGTGAAGGAGAAAGAGGCTGGCTAGGACCAGGCCCTGGCTCTGCAGCCAGCACACCTGGGTAAGTGTCCCACTCCTCTGGGGCCTCAGGCCATAATGTTCCCTGGTTTGGGACAGAGGGGACAGTTGAGGTCATTCCATGTGTGATAGTAGACACCTGGATTCTCAGAGAGGGAACATCTAAGGAGCTGGGGGCGCGCCCTGGATAGACAGAGAAGAAGACGGCATTCCAGGTGGAGAGCTCTGTGTACAAAGGTATGGAGGCAGGACTGCAGAGGCATTTTCAGACAACAGCAGAGAAGCCCAGTTGGCTGGAACCGAGAGTTGGTCTGAAGCTCAGTGAGGCTGGAGGATGGCGAAGCAGAGAAGGCCTAGAGTGTGCGGTGGCTTTGGCAACAGAAACCAAAGCCTCAGAGCTTGGGAAAAGTTCTCCTTGGTATCTGTCTGTCCCTGGGAGGGGGTGCCTTTCTTTAGCCTATTTGTCCCCCTCCCCAAAATACCATCAGCCAAGAACCCCAGTGCAGGGCAGAGACCTAGGAATTTGGATAATGGGCAACTCTGAGATGTCAGGCAATGGGGAAAGGGGAGCTCAGGTGGGACTAGGAGGGGTAGGAAGCCCGAGGGCTGCAGTCAACATCTTCAGACTGCTTCAGAGCTTCCTGGGGAGCAGGAACAGAGGACAGGCCATGAAGCCCAGAAAGGCAGATGGCAGCAGAATACTAGGAAGACACCTCCAATAGTCTGTCCAAAGAGGGTGAGGGGATTAGGAAGTACAGACATACCCTGAGTTACAATTTTCTATTTTAAAATGCTATGAAAGTTATATGCATTTGGTACCCTCCTCAACTTATGATGCAGTTGTGATGGGGTTATAAGTTTACTTCGGATAAACCAATTCTATATTGAAAATATCGCAAGTCAAAAATACATGTTCAGGCCAGGCGCGGTGGCTCACACCTGTCATCCCAGCAGTTTGGGAGGCCGAGGCGAGCAGATCAGGAGTTCAGGAGTTCAGGAGTTCAAGGCCAGCCTGGCCAACGTGGCAAATACCCATCTCTACTAAAAAAAAAAAAAAATACAAAAATTAGCCGGGCGTACTGGCGCACGCCTGTAATCCCAGCTACACGGGAGGCTGAGACATGAAAATTGCTTGAACCTGGGAGGTGGAGGTTGCAGTGAACTGAGATTGCATCACTGCACCCCAGCCTGGGCAACAGGGCAAAACTCTGTCTCAAAAAATAAACAGAAAAAGCACATTCAACTTACAATATTTTCCATTGACGATGAGTTTATCAGGAAGTAACTTGAGGAACATCTGTAGTGAGCTCCTCATCACCAGAGGTATGTAAGCTTAGTACAGACACCATAGAGAGAAGAAGCCAAACATCAGAAGAGGTTGCGCATCATGGCCTTTCCTACCACCAGCCTCGGATCTCACATGCCAGCTCTAACTGCTTTGGAACAATCATGAGCTGAGCCTTCCTGCAGCCTGGATGTCAGATTCCCAGCCAGACATGACATCAGTTGTGCCCTGACTTTGCACAAGGGCCTCTTGGACCTCCTACCTCCTACCTCCCACTTCCTTTCCACTGCTGCCTCCTGCCTTCCCAGGGGACACCAGGCCTGACCAAAGAGACTTAGAGCCTGGTTGTGAGATGGAGGTCCCCGGGGAACATTCAGCTGATGGCCTTCCGCCCGGCAGGAATGAGACAAAGGGGGCCAGGGACCCTGGGAGCCCTGTTCACACGCTCCAGAGAGTCTGCATGGAAATTCCAGGAGGGTCACAGGAAAGCTTCAAATTTAGAACCACAGTGCTTTATTTTTTTCCCCTTTTCTCTTCTGTTCCATCCTTTCCCTCATGGTCGGTGGGGGTGTCATAGAAGTCTGGGAAAGGAAAGCAAGCATCCTCTTGGGCTGAGTCACAGAAAGAGCATGGAGAGACGGAGGGTGTGGAGTAGATTGGGAGGCCCACCAGACAGGGCTTGGGGCAGTGGACAGCAGTGTGGGAGAGGATGGAGAGGACCAAGAAGTCAAGGGCATGGCCAAACGCCTGTGAGGGTCCTGGAGCAGTGGGCAACTACATCGCCCGGGCCAGCGGCCTTCCCTAGATGCTCAAGACCAGAGCTGCCAGAACCTGGGTTCAAGCTGGGGTCAGAGAGTCAGCCCAGGGCTTTCTAGAATAAAGACAGAAGGATCTTGGAAATGGGGCTTCCAGGAATCTCAGGCAATGTGCCCCCACCTCACACTGACTGCAGAGCTCAGAGTCGTACAATATCCATCTCATTCCCTCTGGCGCCCCTGTAGATGCTTAATAAATATTCCTGGTGTTAAATCCCATACTCATTGCATCATAGTCCTTTTAGAGCTGAGGGACCTTAAAGAGCATCAGGGCCTATCTCCTCATGTTATAGATGCAGAAACTGAGGCCCAATGACAGGGAGAGACATGCCAAAATATGCTGCCAGAGTGACCACATCCTTTGCTTCTTCTCTGCCTTCTAGCCAAAGATGGAGACTATGGTACACTCTTCACAGCCAAGGGTAGGGGACAGAGGAGAGGCGGTGCCCAGGCAGGATGCAACTATCTCCAAGAGATAGTTAGAGGATGGCAGCCTATCTTGAGTTCTGGCTGCTCTGCCCAGGAGGTCCCTTTGAATGGCCAGAGATGGTCTCCAATGCTGTTGGCCTCCTGCAGAGGAAAGAGCCCAAGGCTGGGAATGGAAACCCTTGGTTCTATTCCTGGCTGTGCCCTAACTCTTCATATGACCTTCAACGTGACCTTGAACATGCAGCTTCCTCTGGCCTCAGTGTGTCCAGCAAGAGGCTAGACCCGGCCAGGCCTGGTGGCTCACTTCTATAATCCCAGCACTTTGGGAGGCCAAGGCAGGCGGATCATGAGGTCAGGAGTTTGAGATGAGCCTGACCAACTTGGTGAAACCCCCGCTACTAAAAATACAAAAAATTAGCTGGGTGTGGTGGTGCATGCCTGTAATCCCAGCTACTCAGGAGGCTAAGGCAGGAGAATCACTTGAACCCGGGAGGTGGAGGTTGCAGTGAGCCAAGATCGCGCCACTGCACTCCAGCCTGGGTGACAGAGCAAGACTCTTTCCAAAAAAAAAGAGTCTAGACCCAACCAGCTGGGCAGTAGGGGATTCCAGCCATGATCTCCTGTCTCCTGCAAGGACTCCTCTCCATCAGTCTCAGTCCATCCTAGATTTTACCTGCCCAGCTCAGCACAGGAAGTGAGCCAGGCACAGAAAGAAAATAGCAGCTCTTGGATTCCCCTTCACCTCATAGCAGCATCTTCTATGCCCAGGCTTTGCTTTCTAGCTATGAAATTCCCAGAGAGACAAAAAGCTAAGAAAACCCTTAAGATCACCCCAGTAAGGAAAGCTGAGACCAGAGAGGGTCCACAGATGGCTCAAGGTCACACAGCAAACTGGGAATGGGCCTTGGGTTTCTTGGCTCCCAACAGTGTTCTTGCCACTGACCACACTGCTCTCCAGAATAACAGGCACATAAGCTGTCCTCGTGTGGACCTCGGCATCGATTTAGCTTGGTGGCTTACACCCCCACACAGGGAGCTATAATCTCTTCCCCTGGCTGGGACTCAGTTTCTTCTTCTATAAAACAGAGACAGCCAGGTGCGGTGGCTCATGCTTGTAATCCCAGCACTTTGGGAGGCCAAGGAGGGCGGATCACCTGAGGTCAGGAGTTCAAGACCAGCCTGGCCAACATGGCGAAACCCTGTCTGTACTAAAATTAGCCAGGCGTGGTGGCAGGCGCCTGTAATGCCAGCTACTCAGGAGGCTGAGGCAAGAGAATTGCTAGAACCTGGGAGGCGGAGGTCGCAGTGAGCTGAGATCGCGCCACTACACTCCAGCCTGGGGGACAAAGTGAGACTCCGTCTCGAAAACAAAACAAAACAAAACAAAACAGAGACACAGCGTGGACCAAATGTCTCTAGGAGACTTTCTGCCATAACCCTAAGGATCTACCAGGACCCCAGTGCTTTCCTGGGAGGCCCGTGCCAACACCTGCCTCAGCCCTATCTTCCCCAAGGGTACGGCCACCCAGGCCAGGAAATCCCACCAAGTCTTCCCCCCTCATTCAGCCCTGTCCCACCCCACACCCTGAGGCTGGACTTCATCCAGAATTACAGGCCCCAGCCCAGCTCCCCCTCTGAGGATCTGGACTTTTTCTTACCATAAAAGGGCAAGCGTGCCTCTCTTGGTCCCTGCTGCCAACCCTGCTAGGGGAAAGACTGAGCTATTTTTAGAAAACTCAAGGGTTTGCTCCTGAACTCAAGAGGGGTGTCTCTGCGCCTGCACCCTGAGAGCCCCCTCCCCATCTTTCTTCCTCCTCCTTCTTCTCCCATCGCTCTCTCCTTTCCCTTTCTCTTCCTCTCTGTCTTGCTGTCAGTCTCACTCCATCCATCTCTCTTCCATTTTCGCTCCCTCTCCTCCCATCTCACATCGCTGTTCTGTCTTCCTTCCCCCTCACTTCTTCCTTCTCCCAAAATCTTTTCATAGTCAGCTTCCCTCCCCCACTTCTCTCCCTCAGATCTCGTTTCTGGTGGTGGAAGAAAGTAACACATCTGCACTCCCACCCCTTCTTAAACACTATTTACAACATAAATTCCAAACATCCGCCATCTGGTTCTAGGAAGGGCCAAAAGACATTTGGAGAAGGAAGTCATGATTATTCCATCTTCAAAGCAAAAGGAACTTAAAGGCTCTCTTCTCTCCACCTTCCTCCCGAGGCCCCTTTGTTTAGTATTTGGCCGATCAGGATCCCCCAGTGAGCAGAAGAGGTCAGGACGTTTGCTGGAGTCCCAGCTGGACCTGTGACTGGCTAAATCACTTTGAGTTCCTTGCTTCTCCTCTCCATGCCTCAGTTTCCTCATCTGAACAATGGGTGCAAGACTAGAGTGCTTCCAGCACTGATGTTCCAAGACTTCAAGTCCTGGTGCAGAAAATCCATCTGGTCCAGGTCACTGGGGCCTACTTTGGGGCTGAGAAATGAAGGGTAGGATGGGGGCAAGGGAGTGGGAGGCAGTGAGGGAGTGCCATCCTCATTCCTTGATGCACCAGTTTCTCTCTCGCTCCATGGAGATCTATGCCGGCCATTCACCGGCATTCACACCCACACTCACACCGAGGAATGGGGTGGGGTCAGACTATCCCTCCGTGTCTGATCTAGAAGGACTCTGGACACTCTAGAGTCCAGTCCTGTCCCCACCACATCATGTAGATGTGGGCCCTTGAGGCTCAGAGAGGGGAATACCCTTGTCCACAATCACACAGCAAATCTACAGAAAACCTGGTACCTAGCCTGCTGCTCCTCCCACCCAACACATTCCAGAAGAAACCAACATTTGTATTTTCTAGAAAGCATTGCCTAGTCCCAGCAAAGCCCCTGGAACCCTGGAGGTCCATGCTCTTTGCAAAGCTTATAGGACAGAGGGAGAACCAATGCCTTTTTTTTTTTTTTGAGACAGAGTCTCATTCTGTCACCCAGTCTGTAGTGCAGTGGTGTGATCTCGGCTCACTGCAACTTCCGTAACCCAGGGATTCAAGCAATTCTCCTGCCTCAGCCTCCCAAGTAGCTGGGATTACAGATACGCGCTGCTGCGCCCAGCTAATTTTTGTATTTTTAGTAGAGATAGGGTTTCGCCGTGTTGCCCAGGCTGGTCTCGAACTTCTGACCTCAGGTGATCCACCCGCCTTGGCCTCCCAAGTGCTGGGATTACAGTTGTGAGCCACTGCACCCCGCCAAGAAACAATGCCTTTAACATGATGTGAATTTCTTTTAATAAGCAGCACAGAAGAGAAAAATACCACGGGAAAGAGGCAGAACACCACCACCAAAAGGAGAAGCCCCCTTGCTTCTGGAGACAGATGGCTTTCCAGGGTTCAGATGGTCTTCACTTATACTAACAATGCTTTCTCTGTTCACAAACCCCTCTCCAGAAAGACTAACACACACCTAAATATTGCCAAGAGATAATGACTCCGGTTATCACTCTGTAAAAATGATACGATGAGCAGTTGGTCTTACAAGGGAGCCGTGAGAATGTGTGTGGGGCTGCCTGGAGCCAATCTTTACTAGCTGTGTAACCAGGAGGGAGTGCTGTGACCACTGGCGCCTCAGTAAAGCGGAGATAAGAATGGTACCTAATTCTTCAAAACAAGGATCTCTGAGTAAAGAAAAGAAAAATTAAAAGAATGGTACCTAATTCAGCCAGGCACAGTGGCTCACGCCTCTAATCCCAGTGCTTCGGGAGGACAAGGCAGGAGGATCACTTGAAGCCAGGAGTTCACGACCAGCCTGGGCAACATAGCAAGACCCCATCTCTACAAAAAATTAACAAATAAAAAATTAGCTGGGCATGGTGGCATGTGACTGTGGTCCCAGCTACTCAGGAGGCTGAGGCAGGAGGATCGCTTGAGCCAGGAGTTCAAGGTTACAGTGAGCTGGCTGTGCCACTGCACTCCAGCCTGGGCAATAGGTGTTGCCCTGGAAAGCAAGATCCTGGAGAGTGAGACCCTGTCTCTTTAAAAAAAAAAAAAAAAGAAAATTATTGGTACTTAACTCATAAGTGACTTTGAGGATCAGATGAGAAAAGCTGTGTAAAATAAAGCACTTGGCAAGTGTGGGGTGCATCAGAAGCACCCAATGACATGTGAGCTCTCATTATGATTACAGCATGTCCCAACGTGCCTATTGCACAGTCAGCCGGACAGGTGATGGTTCTTACCTTTGTCACTCTTTTCCCAGTTTCTGCCCTCACCGAGGGGCCAAGTGACAGAGACTCACAGGGATCCTGGTGTCTATGCCCCACCTGCCCCCAGGGCCTGAGCTGCTCGAGGCAAGGCTTGGGATTCTAGGCTGGGCAGGTCTTTTTTTTTTCCTCTCTTCCCTTTTCCCTGCAATGCTCTTGTTTCAGCCTCAAACTGCGTTCCCAGGGCTTGCTCAAAACTCCCCAGAGCGACCCTCCCTGGGGAGGAAGTGGGGAGCGTGTGAGGTTGGTGAACTCAGCTGGGGTGTCAAGGGGGTGGGAGGGCACTCTGGGAACAGAGGCCCAGGGAAGCTGTGCGACAAAGGGGACATGGAAAGGGCCACGCAGGGGCTCCCACAGCTTCCCCAGATGCCTCTTCAGACCTTTGCTCTCTCCCTGCTTCTGCTGTTCCTCCCATGGCTGGGCTTTGCTATGGCCCCAGCCCCATGCTAATAATAGAAATGGCAGCCATTTATCATAGGTTTATGATGTGCCTGGAAATATGCTCGCACTTGACATCTGCCTCATTTGACCTTCACAAACAAGCCTGTGAGGTCGGAAACAGGCTCAGAGAGGTGAAGACACCAGCTTTAGATCACACAGCCAGGAAGTGCTAGAGGCAAGATTCAAACACAGGTCTGCATGACTCCAAGGCCTGTGTCTTTTCTTTCCAGACATGTGGTGGAAACCCTACGGCCCTGGAGCCCAAGGAGAGCAACAGCTGTAACAAGTGCACAGGTTTGAGTGCGCTGAGGCAGGGGAACCGTGGGCAAAGAGGTCCCTCCAGAAAGAGCTGGGTGTGAGCATGGGTTCGTGAGCTTGCCTGGAGCCCTGGCCTCAGCCCTCTCTCACTGAGGTGCCATCTGGCTCGCAGATGTGGCCCATTCCCAGCCCCTCGTGTTTCTTGGAAATGAGAAAGGCCAGGAAAGGGCACAGGGGCTTTCGCAATGACCGTGGCGATGATAGCTTTGACGTGTGGTCATCCAGCCGGCCACTGCCCACACCCGAGAGAAAGCTGGATTGAGCATCAGGAGCCTGGGTTCAAGTCTGCCTCTCAAGCTGTTCCACAGGTGACCCTGGGCAAATCGCACAGGCTCCTGCAACTTCAGAAAGGGGAAGAATTATTCCTGCCTCTGGCGACATCAGTGAATGTGCCTTGAGTTATGGGAGTGTTCTGAAGGCTGAAAGCTTTGTGTACATGGAAGGGGTCAAAGACAGCCACAAGCCTGTCCCTTCGGTCTTGGTCATCATGTTAACCCCAGGTTTCGAGTTAATCCTGCGTGCTCCTTTGTTATGTGTGAGGCTGAGGTGGGGGCATTGGTCAGAGGAGCCTCTGGGAAATTTCCTTTCAGGACAGTTCTTTTGTTAAGGGGCCTGGGTGTGCTGAGAAGGGAAGGTGGCTCCTCCTGCTCTTGGAGCTTGGAGTTTCTCACAAGCTCTCCCTTAAAAGCCAGGCAGGCCAAGAAGGGATAATGGCTGCTCAGGGCCCAAGGGGCAGGATCTCTGAGGCCTGGAAGGTCTCAGTAGGTTTAGCCCAAGAGTATCCAGAAGTGGCCCAGGCCCATTCTCCATCCCTCAGAGCCTGGCAGCCTGGTCAGGACCCTCAAAGGCCATGACCGTACCCGTAGGGCACCCTGGTGTCCTTCTGACAGGTGGGATCTTTGTTTCTTACAGGCAAGGGCACTAGCTGGTGGGAGCCACCCCGCCATGCTGATGTCAGAGAAGCAAGAACTCTGGAGAAGCAGCCTCCTGGGACCAGAGGAGGGCCAGCAGCAGGCAGCCCAGAGACAGAACTGTGAGCCCACCCCACCTCCACCTCTCTGGCACCCACATCCGCTCCCCACCCCAGCCCACCTGCAGGCAGCTCCTGAAGTATTCTGGGTCCCTCAGGATAAACTCCCCACCCTAACCTCAGAATGACCAAGAAACTGGGCCTGAGGATGACAAGAAGCAGAATGGGCCTTGGTAAAGGAAGACCCCCCCACTGATTGGTGGCAGTGCGGGCAGTTTAGGGCTGTCAGGGTCTGGGTTGTAGGTAAAAAGAAATGGAACCCAAGAAGGGAAATCCAACTAGGAGCCAAGAATCCGGTCTACCCCATCCTCCTTACAAAATAGCAATGCAAAGCCCGTGTGATTTGGACATAAAGCCTCTGTTACTCAACTTGATTCGGTGAATAACAGACTTGAAAGAAATGTGGAAAATAATAGTAATCTTCCCTAGAAAGGAGTAAACAGGGTTGAGCTCCCAAAGCAGGAAGACCTGGGGCTGTGTGATCTTGGACGAGTCACTCAACCTCTCTGAGCCTAGTGATAAAGAGCCAGCTCATAGGGCTTTGAGAGGATTTGTGAGGTTGGGCTGGTGTTCCCAGGCACGGCCCTTGGCACATAGTGAAACTCAAGAATACAGAGCAGAGCAGTTTTTACCATTCATCACATTATTCCCACACTTGCCAATTTTTTAATTTCATCCTCATGGTGGAACAGGTAGGGTGAGGTGCCAGCTCCACAAGATAAGTGGAGAAACTGAGGCCTGGAGAGGTGAAAGCATTCACTCAGAGTTGCATGTAGAGTCAGTTGCAAAGCAGAATTCTGGCACCAGTTCTCATGTGGATGGAAAAAGTGCAGGAGGATTTGGAGGTGAGCAGAGGAGAAGGGAGGAGGAGGCAGGGTTCCAGGAAAGGAGCTGACATCCAGGGATGTGGGACAAGGCCCAGGCCTGTCTTACATAACATGGTCCACCTGTTCACCCCTGCATGCCCCACAAATGTGTGCAAACGTGCACCCCAGCACAGCGCACACCCAGTCCTCCCTCACTAGCAAATAAGCCACAGAGACTGGGTTTAAACAAATTGGATTAGGAGGGCTGCAGGCGCCTCCTCCCCCCGACTGTCCGGCTCCGACACTAAACAGACCTGCAGAACTGCCAGCTGTGGTCTCTTGGACACACTGACAGTCGGTCTTTGGCTCCCTCACCCCACCCGTGGGCCTCAGGAAGGGGGTTGGGGTCTGAGAGGATGCCACAATGATGGATGGGGTGAGGGAGGTTCCAGGGCTAGCTCAACAGCACACAGGATGTTAGTGCTTTTGCGAGGCACATTTCCGAGCTGTTCCCAGACCCACCCCCACTTCCCCCCTCACCGTCCCCTCCGGCAGCCTCTCCCATGGCCACTGCTGCGGGCTGTGAGCAGAGCCCTGTCCTTGAGCAGATTCACCTCATCTTTCAGTCCTGCAGCTGGGCTGAGCGGGGAGTCAGCTCAGGAGACACTGGCCTGGGGATGAGACACGGGGCATGCTTCAGAGGGAAGAAAGAGCTTCTGAACAGACAATGCTGTCTTAAAGGTGGCATCTTGGTGCTTTCTCATGCCTTGTTTTCTTTCATCCTCAGAATGTGTTTGGGGGTGAGGGGACGGGTGTGACTGCCGAAACTTCCTTTCTTGGTGATTCCACATCACTCCTTTCTGATCCCTGAGCCCGTGCCACGCCCTGTGTGATGTGCCGGGGACAGGGTGAATACTTACAGGCCCTGTTCCCCTTCCTTCACGAAACAGCCTCCTTCGGGCTGGGTCACTGGGCACTGGGGCCTCCCTGGTCTTCCAGGATTGCAACTTCACAGAATCCCTTTTCCATAAGGCACATGAAAGTGACTGTGACCCGCAACGGGAGCCTTGACAACCAGCCAATTCAGAACACAGACCTTGACATCGGAAGGCCCCGAGTTCAAATCCTGCCTTGCTCCCTTTCAGCTGGAAAGCTGTGGTCAAATTACTTAGCCTCTCCAAGCCAGTTTTCCCTTCTGCAAAATGAGGTTACACAAGCTGCCACCTCACAGAATGAGTGTGAGAATTAATTCTTATTTTCCACACCCTCATTTGACAGGGGGAGAAACAGAAGCCCAGAGAGGGAAAGGGCTTGGTTAGGATCACACCATGGGTCGGGGGTTAAGTCAGGATGGGGTAGGTCCCCTCTTTCTCTGGGTGTTCCTCTCCCCCATCCCTTATCTCAACATAAATCCTCCCCAGTTGCCCAGGTTGTCCAGGCGATTCCTGGCACACGTCCTGGGGCCTGCCCTCCACCTTCAGCCCTGCTCTGGCTTCTGCAGCAGCAGAGTCCTGGGTGACCAGCAGTGGCCCCCGGCCCTCTGAGTGGTGGTGGAGGGTGGGGGAGCACTGCAGCAAGCTCCCAGCCCAGAGCAGCCTGGCCATATAAGGGAAGGAGCCCAGGGAGGCCTCCTGGCTCAGGCCTGGCGAGAAAACCCAGACAGCCACTGTTTATTTTCTCCTCCCCAGCTCACCCACGCCTCTCCAAGCCTCTCGACAGAAGACAGAGGTCCCCCACAGCCAGAGACATTTCCTGAAGACATGGGGAACACAGAGGCAGAAACAGCCCATCCACCCGGGAGCTGTCCCCCACGCTGCCGGGAGCCAGCACCCAGAGCCGCCAGGTAAAACTGAGGCCACCTGGTTCAACATCGCCTTTCACAGAAGGGGAAACAGCCACAGCAAGAAGGGCCTGGTAAGAAGTGGAACCTGGGACCCCCAAGCGGTGTCTCTCATCCTGACTGGGGATCCAGAGTAGGAGGGAGCCTTTGGTGGGGTAAGTGGAATTGGGGGGGGTGGCCATAGACTCCTCTTCTCAGTAAGGCCCTCATGTGAAGGAGGCAGGGGTTGGGACAAGTGCTAAGTATGCAAGACTCAAGGGAAGAGCTGCTGGAGCCAGGAGAAGCACCTCCCTCCCGGCCCCTCTGCCCCTCCTCATAGCCCAGCTGCACTGACTCCTCCTCCAGGAAGCCTTCTCAGCTTCCCCAGGGGTGGGAACCTTTTTGTCCTCCAGGTGTGCTTGGCTGTCCTTTCTTGGGCTCTCTCTCTCTCTCTCTCTCTCTCTCATCCCACTTGAGTCTGCCCCCTATTCACCTTGTGAGGGGAATTTTCCTTCTACTCAATCTGACCGAGGTCCTCCAGGTCAAGGACGGCATGGCTCTCAGTCCCACTTCCCCTTGGCACATAGAAGAGGCAGTGCGCTGAAGGTACAGGTGAAATGATTAGACCCTGCCCCCAAACCAAGGCCTGGCCAATTGGACAGGGCAGGAGACATTCAGCGTAGAGGTTAAAATGAGGGCCCTGGGTTAGGAACCCCAGCTCAGTTCTCAGCTCTGTACCCTTGGAAAATTCCCTTCCCATGGAGCTTTGTGGATGCACAGGGACTTGCACAAAGAAAACATTCAATATCCAGGACTATAAAATTCCACAAATGACCGTGCTTATTACATTCATTATCATGATGATTATTCCAGACACAAAGGAACAGAACGAGGCACCAACAGCAAGGGGCAAGCAGATTCAAGGGCCACAGAGGAGATGGAGGCAAACACCTTCCCCTGGTCAGAGGCTGTGCCTCAGCCCTTCTCCCTGCATCAGTTTCTCCTTCAGAAGCATGGGACTACCTCCCATCTAGTTCTCATTTCTAAACCCAGGGGAGATGCTATCTTTGCTGCAATAATCTTAGCCTACATCTTGGAATGGAAATGGCCTTGGTGGAAATGGTCTTCAACTCCTCTGGTCCAAGCTCAGGCCCTGTGACCCTGGAACAATCCCCTTCCTGGTCCTCCATGTAGGAGCAATAACATTCCCTTGCCAGCGGCACCAGCCATTCTGATGATTAAATGGTATCGGACTCTGTTTTCCAAACTCAGTCATTCAGATGCCCCCTATTTTATTTCTTCCATGTCTGCAAATGATTATAATATTTTTAAATGTAAGATGAGTCCTTTTTATTACACATAGAAATAGCTACTGTAAATAGCAAACTCTAACACTGTGCCTAATTAGGAAATAAAGGTAACCATAAATACAGTAAAAATGAAACAATGTTATTATGCTTTAACCTGATAGTGTGGCTTGCAAGGCCCTGGGCCTGAAGCCTGGACAATAAGTGAGAGTTAGAAAGGTGTCAAAGACATGATAGCAGCAAACTGAGGCTTTGTACCCCACGGTAAATAGGACTGAAAGCAAATTCACAGGGAGCAACTGATCCATTCCACAACAGAATGCTCCCTGTCAATTTGCTTTCCATTCTATTGTGTCCTGTCTCCCAGCAGAGACCACAAACTCCCCAAAACCACTTACCCACCTGCTGCACGTGAGAAGCCAAAGGTAGTTTATGTGAAAGGGCTTTGGAAATAATCACGCACCAAGTGAAGGCAGAGGACACACCTTGTCAGCTTAGTTCTCAGCAGCAAATCATCTCTTTTCCAGGATAACCCTCCCTGATTCTTACTGAAATCTCTTTGCTGATCACACTAAGCTCTTCTCTCTCAGGGGCAGTGGGAGCCGTGGAGAGTGGAGTAGACCAGCTGTCTGTGACCCGCAAGGGAGTCCAATGTCAGAATCACTCCCCAGCCAAATGCACGGTTTTTAAAAATCTATTTATTTATTTATGTAGAGACCAGGCTATGAGACTGGCTAATTTTTCGTATTTTTGGATAGAGACAGGATTTCATCGTGTTGCCCAGGCTGGTCTTGAACTCCTGGGCTCAAGCGATCCACCTGCCTCGGCTTCCCAAAGTGCTCAGGATTACAGGCGTGAGCCACTGTGCCCAGCCACCAAATGCAGTTGAAAAGAATTTCTGCAAGAGTATTCCACAGAAGAGGAAAGCAGTTATCTGGCTGGGAATACCTTAGACAGAGGCTGTCCTCTACACAGGCTGTCAGAACTGACCTACTGACCTGCCTGCTGGCATGATAGACCAGAGGGAAACACTCTTTCCACTCTTCCCAGAGTGAGTGTAAGAGACAGACTTTTTTTTTTTTTTTTTTTTGGAGACAGTGTCTCACTCTGTCACCCAGGCTGGAGTGCAATGGCAAGATCTCGGCTCACTGCAACCTCCACCTCCCCGGGTTCAAACAATTCTCCTGCCTCAGCCTCCCAGGTAGCTGGGATTACAGGCTCCCGCCACCACGCCTGGCTAATTTTTGTATTTTTAGTAGAGACAGGGTTTCACCATGTTGGCCAGGCTGGTCTCGAACTCCCGACCTCAGGTGATCCGCCTACCTTGGCCTCCCAATGGGTTGGGATTACAGGTGTGAGTCACTGCTCCCAGCCCTTTTTTTTTTTTTTTTAAATTAGAGACAAGGGCTCCCCATGTTGCCCAGGGTGATCTTGAACTCTAGGCTCAAGCGATCCTCCTGCCTGAGCCTCCCAAAGTGCTAGGATTACAGGCATGAGCCACTGCTCCCAGCTCTGTTTTTGTTTTTTTAAGGAGGTATATTTTTTCTGTTCTCTCTCAGCCCTGAAGAAAGGCTACCCATCCCCTTCAGACATTCCTGAAAATATATGTCATCCAACATCAAGGCCACCACAGTGACCACTAAGCAATGCAAGAAGGTCCTCTGGGGGGCCCTGAGATCTTGGCAGGGCAGGAAGAGTGAGAAGGGGCTTTGCCTGCTCACCTGAAAGTTCCCACCCAAGCCGGGCCCAGAAAACAAAATGAATTATCTACATGGTCATCCAATCAGCCACCAAATGGTATTACCTGGGTCCGTCATCATGTACCAAGCCACAGGTCAGACCCAGGGCCCCCCAAATTAACAAGACACAGGCACTGTCCTCAGGAAGTGGAGATCTAGCCAGGTCAGACCCCCATACAAATAACACTGATACTAGACATAATGAGATTGGGAATTATGATTCAGCCATTCAACCTGGGCTTATGTGGCATCTACACCACCTGGCCCTGATTTCAGTAGTGAGCACAGTGGACAGGGTCCCTTCCCTTCACAGGTGAGCCATGTAGTCCACAAGTGGAGGTGGTCGTAAGTGAAAACCACATTACCAGCATGGTAAAGGGTTAGAAAGAGGGCACAGGGTGGGCGAGAACATGAAGCAGGGGGTGCTGATGGCTAAAGAAGTCAAGGAGGGGCTGGGCACTGTGGTTCATGCCTATAATCTCAGCACTTTGGGAGACCAAGGCGGGTGGATCACCTGAGGTCAGGAGTTCTAGACCAGCCTGGGCAACGTGGTGAAACCCTGTCTCTACTAAAAATACAAAAATTAGCCAGGCATGGTGGTGCACGCCTGTAGTCCCAGCTACTTGGGAGGCTGGGGCATGAGAATTGCTTTAACCCGGAAGGTGGGGTTTGCAGTGAGCCGAGATCGTGTCACTGCACTCCAGCCTGGGCGACAGAGGGAGACTCTGTCTCAAAAAAAAAAAAGTCAAGGAGGGTTTCCCAGAGTGGCCACTTGATTAGAGACCTAGCACAGGAGGAAGAGATGGGCAGGGAGAGTGACGGGGAGCAGCACAGTCCCTGGGAGCCCGAAGTGGGTGGGCACAGGGCTTCCTAGGAGAATGGAAGGACATCTATGAGCTGTAGCCCAAGAGGAAGAGGTCACTGGGGCTAGATGCGGCAGACCCTCGCAGGCTTTGGGGAGGGCTTCAGAATTCAGCCTGAGGGCAATGGGGAGCCCTTTTGGGATATTAAACTTGAGAAATATATGACCATATTTGCATCTTGAAAAATCATTATGGGAAGATGGCTGGGAAGAGAGGAGGAGTGGCAGAGAAAGATAGGTTGGAGACAATTGATTGTTCGATATATAAAATGTTAAGTACCATGAATGATGCTGTTTGGCTGGAATGCACCAAGCATAAAGATGGGGCATGGCATCAAAAGGTAGGTCAACATATTAAATAATTCCATGTATTGAAATATCCAGAAAATATATAGACAGATCTATAGAGATAGAAACTGGTCTGCCCAGGACTAGGGGTTGTCTAAGGATAAGGAGCTTCTTTTTTTGGATGGTGAAATAACCTAAAATATATTGTGCCATTGTTTGCACAACTTTGTGAATATATTAAAAACCTGTTAATTGTACTCACTAAATGTTCTCCTTCTAAATTAAGCTACTCTTGACAAGAAAAGGAAAGAAACAAAGAAAAGAAAAGAAAAAAGGACAAGGTTTGGTCCTGGGTGCTCAAATGGCAGGCCACAGACAGGAAACACAGTTGTGAGGAATTACAACAGCCTCCCGACCACAGCTGGAGAGGTGGAGCCCAGGTCCCCTCTAATACCCCTTCTCCTGGCCAGGTTGGAGTCCCGCCACAGGCCACCAGAGCGGAGCAGCGCAGCGCCCTGTCTCCCAGCCTGAGGTGCAGTGCTGCATCTCTGGTCAGTTGGGAGTCTGAGATGAAGCACTGTAGCTCAGGAAGAGAGAAGTTGTTCTGCAGCCATCAGCCTGGAAGTGGTAAGTGCTGGGGGGTTGTGGGGGGCCATACCAGGAAGGACAGAGTGTTTCCAGACTCCATACTATCAGCCACTTGTGATGCTGGGGAAGTTCCTCTACACAAGTTCCCCTGGTGCCACGATCTGCTTCACGAGTCTGGGCATGTCCTGACTCCTCTGTGTACCCCAGTGTGTCCATCTTAGCATGAGGCGTTAGCATTTCCCCAGCACCCTGCCTCTGCTTTCTCTTTCTGAGCCCATGGCAGACACAGCTAATCAGTAAAGGCATATATTCTTTTTTTTTTTTTTGAGACACAGTCTCACTCCATCACCCAGGCTGGAGTGCAATGGCATAATCTCAGCTCACTGCAACCTCCTCCTCCCAGGGTCAAGCAATTCTCGTGCCTCAGCCTCCCAAGTAGCTGAGATTACAGGTGTGCGCCAGCACGCCTGGCTAATTTTTGTATTTTTAGTAGAGATGGGGTTTCACTATGTTGGCCAGGCTGGTCTCAAACTCCTGACTTCAGGTGATCTGCCTGCCTCGGCCTCCCAAAGTCCCGGGATTACAAGCATGAGCCTCTACGCCCCGCCAGGCATCCATTCTTGAAGTGCTCAGATGCAGCTTCAGAATCCTCAACAATGAGCCCTGGAAAGCCACTAGTACTGATTCACAGCTGAAACTCATTCATCATTTGTGGATCAAACAATTCCTAAAAACCCTTTCAGCCCTGAAGATAAAAATTCTGGCCTTTGAGTCAGGGTCTTCACTCTGTACTTCTAACCTTGGCTCCGGGGTATTGCCGAAACCAGTCCAGGCACGTCACAAATGACTGACTTCTCCCAGAGGCTTCAGATGCACAATGAGCAGCAGAGGAGAGCCATGGAGCCAAGCACAGTCTCATTTAACCTCCCCAAAAGCTTGAGAAGTGGGTGGTGTTATAGCCCCATTTTACAGATGAGAAAAACTGAGGCTTATTTAAGCAGCTCACCTAAAGTCACATATTGATTGTGCTGAGCTGAGATTGTACCCTAATCTGCCTTCAAATCCATGTTTTTACCCATTGCATGTGATTATGGAACCTGGGACCGAGGAGCAGGAGGAGAACATTCTAAATTCTGCTCCCATCTTGTCTTTACATCTCAGGTCACTTTTAGCAAAGACAGACCCGGACACTTGCCATTAATACTACAGGCTTCCTTCCTCCTACCCCGTTCCCCCAATCTTATTCATCTCACCTCTCCAGTAGGTCTTAGACTCATGCATTTTATAATTAAAGGCCAAGGCTCAGGGGTTAAGTGACTTACTGGAGGTTATCAGAGAGGAAGTTGCCAAACCCAGGCTAGGAACTGAATGGTTGGTTTAAATCCACCCCTCTGACAGGAGACTGGGGAATACACATGAGCCATGCAGACAGCAGAGGGCAGTCCTGGGGGTGGGGGCACCAGAGGGTTTCCGGTACTTTTCAGGGCAATTGAAGTTCCGGTCACTACTCCCCCCCAGAGCAATAAGCCACATCCGGCGACGTGTGGCACCCCACCCTGGCTGCTACAGATGGGGCTGGATGCAGAAGAGAACTCCAGCTGGTCCTTAGGGACACGGCGGCCTTGGCGCTGAAGGCCACTCGCTCCCACCTTGTCCTCACGGTCCAGTTTTCCCAGGAATCCCTTAGATGCTAAGATGGGGATTCCTGGAAATACTGTTCTTGAGGTCATGGTTTCACAGCTGGATTCGCCTCCTTCCCACCCCACAGTTGCCCCCCAATGGGGCCTCGGCTGGCTCACAGGATGAGGGTTCAAGAAGAAGGCTGTCCCTGGAGGTAAGAGGGCTTATGAACCATGTTCCAAACTTTTGCGTTGCTTTTCTTTCCATCGTGTCTATTTCATAACATCCCTGTGAGGCTGGATGTGGGAACTTCAGCACTGCCGTACTCTTGGGAAATTTATCCAAGGCCACCCGGCTGAGCAGCGGTTGAACCAGGACACCATCAGGCATGCGTTTCTTGTCTCCACCACACCCTCAACCCACTTCCCAACGCGCCTTGCGACAGGGGCTGCGGTATTGCATCCACATGACTGATAAACTAGTAAACACACATGAATTCATTTTAAAAGTGTATTCAATCAGTTAGGTAAACTAAAAACCTTAAGTCTTCGTTCGATTTGAAATGCAGCCAGAGAACAAATGGAAAATTTTTCAAGGTAGAGAAGATGAAAACTCAGAACGCCCTCTTGTGGCATCTCTACCCACCCCAGGAACACTATGGCTCTTCCCCTACACATGGTGATTGCTAACCTTGCTACAAGACGTTGGACACACACACACACACTGAGGTTCCTTTTGCCCCCTCACTTTTGAGCCAGTGACTACTGAAACCCTCTCCATTGTTGCACCACCAGCAATGCCCCCATCACTTCCTCTCGTTTACTTCCACAGGCTGGTTCATCCTCAAAGCCCTCCTTACGTAGATCTGTGGGATCAGTGAGGCTCAGAGAGGTAAAGTGGCCAGCCCAAGGTCGCCCAGACAGCAAAAGGCAGGGCCAGCGCTGATTTCAAGTCCAATGGCCTATAGCAATTTCTTAGCCCAAAGCAAAATCTACAAAAATAAAAAGTCAGGCACAGTGGTGAGTGCCTACAGTCCCAGCTACTGAGGAGGCCGACGGGGGAGGACCACTTGAGCTTGGGAGTTCCTGGCTGCAGAGAGCTATGATTGTGCCTGTGAATAGCCAATGCACTCCAGCCTGAGCAAGATAGGGAGACCCTGTCTCTAAAAAATACCTAAATAATTTTAAAAGTCAGCCTCTCTGACTGCCTATAGAGAATGCTAACTGACTGAATGACAAAAGACCTAATGTAATCCAGGTGCAAAATCAGAACTTTCCGGCCGGGCGCGGTGGCTCACGCCTGTAATCCCAAAACTTTGGGAGGCCCAGGCGGGTGGATCACAAGGTCAGGAGTTCAAGACCGGCCTGCCCAACATGGCAAAACCCCATCTCTACTAAAAATACAAAAAATTAGCTGGGCGTGGTGGTGGGCACCTATAATCTCAGCTACTCAGGAGGCTGAGGCAGGAGAATTGCTTGGACCCGGGAGGCAGAGGTTGCAGTGAGCTGAGATCGCTCCACTGCACTCCAGCGTGGGCGACAAAAGCGAAACTCTGTCTCAAAAAAAAAAAAAAAAAAAAAAAATTAGAACTTTCCCCGTACTCTTGCTAGGGCTTTTCATGGAGATGTAGAAACGGTATTAAGTGCCAAGGCCCCAGAACCCTCATGTTTGGGTCCGACTCCCACATTTCCAGAGACTAGGCAGCTCACACAGGTGTCCCAAGCTGTCTTTCTCACAGGCCGCATTGAAGGCATTTATGAAATGAGACCCCCTCTTCCTCATCCATAGTGACAGGGCTGGCCTGACCGTGGAGAAATCAGATTTGATCATGATAGCTTCCACTCCGTGACTGGTCATGATCTGCCAGGCGCTGTGCTAAACACTTTCATAGGCCTTGTCCCCCTCCATCCTGATAACAACCCAGTGAAGCAGGCCCTGCTCTTCACTCCACTCCACAAAGCCAAGGCTGAGAGAGGTTAACAGACTTACCTAAGGTCACACAGCTAAGAAGTCGTGAAGCTGGGATCGAATCAAGTCTGTGTTTATGGGTTTAACTATCACGTTGTGGCCCCAACCCCATTTGACCTAGCCTGGCTGGTGGGCCTTCTTGCGGTAGCTTCCCCTGGAGAAGAGGAAAAGCAAACCTTCATTGAGACCCAAGTGGTCTCTCCTGTGCTCTGTGACAATAATAAAGTTCTGGCCCTTGGCTCCTGTCCTGTTTCTTTCTGGGAATTTGGGGAAGGGGGGAGGTGGAGAAGGCAGGGAAAGAACCTGACAGGCCCAGCTGAAGCACCCCCAAGTGGCTCCACACAGCCACTTTGAGAGGCCACATAGATAGCAGTCAGGACCCACATCCTGGCAGTTGGAGGCCCCAGGAAGCAGCCATGTCTGGGGATGCTTCCCTGGTATGGAGGGTTAGGGGACGGAGAGTGTCCCTTGAAGCTCAGTGAGGGCTTCTTGGGGCACTTGGGGTCTAGCCATGTGGCAACCCCTCTCTGTCAGTCACAATGGTGTGATTGACCAGGTCAAATAAGAAAGAGTGTGAAATGTGAGGCCAGTTCACATCTCACACAGGTGTTTGGATTCACAGTGGCCTCTGGACATTAGCCAGGCCCTGCAGTAACACTGGACATTAGCTGTGCCATAGGCAGCGTGGCCAGCACATGAGGACACTTTTCACATAGTTATCTGCCTTGGCGTGATCCTCCAAACTGCCATATTTTGAGGGGGAAAAAAAACACCACCTGAAAAACCACTGTTAGTCCATTTTCACACTGCTATAAAGAATACCACCTGAGAGACTGGGTAATTTATAAAGAAAGGAAGTTTAATTGACTCACAGTTCTGCATGGCTGGGGAGGCCTCAGGAAACTTGCAGTCATGGCAGAAGAGGAAGGGAAAGCAAGGCACGTCTTGCATGGCAGCGGGGAGAGAGAGCAAGGAAGTGCCACACTTTAAAACCATCAGCTCTCATGAGAACTCACTCTCATCAGCTCTCACAAGAACAGCATGGAGGAAACTGCCCTCATGATCCAATCACCTCCCACCAGGCCCCTCCCTTGACACCTGGGGATTACAATTCAAGATGAGATTTGGGTGGGGACACAGAGCCAAACTATATCAACTGCCTCTCACCTGATGATCCTCAAATGCAAAGGGCGTCCCCGCATCTCTCTTGTGCATCCCAGAAGGAGCTGAGAGGAGGCCTGGGTAGCAGCACTTCCCTACTGAGGGGCCTGAGATTCCACCAGGCCACAGGCCACTAAGGAGCCCAGGGAGGGAGTGCAGGGACAGACCGGGGCACTCCAGGCCCCATCCACTGGCCACTGCACCTCTTCCTTTTTCAGCTTTGAAACAGGACCCAACCAGACACTGGGGCTTTCTCAAAGCTCACAGTCCTTGTCCTTGCCATGGTTCCTTCCAGAACTCCCTTTCCACACGCCTGGGGAATGGATCACCAGGTCAGATGGGGCTTCTCGAATCACACAGACAGGTGGCGCGCTGTGGTTTGAGATTCCTGGGGGCCTCGGGGTTGGAAGTGGGCAGGAATAATGGTAAATATCCAGGTAAAGGAGGAGCCTCTTCATTCACCCAGTGCCACTAAAGCACTTACGCGTGCCTACCTGTGCTTGAGGCTGGAGAGACAGCTGTGAAAAGACAGCCAGAGAACTCCTGCGTTGGAGAAGAAACTCCATCATCGCATGTAAATATGAGATCCTGCACCCCACATGCAGAAATGCAGGGTTGAGACCATTTCTGAGCACAGCTCTATAAGTAGTAACACTTTCAAACACATCCGTCAATGCCACCCCATGGGCCTCCATTCTATAGACAAGGAATGGGCACCCCATGTGACAAGTCTGGCGAAAAGTCCCCAGGACAGAGCCTTGGGCCCAGGCTTTTCCCAGATGGAGGAGCTGTACCTCCTTTTACTTACAGGAAGGGGTGGACCAGACCCTCCTGGAGTAGTGGGTGAGGAGGCATGGCACTGGCAGGGGGAGAGGGTGCCCTCTTGTGGCCTTCCCTGAAAGGACACGTTTCCTTGCTTACAAAGACTTTCCATGATTAATGTTATCAGGGACTATTACCTAACACATTTCTGTAGGATTTTGCATTTCAAAATGAACTTTCAATTAATTTTTTTTAAGACAGGGTCTCACTCTGTTACCCAGGCTGGAGTGCAGTGACACAGTCACGGCTCACTGCAGCCTCCACACCCTGGGCTTAAGCAATCCTTCCACTTCAGCCTCCCAAATAGCTAGGACTACAGGCACCACCACACCCAGCTAATTTTTTAAGTATTTTGTAGAGATGGGGTTTCACTATGTTGCCCAGGCTGGTCTCAAACTCCTGGGCAATCAAGCAATCCTCCCACCTCGACCTCCCAAAGTGCTGGGATCGCAGGTGTGAGCCACCAAACCCAGCACAAAATGCACTTTCCATCCCATGACCTCATTTGATCCTTGCTATGAGAGGTATATTGTCATTATGCTTTTACAAGAGCCAGAGAGGTCAGACAATACTTGTTATTAAGATAATAATGGCCAGGTGCGGCGGCTCACACCTCTAATTCCAACACTTTGAGAGGCCGAGGCGGTGGATCACTTGAGCCCGGTAGTTCGAGACCAGCTTGGGCAACACGGCAAAACCCTGTCTGTACAAAAAAATGCAAAAATTAGCAGAGTGTGGTGGTGTGCACCTGTGGTCCCAGCTACTCTAGAGGCTGAGGCAGGAAGACTGCTTGAGCCTGGGAGATGGAGGCTGCAGTGAGCTGTGATCACACCACTGCACTCCAGCCTGGCCAACAGAATGAGACCCTGTCTCAAAAAATAATAATAATAATAACAAAAGTACCTATAATTTGTTGGGCCCTTAACTCTGTGCCCAGCTCTGTTAATTTATTTTACACATATTATCTCATTTGTGATATCAACCTATGAGGTGGCTATTCCGGTCCTTATAGAACAACAAACAACCTGTGAGGTGTATATTCTGGTCCTTATAGATGGAGGACAAGTTCAAAGTGTTAGAAACATGCCCAGGGCTCCCTAACTGGTAAGTAGCTACATCAGGAAGCAAACCCAGGGTACCACCTTCCATACCCGCTTGGTAAGAGCAGTGTTCAATCTGGTCCTCCAGCCTATGGGAGATCTCCCAGCTGCCTCTGGCCAGGAAGAAGGCCCTGGGAGATGTCACCCACCAGAATTGACTCAGGGTTCCCAACAAGGATCCCAAGATGCCATTGGCCTTGGAACCAGCAGCCCCTCTGGAGGCACCATCTTCCACCTCCTTCTGTGCCCTGAAGAAGTTGGCTCAGGAGAGAGACTTTTTTTCTGCTTCAGAAAGAAAGGTTCCCAAGGCTCCCTGAGAGCTGCCTCTCTGAGAAGGGGACAGCAGGAAGGGCACCCTGAAATGGCTGCCGGGTATGGCTCAATGGCCCACACAAAGGAGGTGAAATAGGATGCCGTGGTCCTGAATAACACATGCACACACAAAATGCTGCCCGCTATTTGAGAGCTATTTTAGAGAAAACCTAAGAACTCTTTCTTTAGTGTATGTCACGGTTTCCATAAAGTACTTGGCCTTCAGTATTCGTTTATGTATTTGACAAATGTTTATGGAAGGCTTGCTATGTTCCAGGCACCATTTCCAGCACCCAGGATGGAGGGGTGAACAAAACAGATTCCAGTTCAATTTACAGTCCAGAGCAGGATATGGGGAACAGGAACAAACAAAGAGACAGATGTATTTATGGTATTAGGTAGAAGGAAAAATACATAATACATCATCAAGACAATTTTATATTGGCATACATTCGGTGAAATGCAGGAATTCACACTTTGTAAACAGGGTAGTATGATAAGAAGAGCCAAAAACAAAGGAGCTATTTTAAATTGGGAGTTCAGGGAGGACTTCTCGGGGGAGATGAAATTTCAGTAGGAATTACAGGAAGACAGTGGGGACTGAAGGGTCTGGGGGGTCCAGGCAGGAGCAAGGATGGCACCAAGACCTGGCAGAAGGAGGGTGGGATTGGCCAGGTGCTGTGGCTCACACCTGTAATTCCAGCACTTTGGGAGGCTAAGGCAAGCAGATCACCTGAGGTCAGGAGTGCGAGACCAGCCTGGCCAACATGGTGAAACCCCATCTCTCCTAAAAATACAAAAATTAGCAGGGCGTGGTGGCGGGAGCCTGTAATCCCAGCTACTTGGGAGGCTGAGGCAGGAGAATTGCTTGAACCCGGGAGGCAGAGGTTGCAGTGAGCCGAGATTACGCCACTGCACTCCAGCCTGGGTAACAGAGTGAGACTCCGTCTCAAAAAAAAAAAAAAAAAAAAAAAAAAAAGAAGAAGAAAAAGGTGTTGGGATCTTCATGCAGGAGGACAGTGGGGCTGGAGCCTAGAGGACAAGAGGAGACCATGGGATGGGGTCAGAGGGGCACAGAGGCCAGGTTGAGTGAAGCCACGTAGCCCACTTGAGGAGTTTGGATCTCATCTAAGTGCGTGACTGACAGCGTCAGATACACATTTTAAAAGATCACTCCTGGCCAAGCACGGTGGCTCACACCCGTAATCCCAACACTTTGGGAGGCTGAGGCAGGTGGACCACTTGAGATCAGGAGTTTAAGACCAACATGGCAAAACCCTGTCTCTACTAAAAATACAAAAATTAGCCAGGCAGGGTGGCACACGCCTGTAATCTCAGCTACTCGGGAGGTTGCAGTGAGCCAAGATTGTTCCACTGCACTCCAGCCTGGGCAACAGAACAAGACTCTGTCTCAAAAAAAAAAAAAAAAAAAGTAAAATTAAAAGATCACTCCTAAACGGGGCAGGGAGGGAAAGCAAATGTATTCCTCTTGTATACTTTTTTATATCTATATAAAGAAACCCAGGAAAAATACAAAAAGACCTAATAAAAGTGTTTACCTATAAAAGCAAACTTCTCAATACCCACTCTTGCATCATTTTGACATCTTAACCATATGTAGATATCATCTGTATTCCTGTCTTGTGGCTGCCATAACAAACTGTCACAAACTGGGTGGCTTCAGACAATAGCGATTTATTCTCTCACATTTCCAGAGGCCAGAAGTTCAAATCCGGGCGTGGGCAGGGCCACATTTCCTCCCAAGGCTGTGGGGATCTTCTGTTCCCTGTCTCTTCCATCTTCTGGGGCTCCACACATTTCTTGGTGCATCGAGGGCATTGCTCCAATCTCTGTCTGTGTGGTTACAGGGCCTCCTCCCCTTCTCTCTGTTTTTTTTTTTTTTTTTTTTTTTTTTTTTTGAGACAGGTTCTGGCTCTATCGCCCAGGCTGGAGTGCAGTGGTGCAATCTCAGATCACTCCAACCTTCACCTCCTGGGTTCAAGCAATTCTCATGCCTCAGCCACCTGAGTAGCTGGGATTACAGGCACACCACCGTGCCCCAACTAACTTTCATATTTTTTTGTAGAGACAAAGTCCTCCCATGTTGCCTCGGCTGGTCTCACACTCCTGGGCTCAAGCAAAGCACCCCAGAATGTTGGGATTACAGGCGTGAGCCACCACACCTGGCCCCTTCTCTCTGTCAAATCTTCCCCATGTGACTCTGATTAGGACACTTGTCAGTGAAGTTAGGACCAACTCAAATAATCCAGGATGATCTCTTCGTCTCAAGATTCTTAACTTAATTACATCTGCAAAGATCCTTTTTTCCAAACAAGGTCGCAGTCCCACAGATCCTAGGAATCCAGCTTTGGACATATCTTTTGGGATGCCACCATTCAACCCATCATGCTACCTACTCAAAAAGACCGAAGTAAACTGAAACATTTGTTCTAGCTGTGGGGTGGGGAATGAACTATAGGGTGGTGGGATGGAGGTGGAGTGGGCACGTGTGGGAGGAAAGACCAAGAGAAAGTGATCTGTGGGAGGGAAAAGTCAGAATGTAGCATTCCTCACCCCTCCCCTGTCTGGTTTAAGCAAATGGCACATTTTGGTGCCTCTGCTGTGGCTGGGGAGATTGGAGGACAAAGGGGGTTTGCAGGAGGTGGGGATTGGGAAGGGAGGAAAGTTTTAGAAGTTTCAAAATGTTTCAAGTAGGTAGTTGGAAGTCCGCATGGCAAGGGAGGGGGAATGGAAGCCTCAGATGACTGAGCAGCCCAGGCTACAGAAGCCCCATCTTCTCCCTCCTTAGAGAGCTCAGCATCTGGGGATGCAGCCGCCTGGCAGAGTTGGCCATGATTCAGCTTGTGAAATCCAGGTTTCTCCCAGCCTACATTTGCACAACCAATTCTGTGAATTTAAATGCAAGACTTCTCATCTCCAATGTAAATTTCAGGATCCCTATGACTAATCTTTCCCCGTAATTCTGCCTCCAAACCAAGCAAGGGTGTATGCATAGTATGATCCCATTTTTGCAGGAGGAAAAGACTCTTTGTGTGGGCCTATAACAATAGCTAATCCTGGCTGAGCCAGACATTATGCTGAGCTCAGCATACTCTATCTCATTTCATTTTCTCAGCCACACTCTAAACAAGGTGGAATTCTCATCTTCCGAGGAAGAAAATGAGACTCAGAGAGGTCACTCGCCCAAACTAGTGACCTACTGGGAGTTGTACCCTGGCGTCTTGGCCTTTGTGTCTATAATCATTAACGCCTCCCCCCACCTTTACGCCCACTTGTAGATACAAATGCATATAAAACATTCAAGCATATACCTGCAAAGCTGTTAACAGTGGTTAGTTCTGAGATGGTGGTGGGAGGCTACCCATTACACAGTTCTGCCTCACTTTAAATTATCTTCAAAGGGCTGGGCACAGTGGCTCATGTCTGTAATCCTAGCACTTTGGGAGGCCAAGGTGGGCAGATCACCTGAGGTCAGGAGTTCGAGACCAGCTTGGCCAACATGGCAAAACCCCTTCTCTACTAAAAATACAAAAATTAGCTGGGTATGGCAACACACACCTGTAATCCCAGCTACTTTGGAGGCTGAGGCAGAAGAATCACTTGAACCCAGGAGATGGAGGTTGCAGTGAGCTGAGATCGTGCCACTGCACTCCAGTCTGGGCAACAGAGTGAGACTCCATCTCAAAAAATAAATAAATAAATAAATAAATAAATAAATAAATAAATAAATAAATAAAATTATCTTCAAGGAATCTGCTTCTGTAATTAGTAAATAGCCATCTGTTCATCCAGAGAAAAATCTGGAAGAACATACACCAAAATGTCAACTGTGGTTCCATCTGGGGAGCATAAGCATGGGAAATGAGCTACCTTCCACACTGTATATTTTGATGTTGTTTGAACTTCATACAATGAGCATGTGCCACTTTTGTAAGCAGAAAAAGTAATTAAGACCTTTTTTTTTTTAACGTAAAAGGAAGAATAAAGAGGAGGGTGACTCAGCAGCTGGCAACAGAGGCCCTACCTTCCTTCCTGTGCTCCTTTCCACCTCTCCCCATCCACATGCACACACCCTAACTGGAAAAACCTGGGCTCCTGCCGGCTGCGTCTGTCCTTCCCGTCTCTCCTCCTAGTGGTTGAACTGGGCCACCGCTAATCCCAGGGCAATAATATCTCCCCCTCACCTTTATTAGTGGCTTGTGGTTTATGGGATGCCTCCAGTGCCAGGCTCATGTTTAATCCTCCCCATGATGCTGTGAGGTAGCTATTCTCATGCCCATTCTACAGACATGGAAACTGAGGCTCAGCAAAGCTAAGCTCCCTGCCAGAGGTCACATAGCATGTCTGCGATTGTGCCTGGGCCCAAATTCCCAGGCCAGGCTTCTTGAATGCTGCATCAGTTCAAGCTCATTTCAGGAACCTGAGGTTTGCTGCCTAAAATCGGCCTGTTGGATCTTGTTCAGCCACATGAAACAGTAGATGTGCACCTGTTCTCTGAAGAGCCCATCCCTGCAGCCTCAGGCACTCAGCCCTTCCCTGCACTGCCTTGGCCCTGGGGCTGAGCCTGAGAGAGAGGAATGGAAGGGCGCTTTGGGTCCTGACAGAGAAGGGTGGGTAAAAGAGAGACAAAAAGGGGGCAAACCCCTGGCATGCACACAGGCGGGCACAGGCAGGCAAACCCTACAGTCTAGGAAAGTGGGTAGGGGCCAGGCAAGGTGGCTTACGCCTGTAATCCCAGCACTTTAGGCCGAGGTGGGAGCATCACCTGAGGTCAGGAGTTTGAGACCAGCCCAGCTAACATGGTGAAACCCTGTCTCTACTAAAAATACAAAAATTAGCCAGATGTAGTGGCGAGCACCTGTATTCCCAGCTACTTGGGAGGCTGAGGCAAGAGAATTGCTTGAACCCGACAGGCAGAGGTTGCAGTGAGCCGAGACCATGCCACTGCACACTCCAGCCTGGGCAACAAGAGTGAAACTCCATCTCAAAAAAAAAAAAAAAAAAAAGTGGGTATGGGCTGAATCAGAATCCTGGATATGGCTTTGATCAAATCACTTAGTATCTGTGGGCCTCAGTTCCCTCATCTGGAAAATGGGCCTTACAGTAGCACCACCTTATAGAGCAGTTCCAAGGACTCAGTGGGGAATCCTTAGAGTTCATTTAGCACAATACCTGGACATAATGCCTGCTGAATAAGTGCTGCTTCTTGTTATTAACAAGACTGAATTGATCTGATCAAAGCAGCTCCCTTTGGTTTCAGCGAACATTTACTGAGTGCCTACTATGTGCAGGCCTGGGGTAAGCCCTGGGGATATTGTGATAAAGTAGATGGAGCTCTGCTCTCACACAGCTCCCAAGCGATCAAGGGAGGCCAACCCAGAAAGAGGCAGACCATTCCTGGAGGCCACCAGGGTGGAGGGGTCCATGTGAGGTGAGACCCTGAATGCCAGACTAAGCTATCTGAACCTTCTCCTGTTGGCCTGGGAGCCACGGAAGGTCTTAGAGCAGGAGTTGCTGACCAAGTCATCTCATGTAGAAGTGGGATCTCGGTCCCTGCAGCTCACCGGCTTCCTGAGCTATCGTTGAGGACGGTGTGGTGGGAGAAGGGGAAGCTTAAGAGGGTCAGGCACTGGGCCTGTGAGGCCAGGATGGGGGCGTCTTGGCTCAGACAGGGTTGAAGGTGGACTCGGGGAGGCCACACAGAGAGGTTAGGGAGGGGATTCGGTCCTGGAGTCAGTAGCAGGGGAAGAATCCATTTAAACTCAACCAAGGGCAGGGCTAACGAGCTTATCTGGGGGTGCGGCTGATCACTGCAGGGGCGTCTCAGGTGATTTTGTTTTCTTTCTGCGTGTCTGTATCTTCCGTTTTTCTACATGGAGTGACCAGAAGAGATGAGGCCAGCTATTGTTTGGGAGCCCCGGGATGAGACTCAAGGGGTCGCATCTCAACGCAGGGCACGGAGGAGCTCCTGTGCAGCTGGAGGAAGAAAGCAGGGCTCACTGGCAAGTTCTGGGATCCAGGGAGAGAGGCTTGGACATGCCGGGGCTGCGGCTTTGGGCAACGCCAGCCTCTATGAACCTTGACATCCTCCTCTGTTGGGGGGTAATGATGGCGTGGCAGAGGGGGTAGGCCCAGAGGAGGATCTGGGGCACCCCCCTACCCTCCGGCTCCCGGGCGTGTCTGCGTCCGTGTCATCTTCCGCCCAGGCGTGGGCCAACTCAGCACAATCTGGCAGGGCGAGCCTGGGCACCGGCTGAGGGAGGCTGGGTTCCAGCCCCTCGCTGCCCAGCCTGACACAGTTGCCCCAACAGGAGGGCCTCCAATTTCTCCTGGGGCAGCCCAGTCACCTGGGAAATTCTGCTCATAGCAAGCAGGAAAAGGCCAGGACTCACGCCCCAATGACGCCACAACTGAGCAAGCCCTGGGGACCCGGAGGGCCTGGTTCCAGTCCCGCCTGTGGAACAAACTCAAAGTTGCCTTCTCTGGAGCTCAGTTTCCCCTCTGATTACCACCTCAACCAATCCGTGTGTTCATTTTCCCTTTGTGGGGGCATCTACCAAGTGTCAGACCTGCAATAAGCGTCAAGCATCAGTGAACACCTATCCTGAGCCTTGGGAAGCACCGAGCCTGGCTCGTCTGCAGCCCTGTGCCCACGCACAAAACTAGAAGCTGCTCTGCAGGGCCAGTGGGCTTGGCTTCCCTCTGCATCCGCAAGGCGGCAGGTGCCCAGAAGAGGGCAGCAGAGAGCGCGTCTCCAGCCTCCCAGGCTGAATCCCAGTGAAAGGGAGCCTGTGACCTTGGCAGTCGTGGAAGGCCAAGGCCTGGGGATTTTTCAGCCTCACTGTTGTCAGGACAAAGTTTCAGAAGTACCTCTGGCACATTAGCATTCTCTTTGTCCTGGACCCCTTGGCCGCCGACACCCCGGCACTCTCCAGTCCCAGAGCATCCGGCCCTGACACCCTGGCCTGTGCACTGCCCCCCAGGAAGAGTTGTCCTGGGGCTGCTTTCAACCAGCTGTGGCCAGCTCTGGGGAATGGAAGGAGGGCACTGAGGACTGAGGAAGGCTGGGGAGGAGAAGCCCCATCAGCCACGGCAAGTCCCTGCCACTAGGGGCATGGGCTGGTCCTAGGAGCAGTGGGCACCCTGCAGCGCCTTCCACTAGGTAGTGAACGATACCAGTACGTTTTCTAAAGATCACCGTGGTGCCATGAGGAGGACAGACTAGCACTCACACCCAGACACACGCTCATGTTCTCATTCTCACACATGCACACTCTCATGCACACTCATGCTAACACGTTTCACACAAATCACCCCAAACTCACACACTCAGATACACTCACACTAACTCACATGCTAACACAGACATATACACATTCATGCTCACAGTCATACCTTTTCACACCAACACACTCATACAAACCAGAGCTCACCCATTTCCACACAGCTTGCACACTCGCAAACACTCTCGCACACACTTATGTATACACACAACACTCACTCATACTCTCATACACTAACACACATTCATTTTTCACACAGCTCTTACAAGTGTTCGTGTACACACACATATGTTCACACAGTCACACACACACACCCCTCCATATGCTCGCACACACACACTCATGCACTCACTCGAGGCCTTCCTGGAGTGGGTCGGGTGCAGTCCGAGGGGGCACTGTCAGCTCCTCTCCCTCCTGCCAGGGTTCCAGGGATAATCCCAGCTCTCAGGCATCTGATGTGCCTCCCACCCACTTCTGAAAAGGATTTCAGATGGTTTAGAAAGGCAAATCCCAATTGAAGCAGGATAATGAAAAAGAAAAACAGAGGAGGGTAGATACGTTAAAATCTTAACCCCGGTTTCTCCTGGCCCAGGGTCTTCTAAGCCCATAAGTACTCAGTGGTCTGTGATTTCAGAGCCCCTGCCCCAGGCCACCTTTTCCTGGCCTTCTGTCAACCGCACTTCAGCCCTTGTGGGCTTCTTTACTTGTCCCAAGGCGGGCTGTGAGAGGGCTTCTCCCCTGCCACCATGCCCACCACTGCTTGGGGGGTTAGGGCACCAGTCTCTGCTCTCCCTTCAGCTGCCTGAAAAGGGGCTGGGCTGAAGGCAGTTCAAATGACTGCCACACAAACGGTGTTCCCCGACATCGGTCAGGCTGCCAAGCAAACATCTTGGCTCTACCTCTGTCTTTCCTCGAGATGAACTCCCAGCAACCCAGGACCCTCCAGTGCTGAAGCAGAGTTTCTTCTCTCATTGTTCCAGAGTCCTAGTCTTGATGCTCTACCCATCTGACCCTCAGTCCCAACACAGCCCAGCAAGGTTTCTCAGTGAGGGCCTTATTCAGATAAGACACCCAGGGAGTGATTATATGGTTTGGATCTGTGTCCCCACCCAAATCTAACCCCCAGTGTCAGAGGTGGGGCCTGGTGGGAGGTGATTGGATCATGCACGGAGATTTCTCATGCATGGTTTAGCACTATCCCCCTTGGTGCTGTTCTCATGACAGTAAGTGAGTTCTCACGAGATCGGGTTGTTTAAGAGTATGCAGCACCTCCCCTCTCTCTCTTGTTCGTGTTCCTGCCATGTAAGACGTGCTGGCTTCCCCTTCCCCTTCTGCCATGATTGTAAGTTTCCTGAAGCCTCCCCAGAAGCTGAACAGATGCCAGCACCATGCTTCCTGTACAGCCTGCAGAACCGTGAGCCAATTAAACCTCTTTTTCTTTATAAATTACCCAGTCTCAGGTATTTCTTTACAGCTATGCAAGAACCAACTAATACAGTGACACATCCTGATATTCCAAAATTGCTCAAGTGGGTGTTTCAGTCAGCTAATGCAGTAACATTTGGTTTGCTGCAACACAAACCAACCCAAAATCTAATGGCTTAAAATAGCTTTTTTTTTTTTGAGACAGGGTCTTGCTCTGTCACCCACGCTGGAGTGCAGTGGCACAATCACAGTTCACTGCAGCCTCAACCTCCTGGGTTCAAGCAATCCTCCCACCTCAGACTCCCAAGTAGCTGGGATCATAGGCATGCACCACCATACCTGGCTAATTTACTTTTTGTAGAGACAAAGTCTCACTATGTTGCCTAGTCTGGCTTCAAACTCCTGGGCTCAAGCAATCCTCCCACCTCGGCCTCCCAATGTGCTGGAATTACTTGGCCTAAAATATCAATTTATTATTTCTCATGATTTCCATGTGTTAAGAATAACGCTCAAAATCCTAAGGAAATTGTGCACTCGAACTAAGGATTCTTAGCAAAGCAATTTTACTTCTGCGCAGAGGAGTGCCTTCTTGGCTAGTTGCCTTGAGATCACACTTGAACAAAGGTCACGAGAGCTTTTATTCTTGACGCAAGTCCTGCCTTTGTACCCTTTCCCCATTGGCCAGGGTCGGGTCTTACAATCTAAACTAATCTTGGTTGGCTAAACGTTGGTGTTTTTTTTTAGATAGGGTGGGCACATAAAAGAAAGTAAAAAAGAAGGGGAAGGGGTGTCTGTAATGAGCTAGAAAGTTACTCCTCTTTCCAAATAAGGAAAGGAATGTGAGCTGGAACGGATAACGCCTGGTACTGAGGTGTGCCTGAGCATCTAAAAAAGGCAAAAAGGAAAAAGGGGAAAAAGGAGAAAAAGGAGTGGGGGGAATACTATGAATTAAAGAATAAAAGATTGATCAGATTATTTGAAGGGAAACCTCATCATATCCCACACATGCGTTGGCTGAGCTCACCTGGGTCGTTCTTCTGCTATGCATGGTGTTGGCTGGGGTTGCAATGTTCGAGATAACTTCCCTCACATGTCATATGCCTTCACTATGGTGGCTGAAACATCGGTGCCTGCCCAGGCCTCAACTCTCCCGTGGCCTCATAATCTTTCCCACAGGGTAGCTGCACTTCTTTACATGGCAGCTCAGAGCTCTAAGGGAGTAAAAGCACAAGGCTCTAGGTCTCGTAAGGCCTCAGCCTGGAACTAACACACCATCACATAAGCCACACTCTATTGGCCAAAGCAAGTCATAAAACAAGCTATGAGTCATGATTTAAGGGAAGGGGGAATGGACTTCACCTCCCACTGGGCGACAGCACACACGCACAGGGTTGAATCATTGGCAACCATTTCACAGACACTCTGCCACGGTGTCCAAGCTCATTAGACTCCCAACATGTTGTCTATAGAAGAAGCAGAACAGCAGATATATCATTGGGCTGAGATGACTCAGCCCTTTTTTTATTTTTTATTTTTTTTTTGGAGACAGAGTCTTGCTCTATTGCCCAGGCTGGAGTGCAGTGGCAGGATCTCAGCTCACTGCAGCCTCCCAGGTTCAAACAATTCTCATGCCTCAGCCTCCTGAGTAGCTGAGATTACAGGCAAGTGACACCATGTCCAGCTAATTTTTGTATTTTTAGTTAGAGAAGGAGTTCCACCATGTTGGCCAGACTGGTCTTGAACTCCTGGCCTCAAGCAATCTACTGGCCTTGGCCTCCGAAAGTGCTAGGATTACAGGTGTGAGCTACTGCGCCCGGCCAGACTTAGCATTCTTAATCACAAAATTCTTATTTCCATTTCCTGGCAGAATTATGTTTTAGTTAATGTATTATTGGGGATAATTTCATTTGCATGTGATGGAAACTCAGTTCAAAACAGCTTATGCAAAAAAGAACATTGACTCATATACTATGAAATTCAGAAGTAGGCTGGGCGCGGTGGCTCATGCCTGTAATCCCAGCACTTTGGGAGGCTGAGGTGGGTGGATCACCTGAGGTCGGGAGTTTGAGACCAGCCTGACGAACATGGAGAAACCCTGTCCCTATTAAAAATAAAAAATTAGCTGGGTGTGGTGGCACGTACCTGTAATCCCAGCTACTAGGGAGGCTGAGGCAGGAGAATCACTTGAACCTGGGAGGCAGATGTTGCAGTGAGCTGAGATGGCGCCATTGCACTCCAGCCTGGGCAACAAGAGTGAAACTCCAACTCAAAAAAAAAAAGAAAGAAAAATTCAGGGGTATAACAGCTTCAGGCATGGCTGGTTCCAGGGGCCCAGTAATGTCACTGGTAATGTGTCACACTCTCCATTCTCTGCTCTGCTGTCCTGTGTATTGATTTTATTCCCTCATTCCCAGGAAAACTCTTTCTATAAGGTGCAAAAATAGCCACCAGCAACTCCAGATTTACATCTTATCAGCTTAGCACCCACACTGGAAAAGATGTGTTTCCCCTCACCCCTCCCCACCGCCCCACCAATTATGTTAGCAAAAGTCCCAGGGCTGTCTCTTAATGGCCCAAACTGAACCATGAACAAATCCAGATTCATCACCACGACTCCAATTAGACAGGCCTGAGCATTGTGCTCACCCCCTGGAGGAGAAGAAAGGATGGAGTCAGCCCCATCGGAACCACATGGACTGAAAGCTGAGGTGGGGAGGGGATGGGTTGCACAGAAGAAAAGCAGGTGATGTTACCAAAAGGAGGAGAAAGGCATAATGCTAAGAAACAAACACAACAGAGGGCCACTGCACTATCTGATGTGTCGGCAGACTAAGAAAGTCATATGAGCTCAGCTGGAGATAAGCGTTTTCCTGATTCTGAATTCCAGAATGAATCCCTTCACAGAAGCAGTTAAATCCAGGGCACTTCCTGACACAGTGAACAATAGCTTCACCTCCATTTTTGTACAAATATGGAAACATCCTTCAAGTACTCATTTCACAACTTGCCCAGCTTTGAAAGCCAAGGACAGAACACCTTTTGCCCCAAGAGAAGGCAATTTTTCAGGTTGCTCAGCTCACATGTTCCCAGGGACAGACTTCCAAACATTGGGAAGATGCTCAGTCAGCAAGAAGAATGGAGAGGCTGCCCTTCTCTAATATCCGGCGTCTCTCTGAGCTCTCCTACCCTCCCTCACCTGTCTCACCATTCCATGTCACTCAGATCCCTGCTTTGGGCCAACGGCAAGTGTTCAGACCTTGGCTATAGTGATAGAGAATTGAGAACAACAAACGCATGGACTTGACTTTTAGAATGGAAAGAGATCAGGAATATCATCTAGGGAAGAGACTGCTGATTGTCCCTCAACATCCGTTCTCCCCTTCCACAAAGATGGACTTGGTAGCTGCAACCACGGCCACCCAGAATGAAGACAACATTTCCCGTCCTCCTTTGCCACTGGCCATGGCCATGTGACTAATATAGCCAATGAGATGAGAGCACCAACATCCCTGGCAGCTTCTGAGAATCTTCCTTTTCCTTTTCCACCTTTGCCCCTTCATCCTTCTGTCACTGTCCCTTCTTTCATCTTGCTCCCTGGAATGTGGATATGCTGGCCACCATTTTGGACCATGAGGATGAAGGCCACACGATAGGGAATGTGATTTGAAAGACAGGAGCCATGAGCCCCCTCCCACTCCCTTACCCCTGCAATCAGGCAGAGAAGAGCTGCCACACCAGCCCGGATCACTCATCCTCAGACTTTCATGGGAGAAAGACGTAAGTAAGAAAGAAAAATATCCATGTTATATAAGCCATTACTGTTTTGGGCTTCTGTTTCCTGCAGTCAAATCTAATCCTAATTGATGACACATTATCTCTTCTCATTTTCCCATAGCCTTCACCCTCCCATCCCCCGCCCCCAATACACACATCTTCCACCCAACGCTTGAATCCTCTCCAAACCACTGTATTAATAGAAAGAGTAACTGTACAGTTCACACAGCTAGAGTGACAGGGTGCTTGCTACCTCTCAGGTCACTTTGTCTTTGGAATAGATTTTCCAGAAAAGTGTTAGAAAATTCTGCCTCATATTCATTCATTCACTCTGCATACGAACCCAGTTCTCTCCCTCAGGAGGGCCACCCAGTCTTTCAGACAGTGCTTTGGGCTCCCAGAGCTTCTCTTCCCAGTTTCCTCAGCCTTTCCCATGGGACTTGTCTCCTTTTGGGACATCCTTCACTCCAGTCCCTAAAGCCACATGGGGAAAAATGCCTCATGTTTGCCTCTCCCTGGCACAGGGCTGGGGCTGCAGGTTTGCAGGGAGTTTTTGATTCCATGATGCAATATGTTATATATCAGTGCAGCTCCAAGACAGTTTGGGTATGTGATAAGAATTCCTCACATTTGCACAGCAGCTTACACACTTGGAAGCATTCTCCCACAATTCCATTTTCTGCTTGTAATATAGACTCATAGAAAATAATAATAATAGCAGTAATAATAATATTAATAATGTCACCTTAACAGAAGTGTAAAGGAATGCATAAAACATAACATGAAAGTACAAATTAAAAAATAGGAGCAAAAGAATAAAAAAACAAAGATCTTAAATCAAGCTCCAGAGACCAGAAAAAATGAACAAGCAAAGGGAAGCGGGTTATAAAATATAAGCAGACTAATAGAAATCACACCTGCACACAGCGTAACTAGACACTTCGCTGCCATTTTAGTGCTTCTTCTTCCTAAGGCCCTGAAGCAAGCAGGGGGCGCTACATGATTAAATCCTCAGGATACTATCGCTGATTTACAGATGGTGAAAATGACACTGGGGAGGTTAAGGGCCATTTCTCAGGTCCCCCAGGCTGTAAATGTTGGAACCACTTCCTTGACCCCCATGCTCTCCACTCAGTCTTTGCCCCTCATTCCACTGGACGAACTGGCCTTCAGCCTGGAGCACTCTCCCCCACCCCTTTCTTGACACTGGTACCGTCTCTCCTCCACATCTCAACCCAGATGTCATCTCCCCGGCCAGCCCTTCCCTGACCCCAATCTAGAGCAGGCTCTTCCCTCTCTCATAACTGGTTCATCACGAGTCTTCTCTGGAACATGCACCCAGTTTACAATGAAGTATTTGTTCAACATGGCCCCTCTCGCTGAGGACGGGACTGCACTGTCTCATTTGCTGCTGTGTCTGCAGCACCTGGAATGGAGCCTGGCACTTCCATGTGCTGGAGCCTCCCAGCAAATGGCAGCCCATGCTCACAACTGTCGGATGACCCTGCCTTCCCAGGAGGCATCGCTGAGGCGCTGACTCCTGGGACTGAAGGAGCCTTCAGAGCCCACTTCCCCCTATCCCCTCATAATAGAAAGGGGAAACTGAGGCTGTAGCAGGCAAGGGACTTGTCAGGGCCTCACAGTGGTTAGACACAAAGCTGGTGGGGAGGGCCCCAGGTCCTGGGTCCAGGCCAAGAGCCTGACACCAATGGGTTACCCCAACTGTGTCAGGGTTTATATCCATGGAGGGGTAAAATGAGGCAAGAGGGTCCCAGAAATGTATCTTGTAAGAGGGGTTGCCTAGAACAATGGGGCCAGCTTGGGGAGGAGGTGGAGAGGCCCGCAGGCCTGGCTGTGAAGGAATCCAGCAGGGGCCTTGCTCAGTTTCCTTCCAGCACACGGGGGAAGTAAACACATTCCTTGGCTATGCAAGCATCCCTGCCTCCAGCCACCCTCCCAGCTGTCAGAGCCTTGGGTCCCAGCCAGTGGCTAGCTGTACCATGGAGGAAAGGACCCAGAGAGAGTGTATATGGTTCTCCCAGGGTCACAGAGCACTGTGTGTCTCATACCCTTTGCCTGGGCACAGAGAGGAGAGAAGGACACCAGTGTCTCTCTTCCCTGCAATCCCGGATTGGGCCAGGCAGAGGCCCAGGAAATGCGGAGTTCCAGGTGAGGCTGGGCCTCTCCGAAGATCACTATCTGGATCCCCTGCACTGGCCAGGAAAGTGAGGAGAAGGGTACTAGGGAACCCTGACAAAGCATCCAGCCCTGCCTCCCTACTGTACCAATGGGGAAACTGAGGCCCAGAAGGGCAGGGACTTGCTCCGAGCATCCCAGCAAGCTCGTAGCTAAACCAAGACTAGAGCCCAGGTCTTGTGAGCAATGGCTTCGTATGTCTCTGCTGCCTCCCAGCCCCTTCAGCCCCCTTCTATCCCCTCTTCCTTCTGCTTGGTCTGGTCCTCGCTGATGCTGATTCTTCTGCCCAGAATTCCCTCCTTGAACTTTTTCACCCAGGCAAACTTCTACTTGTACTTCAGAACAATTTTGAGCTTCCTGACTAAAGAGGTCACACAGCCCAGGGACGGGGCGGGTCCTGCAACAGAAGCAACTGTCCTCGGACCCCAGTGCCAGGGCTGCAATTGCAGCAGCTGTGAAACCTGGCTGTTGGTAGCAGCCAGGAGTGATTCACAGTGAGGGGGAAGGCAGGAAGGTTTGGGTGTTGCCCCTGTGTAAAAAGTCCCAGTGTCGCTGGGTGTGGTGGCTCACGCCTGTAATCCCAGCACTTTGGGAGCCTGAGGCAGGTGGATCACGAGGTCAGGAGTTCAAGACCAGCCTGGCCAGGATGGTAAAACTCCATCTCTACTAAAAATACAAAAATTAGCCAGGCGTGGTGGCAGGCACCTGTAATCCCCGCTACTCGGGAGGCTGAGGCAGAGAATTGCTAATCCAAGAGGCAGAGGTTGCAGTGAGCCAAGATCGTGCCACTGCACTCCAGCCTGGGTAACAGAGAGAGACTCCGTCTCAAAAAGAAAAAAAAAAGTCCCAGTTTCATGAAACAGTGCCTGGACTCTGGATGGGGAGACCTGGTCCCAACCTGCCTCTCTCGTCCAGCCGTGGGACCTCTCTGGGCCTCGGTATACTGCGAGATGCCACCAAGGCTCAGACTTCTGGGTCTGGAATTAGAACCACAGGGTAATTTTTAACTCTTGTGCCAGCTCCAACTGACTGATAGTAGCTGTCTGGAGAGCTGTGTTGAGGAGGATTCTTTTATTGATTGACTTATTGATTGATTGATTGATTTAGAGACAGGGTCTCACTGTGTCGTCCGGGCTGGGGTGCAATGGTGCGATCATAGCTCACTGTAATCTTGAACTCGGGGCCTCAAGTGATCCTCCCACCGTGACCTCCTAAAGTGCTGGGATGACAGGTGTGCACCCCTCACCTGGTCCTGAGGATTCTGAGGTAGGGAGTCTGATGTTCGATTAGTTGTACAAGGTCTCTAAGGGCCCCCCTGCCCTGAGGAATATACCCCTCCGATTCCAGTCAGTAGCTCTGAGCTAATGCAGGGCCTCTGGCCAGGCCACAGGCCAGCCAGAGAGCCCAGCCTCTCAGAGGAGATAAAGGACCTTCCCTGGCAATGGGCCTCTGGCTGCAGGCTGTCGCCCTCTCCCCTCTGCTTGACCCCAGATACACATTCTTTCCAGCTTGGTTCAGCCAGTGCTTTTCCTCCTGAGTTGCTGCTGCCTCTGCAGGCTAATTTGGGCCAGATCAGCACAAAACAGGCCTCAGCAGAGCACTAAGCTAAGCCACTTCCTGCCTGCCACAGGGAAGCGCTGGGGTCTGTAGAGAAAGAGGGGAGAAAGGACGAGAGGCTGAAGTCCAGTCCCTGCACTGATAAGCAGCCTTGGACGCTGCCCTGTGAAGGAATTTCCTGTTTCTGCCTCCTTCTTCCTCCTGAGTGCCGCTTACGTACTCCTCCAGCGCCACAGTGTCTGGTTAGGGACAAGGCGGCCCTTTGTAGGTCAGAGAGCTGGGTTTGCGTCAGCTTGCTGTGTGACGTTGGGCTGGCCTGTGCCTTAGTTTTCTCATCTGTAAAGTGGGATAAATTAACAGCACTAAATTCATTCTGATCAAGTGATGACTAAGGGATTTGTGGGGACTAGTGTCCCCTAAAAACTTAACGTCCATCAGAACCTGTGAATGTGACCTCATTTGGAAACAGTTTTGTAGATGTAATCCAATTAAAATTAGTTCATACTGGATTAGGGTGGGCCCTAAATCCAATGTGACTAGTGTCCTTACAAAAAGAGGGAAATTTGGTTGGATGTGGTGGTTCATGCCTGTAATCCCAACACTTTGGGAAGCCGAGGACGGTGGATGGCTTGAGCCCAGGAGTTCAAGACTAGCCTGAGCAACATAGAGAGACCCCATCTCAATAAAAAATAATAATAAATTAAAAACATAAAAGCCGAGGGAAATTTGGACACAGAGACAAAACACAAATATGCACAAAGAGAATTCCATGTAAAGACAGACTGAGATTGAGATAGGCAGAGATTGGAGTTCGCTGCCACAAACCAAGGAATGCCAGAAGCCACCAGCAGTTGGAAGAGGCCAGTAAGGATTCTCCCCAGAGCCTCTCGGGGGAGCGTGTCCCAGCTGACACCTTGATTTGGGACTTCTGGCCTCTGGAGTTGTGAAAGATATAAGTTTCTGTCTTAAGCCACCCAGTTGGAGGTGATTTGCTACAGCAATGCCAGCACACAAAAACAGGGGTATCCATAAAGCACAGGACTTGACGCCAGGCACAGCAGGACCTCAACAGAGGGAGCTGCCGCTGCTGCCTCTGGGGTTGCTATTGTTTCCCTCCGTCCTCCATCCCTGCCTCCCCCGAGACATACCAGTCTTCCTGACTCACAGCCCTAACACGTCCCTCCTCTTAGCCACTGGCCGGCACACGCCAACTGTGGAATCAGACAGTAGGACTAGACATGTGGGGCAGATGGCGGACTCACAAAGGCTGGCTGAGACCAAGCCCAGAAAAGAGCAGTTTCCCCACAGTGTGAAAGACAAGGTGCGGCAGGACCCATAGCCACTGCCGAATGCTAGACTGTAAGCTCCGCGAGGGCAGGGGCCAGATCCACTTTGCACCCTCAGCAGCTGGCACAGGGCACAAGGCCTGACACTTAGCAGGACAAACTAAGTGCCCCGCACTGTTGTAAGGGTTCACATTTATCCCTCCCAGTGACCCCATGAGGGGCCATTACTACCCCCATTTTACAGCTGAGGAAACTGAGGCACAGAGAGCTCATATAACTTATCCAAGGTCACACCACTGCTAGGATTCATATCTGGGTGGCCTGGCTCCCAAGCCCAGGCTTTTATCTATTCACTGTCAATATTTATTGAAGTAATGAAAAGGCAAACCAGACTGCAGCTGTGAGAAATGTACGTGTTTTCTTAAGGTCAAAGTCCTACCCCCAAGACTAAGACCTGTTCCTAGACCTGGCACCTGAAGACAGGTGTCACAGGAAAGATGCCATGCTCTACCCACAGTGGCTGGTCCCTGGCCCTCCGTGGCCCAGGAAATGCCCCCAGCATGAGTTCTAACTGAAGTCAGCTGTCACAGGAGGGAGCCCACTCCATGATCTCACAGGGAGCCAGGGCGGACTTGCCGTCCCCACCTGGAAGCTGAGGCCCAGTAGGTCTAGAGAGCAGGCCCCAGCCCTCGGCACAGGAAAAATCTCTTTGGCCAGAAATAGATTCAAGTGGCCAGGTGCTGTGACTCAAACCTGTATTCCTAGCTATTTGGGAGGCTGAGTCAGGAGGATCCCTTGAGCCCGGGAGTTTGAGACCAGCCTAGGCAAAAGAGCAAAACCCCTGTCTCTACAATAAGTAAATTTAGCTGGGTGTGGTGGCACAAGACCGTAGTCCTAGCTACTTGGGAGGCTGAGGCAGGAGGATCACTTAAGCCCAGGAGTTCAAGGGCTGTAATCAGCTGCGATTTCACCACCGTACTCCAGCCCAGGCGACATAGTGAGAACTTGTCTTTAAAAAAGTAAATAAGGCTGGGTGCAGTGGCTCACGCCTATAATCTCAGCTCTTTGGGAGGCTGAGGCAGGCAGATCATGAGGTCCAAAGATCGAGAACATCCTGGCGAACATGGTGAAACCCTGTCTCTACTAAAAATACAAAAAATTAGCCAAGCATGGTGGCACGAGCCTGTAGTCCCAGCTACTCGGGAGGCTGAGGCAAGGCAGGAGAATCGCTTAAACCCGGGAGGCAGAGGTTGCAGTGAGCCGAGATGGTGCCACTGCACTCCAGCCTGGGCGACAGAGCAAGACTCCGTCTCAAAAAATAAATAAATAAATAAATAAATAAATAAGCCAGGCGCAGTGGTTCATGCCTGTTATCCCAACACTTTGGGAGGCCAAGGCAGGTGGATCACTTGAGGCCAGGAGCTCAAGACCAGCCTGGCCAATATGGTGAAAGGCCATCTCTACTAAAAATACAAAAATTAGCCAGGCATGGTGGTGGGCGCCTGTAATCCCAGCTACTTGGGAGGCTAAGGCAAGAGAATTGCTTGAACCCAGGAGGTGGAGATTGCAGTGAGCCGAGATCTTGCCATTGCACTCCAGCCTGGATGACAGAGTGAGACTCTGTCTCAAAAAATATAATAATAAAAACTAAAAAGTAAATAAATAAATAAGGATTTTTTTTACAAAAAGAAATAGATTCAATGGGTAATGGGGAAACAATTATTGGTAAACTAGCCTATATTTCTTGCCTCCCACACCCTCACCCAAGGTGACTCCAGGGAGCTGGTCATGTCAGCTTCAGGAACTGGGGTGGGAGCCTCATCACTCCAGGGTGTATCATTACCCCCACTCAGCCTCTCTCCTCACTCTCTCCATTTTCATCTTACAGCTTCAATTCTTGCTGCCAACTGTTCCACTCTTTGCCTTGAATTCACATTCCCGAAAAGAGGATCTACTTGTCCAGTTAATTTCCCACCAGGCTGCCTCAAAGCCTGGTGAATCCGCCTATAGATGGGGTTCCCACCCACATCCAATCAGCTGTAGCTGGAGGGGGGGGGGGGGCTCTGTGGCACCAGCCTGGCAGCCTCTGAGAATGGGGCTGTGGGACTGGCAGGCACACTGAGGCTGGCTTGGCCTGTGTGTAGCCTGAGGGTCATGCCTTCAACTGTCTCCTTCATGCTTCAGCTCCCTTTATAAAAACTGTAGAGCCCAGTTTTCTCTCATGAGCTCCCCTCAACCCCATGAAGGGCCTCTGACCCATAGGCTAGATCCAGGATGTCAATTCAAGACACAGGCCCCCACTGCTTGCTTCCCAGCACACAGCCAGCATCACCAGTTGACAGTAGTACTCCATCCCCTTCACTGAGCACAGATGCAGAATCGCTCTCAACAGCACACTCCAGAAGCCGCTGCCAAGCTACTCCAGCTGACATGAAAGACCTAGGCGGAGGGAATGATCTCTAGGTTGTTTTGGCCACTGGCGTGGCCTGGGTGTGAGTCAGCGTTCCCCACCTGAGCAGAACACGCAGCCAGGGAGGATCTGTAACCAGTGGTCAGTGTCCTCAGGGACAGGTTCTAATTACGTATAACCCTCAGGATATGGTGAGGGGACGCCTGAGCCAAGGGCAAGGCTTGGGGTTAAACGCTGACTCACTGGCTTAGAGTTTGAAGTTGGTCACTTGATCTCCTTTCATCTCTGTCTCTTCTGTGAGTCAAACAGGCAGCTTCCCCCACATCACAGAGGGACTCCTCACTCACCTAACTGAGACCTGATCAGTGCTCTGAGAAGGTACCAAAGCATCAGCCCTGGGGAGGCACCCACTGTATCGAATGGGAACCACTATGCTTTAAGAAACAACAGGGAGCTGGGCATGGTGGCATGTGCCAGTAGTCCCAGCTATTCAGGAGAAGGAGGCAAGAGGCCAACTCAGGAGGATCACCCAGGAGGAGTTCAAGACTCCAGTAAGCTGTGATCACACCACTGTACTCCAGCCTGGGTGACAGAATAAGACCCCATTTAAGAAAGAAAGAGAGAGTTGGGGGGTGAGAGGTAAAATGAAGGAAGGAGAAAGAAAGAGAGAGAGAGAAAGAACAAAAGAAGAAAGAAAGAGAGAGGGAAAGAAAAGAAGAAGAAGAAAGGAAAGAAGGAAAGAAAGAAGAAAGAAAGAAAGAGAAAGAAAGAAAGAAAGAGAGAAAGAAAGGAAGGAAGGAGGCAGGAAGGAAGGGACGAAAAAAAGAAGGAAGGAAGGGAGGCGGGGAGGGTGGAAGGAAGGAAAAAAGGAAGGAAGGGAGAGAGGGAGGAAGGAAGGGAGAGAGGGAGGAAGGAAGGAAGCAAGGAAGCAAGGAAGGAAGGAAAGAAGGAAGGAAGGAAGGGGGCAGGAAGGAAGGGAGGAAAAAAAGAAGGAAGGAAGGGAGGCAGGGAGGGTGGATGGAAGGAAAGAAGGAAGGAAGGAAGGAAAGAAGGAAGGAAGGAAGGGACTTCTCAGAGCCACGATGTGTTCAAGTGGTCAATCAACAAGAGCAGGACATAGTGAGCAGAGCTTCCCTTGAATTATTTGACTGATTTTGACATACAGACTACATAAGAGTAAAAAAAATCACCCACCTCTGGAAGCGGGCAGATAACAGAAATGAGGACAGAGATGAGGCAAGGGGACTGGAGATAAGAGGCGCTCTGAGAAGGAGCACAGGGCTAACTCATGCCAAGGGCCTGCAGTTCCTTCTGAATTTTTCCATGAGCAAACACAGGCCTGGTACTGCCAGATTTTTCCATTTTTCTTTTTCTACTTCTTTTTTTTTTTCTCCTCGAGACAGAGTCTTGCTCTGTCACCCTGTCACCCAGGCTGGAGTGCAGTGGTGTGATCACAGCTGACTGCACCCTCGACCTCCCAGGGCTCAGGTGATCCTCCCACCTCAGCCTCCTGGGTAACTGTGACCACAGGCACATGCCATCATGTCTGGCTAATTTTTGTGTATTTTTAGTAGAGATGGGCTTTCGCTATGCTGTCCAGGCTGGTCTCGGACTCCTGGGCTCAAGCAGTCAACCCACCTCAGCCTCCCAAAGTGCTGGGATTACAGGCGTGAGCCACCACGCCCAGCCTAGCATTTTCAATAAATCAGAATGTAAGCCAAGCAGCCACCAGAGGCTGACAAGCATATCTGTGGACTGGGAAACCTGTCTTAGAGACTGACCAGTGCAGGGCTTGGTGAGCTAGGGTCCCGGCACCAGACACACATCCCCCAGCCTGGGCAGGCCTTCAGTAAAGCCCATACCTGAGTGCATCAGAGGGTCTCAGGAGGGCCTGGTGGCAGGCGGAAGACACTGGCCAGGTAAGCACACGGCATCAGGCAGTAGAGTGGAGGAGGTGTCAACTGCCAGGGACACACGACCTGGGGGGCCTCACAGGGCTGGGGCAATGCATTCTTTTTTTTTTTTTTTTCTCTGAGACGGAGTCTCACTCTGTTGCCCAGGCTGGAGTGCAGTGGCGTGATCTCAGCTCCCTGCAACCTCCACCTCCCAGGTTCAAGCAATTCTCCTGCCTCAGCCTCCTAAGCAGCTAGGATTACAGGCATGCGCCACCACGCCCGGCTAATTTTTGTATTTTTATTAGAGACGGGGTTTCACCATGTTGACCAGGCTGGTCTCAAACTCCTGACCTTGTGATCCACCCGCCTCGGCCTCCCAAAGGGCTGGGATTACAAATATGAGCCACTGCACCTGGCTAATGCATTCTTAAAACTACAAAAGCATAAATTCCATCTTTGTCACTTGCCAATAGTAGCTACCTCTTAGAGGTGTAAGGATTAAATTGATAAAAGTGTATAGTGGTTGTTTGGTGTGGTGGCAGGTGCCTGTAGTCCCAGCTATTCAGGAGGCTGAGGCAAAAGGATCACTTGAGCCTGGGAGTTCAAATCCAGCCTGGACAACATAGCCAGGCCATCATCTCAGAAAACAAACAAAGTGTATGGAGGCTTCCCCCCACCATACCCAGAAATCACTCAATAAATACCTCTTGTAATTTGAGGTGGGAAAGAGAGTTCAGAATTTTACCACTGGACAGAAATAATATCTTAGTTTATACATGGGGGGACTGAAGCCTAGAGAGGCAAAGGGTCCCGTTCAAGTCCTGGATGAGCGAGGAGCAGGGCCCAGGTCTTCTGTCGAGTCCAGCCTCTCCTACCACACCCCATCTAAGGAATAAGCCAAAACACACGAACAATGAGTCCTGGAAACCCCCATCTTTCTGGCACCCAGAAGGGCTTTGCTCCACATCCAGTGGGCAGATAAGTAGCTATTCAGAGCCCTGGGCATCCTCATAGCCCTGGCACTGGGTTACACCTTTGAGAAGAGACAGAGGCCCTGCCCTCCCACACATGAGGTATCACCTCCCAAGGTGGTCACTGGGGGCAGGGACAGAGCTGAGAGGAGGGCAGGGCTCCCAGGCTGCCTCTGCTCTCTGGGTGCTGCCTCTGTTTCCCAGGAGCCTGCTTGGCCTCATCAGCATCTGCCCACAGCCTCCTCACACCTCTTCTGATTTACAGAGCAGTTTCATTCACATCTATGATCTCTCCGCTCCATGTGGCTGTTTCTCAGAGCTACAAATCGAGGCCGGGACTTAGAGAGCTGCTGGTCAGCAGATTCCAGACACAAGCCCAAAGCCACCAGGCCAGAGGAAGACACTCTGCCTATTAGAAACGTGACTGTTGGCCGGGCGTGGTGGGATGCCTAAAATCCCAGCACTTTGGGAGGCCGAGGCAGGTGGATCACCTGAGGTCAGGAGATCAATACCAGACTGGCCAACATGGCAAAACCCCATCTCTACTAAAAATACAAAAATTAGCTAGGCGTGGTGGTGCGTGCCTGTAATCCCAGCTACTCGGGAGGCTGAGGCAGGAGAATTGCTTGAACCCAGGAGGTAGAGGTTGCAGTAAACTGAGATTGCACCACTACACTCCAGCCTGGGCAACAGAGTGAGACTCTGTCTCAGAAAAAAAAAAAAAAAAAAAGAAAAAGAAAGAAAAACAAAAAGAAACATGAGTGTTTAGGAGCTGGTGCTATGGCAACTCATTTGCTACCTGAGGGCTGAACCTAATCCACACAAAGGCAGACTCCAGAGAGGTTAAAGATCTGAGTAGGAGGCCGGGCACGGTGGCTCATGCCTGTAATCCCAGCACTTTGGGAGGCTGAGGTGGGTGGGTCACCTGAGGTCAGGAGTTTGAGACCACCCTGGCCAACATGGTGAAACCCCTTCTCTACTAAAAATACAAAGATTAGCCCGGCATGGTGGCATGCGCCTGTATTCCCAGCTACTCAGGAGGCTGAGGCAGGAGAATCACTTGAACCCAAGAGGTGGAAGTTGCAGTGACCCAAGATAGCACCATTGCACTCCAGCCTGGCGACAGAGCGAGACTCCATCTCAAAAAAAAAAAAAAAAAATCTGAGTGGGAAGGCAAAGTTGCGAAGTTAGAAGAGTAAAATGGAGATTATCTTTGTGACTCTGGGGCAGAAAATAACTCCTTAAACAACTCAAGATAGACCATCAACTGGACCACCCTTTTCCGGCTGCCTTCTGAGAGTTGATGGATGGTAGCTGCCTTACTGCTCTCTGAAGCTGCTTCCAGCAAGGTATCCAGGGCAGGGAGGAATCACAGGAATAAAGGAAAAGTAAAACCCTCTGAAGGGTCACTTTCTCTTGGTATTCTGCAATTCCTATGAGATTGCGAGAGGAAAAAAGAAAAAAAAATCAAAGCACAACCTTGCCACAGAGATGAGGCAAGCCTGATGGCCCTGGTTTCTAATGGGCCTCAGAACAGAAGCCACTGCCCAAGAGTCCTCTCATACGAAGTGTTCTGCTGCTGCTAACATGAAAAGGAAAAGAAAAGAAAAGACCAAATGAAGAAAGACAGCCGCTGGGCTGGGCACAGTGGCTCACGCCTATAATCCCAGCACTTTGAGAGGCCAAGGCGGGTGGATCACCTGAGGTCAGGAGTTCGAGACCAGCCTGGCCAACATTATGAAACCCCATCTCTACTAAAAATACAAAAATTAGCCAGGCATTGTGGTGCACGCTTGTAGTCCCAGCTACTCGGGAGGCTGAGGCAGGAGAATTGCTTGAACCCGGGAGGCGGAGGTTGCAGTGAGTCAAGATTGCACCACTGCACTCCAGCCTGGGTGACAGAGTGAGACTCCATCTGAAAAAAAAAGTTTTTTTGCCTATAATTATACGTATATTTTTTTTTTGAGACGCAGTTTCACTCTTGTTGCCCAGGCTGGAGTGTAGTGACACAATCTTGGCTCACTGCAACCTCTGCCTCCCAGGTTCAAGCGATTCTCCTGCCTCAGCCTCCCAAGTAGCTGGCATTACACGTGCCTGTCACTACACCCGTCTCGTCTAATTTTTTGTATTTTTAGTAGAGACGGGTTTCACCATGTTGGCCAGGCTGGTCTCAAACTCCTGACCTCAGGTGATCTGCCCACCTCGGCCTCCCAAAATGTTGGGATTGCAGGCATGAGCCCCTGCACCTGGCCAAATTCTTTTTAATTATAGTGGCTCTACTGTGCTGTGGAACACTAGAGCTTACTCCTATCTAATTGTATTTTTGTACCCATTAACTAACCTCTATTTATCTCCCTCTTCCTCCAACTCTTCCTTCCCAGTGGAGCTAGGGTCTTCAGCCTGAGAGATCTAGCATAATCCTTGATTTGGGGAATTCCCAGTGAAGATCAGGTCAGTTCTTGGAGTCTGTTGTGGTCATCTATTCTTGTGTACATTACTCCTCCACCAAGAAGATCCAAACTTATGAAGCATTGTATCAGTCAAGATAAACTAAGCAGTGCTGCAGTAACAAACTATCCCCAGATCTCAGCAGCCTAAAGCAACATAGGCTTAATTCTCTTGTGCTATCTGTTCATGATGTGTCCATACCTGGGAGCTAGACTCACTCTGGGACCTAGACAGATAGAGCACTATCCATCATTAATACTGAGCAGTTGGTCATGCCTTTAATCCCAGTGCTTTGGGAGGCTGTCTCTGGTAATCACCATTCCACTCTCTACCTTCATGAGATCAATTTTTTTAGCTCCCACATATGGGTAAGAACATGCAATATTTGTCTTTCTGTGCCTGGCATTATGTTCCCTTAACATAACGTCCTCCAGTTCCATCCATGTTGCTGCAAATGACAGGCTTTTCTTAATTTTTATGGCTGAATAATATTCCATCATATGTATATAACATATTTTATTTATCTGTTTATCCATTGATTGGCACTAAAGTTGATTCCATATTTTGGCTATTGTGAATAGTACTGCAATAAATGCCAGAGTGCAGGTGTCTCTTCAATATACTGATATCTTTTATTTTGGTTGTATACCCAGTAGTGGAACTGCTGGATCACGTGGTAGTTCTATTTTTAGTTTTTGAGGACTGTCCATACTGTTTTCCACAGTGTCTGTATTAATTTACATTCCTGGCCAGGCGTCGTGGCTCACGCCTGCAATCCCAGCACTTTGGGAGGTCGAGGTGGGCAGATCACATGAGGTCAGGAGTTTGAGACCAGCCTGGCCAATATGGTGAAACCCGCTCTACTAAAAATACAAAAATTAGCCAGGTGTTGTGGCGCATGCCTGTAATCCCAGCTACTTGGGAGGCTGAGGCAGGAGAATCTCTGGAACTCAGGAGGTGGAGGTTGCAGTGAGCCAAGATCACACCACTGTACTCCAGCCTGGGTGACAGAGCGAGACTCTGTTTCAAAATAATAATAATTTACATTCCCACCAACAGTGTAAAAGCACTTCCCCTTTCTCCACATCCTCGCTAGCTTCTGTTATTTTCTTTCTTTCTTTTTTTTTTTTTTTTTAAGACAGAGTATCACTCTGTCACTCAGGCTAGAGTGCAGTGGCACAATCTCTGCTCACTGCAACATCCAACTCCCAGGTTCAAGCGATTCTTGTGCCTTAGCCTCCTGAGTCGCTGTGCCTTAGCCTCCTGAGTCGCTGGGATTACAGGCACCCACCACCACGCCCAGCTAATTTTTGTATTTTAGTAGCGATGGGGTTTCACCATGTTGGCCAGGCTGGTCTCAAACTCTTGAGCCCAAGTGATATACCCACCTTGGCCTCCCAAAATGCTGGGATTACAGGTGTGAGCCACGACACCTGGCCTGTTATTTTCTTTCTTTCTTTTCTTCTTCTTCTTCTTTTTTTTTTTTTTTAGACAGAGTTTCACTCTTGTTCCCCAGGCTAGAGTGCAATGGCGCGATCTTGGCTCACCGCAACCTCTGCCTCCCGGGTTCAAGCAATTCTCCTGCCTCAGCCTCCCAAGTAGCTGGGATTACAAGTATGCGCTAATTTTTTGTATTTTTGATAGAGATGAGGTTTCACCATGTTGCCCAGGCTGGTCTCAAACTTCTGAGCTCAAGTGAACCACCTGCCTCAGCCTCCCAAAGTGCTAGGATTACAGGTGTGAGCCTCTGCTACCAGCCTGCTATTTTCTTTTTAATAAAGGCCATTTTACCATTTTAACTGGGGTGAGATAATATTTCATTGTGGTTTTGATTTGCATTTCCCTAGTGTTATTGAGCATTTTCTCATATACCTGTTTGTCATTTGTATGTCTTCTTTCGAGAAATGTCTATTCAGATGTTTTGCCCATTTTTTAATCAGATTATATGTTTTCGTGCTATTAAGTTGTTTGAGCTCCTTGTATATTCTGCTTATCAATCCCTTGTTGGATGCACAGTTTGCAGATATTTTCTCCTGTTCCGTAGGTGTCACTTCCCTTTGTTGATTGTTTCCTTTGCTGTGAGAAAATGTTTAGCTTGATATAATCCCATTTGTCTATTTTTACTTTTGTTGCCCATGCGTTTGAGGTCTTACTCAAAAAATCTTTGCTCAGACCAATCTCCTGAAGCATTTCCCCAATGTTTTCTTCTAGTAGTTTCATAGTTTCAGATCTTACATTTAAGTCTTTAAACCGTTTTGATTTGATTTTTTGTGTATGGTGAGTGAGAGGGGCCTAGTTTCAGTCTTCTGCATGTGGATATCTAGTTTTCCCGGCATCATTTATTGAATGGGCTGACCCTTCCCCAATGTGTGTTCTTGGCACCTTTGTGGAAAATGAGTTGGCTGTAAATGTATGTAAATAGATTCTATTCCACTGGTCTATGTGTCTGGTTTTTTGTTGTTGTTTTGGGGTTTTTTCTTTCCCCCTTTTTTTTTTTTGAGACAGAGTGTCGCTCTGTTGCCCAGGCTGGAGTGCAGTGGCACGATCTCGACTCACTGCAAGCTCCACCTCCTGGGTCCACGCCATTCTCCTGCCTCAGCCTCCTGAGTAGCTGGGACTACAGGCGCCTGCCACCACGCCCAGCTAATTTTTTCTATTTTTAGTAGAGACAGGATTTCACCGTGTTAGCCAGGATGGTCTCAATCTCCTGACCTCGTGATCCGCCCACCTCGGCCTCCCAAAGTGCTGGGATTACAGGCGTGAGCCACCGCACCTGGCTTTCTTTCCCTTTTTGAAACAGGGCCTCACTCTGTCACCCAGCCTGGAGCACAGTGGTATGATCTCTGCTCACTGCAACCTTTACCTCCTGGGCTCAAGCAATCCTCCCTCCTCAGCCTCCCGAGTAGCTGGGACCACAGGCATGTACCCCGACACATGGCTAATTTTTTTGTATTTTCAGTAGTGACAGGGTTTTGCCATGTTGCTCAGCCTGGTCTCGAACTCCTGGGCTCAAGTGATCCATCCATCTCGACCTCCTATAGTGCTGGGATTACAGGAGTGAGCCACTGTGTCCCGCCTTACATGGCTGTCTTTTGTTTTTTGAGAGGGAGTCTCAACTCCTGTCACCCAGGCTGAAATGCAGTGGTGTGATCTCAGCTCACTGCAACCTCCACCTCCTGGGGTCAAGTGATCCTCCCACCTCAGCCTCCCAAGTAGCTGGGGTCACAGGCGCAGGCCACCACACCTGGCTAATTTTTTATTTTTTATTTTTTTTGTATTTTTGGTAGAGACGAGGTTTCACCATGTCGCCTAGCCTGGTCTTGAACTCCTGAGCTCAAGTGATCCACCCTCCTCAGCCTCCCAAGTAGCTGGGACCATTGGTATACACCAGCATACCTGGCTAATTATTTTTTGTACAGACAAGTTCTCACTATGTTGCCTAGGCTGGTCTCAAACTTCTGGCCTCAAGAGATCCTCCCACCTCAGCCTCCCAAAGTGCTGGAATTACAGGAGTGAGCCATGGTGCCAGGCTGCATGTCTGTTTTTATGTCAGTACCACACATTTTACATATGGGGAGACTGAGGCCAAGGGAGGTCAAACCAAAGTCAGCAAGCTGGTGAGTAAAGAAAACAGGGTTTGAACCCAGGTACACCCAAGTCCAGAGCCCTTGCTCTCTGTCCACCCGTCTTCACGCCCTCCACCAATGGCTATGCTTTCCTGCCCTGGCTGTGCCCATGCTGTTCTTCTCTGTGCCCCTAGCAGGGTCCCCACCTCCATCCAAGGCCCATTCAGGACTTTGAGGTTGAGAGAGCCCAAGAGGGAAGGAAGGCACCACTTGCAGGCCCTTCCAGCACAGGCCAATCTGGTGCTGCCACCATCTTCCAGCCAGACCCTCACCCCTGGGAGTCAGCCCCCGCCCTTCATCCCAGCAGCCTGCTCGGCAGCCTTTGGCCTGTGTCTGTTTATAGCTCCTTTCCCCAACCACTGACTCAGCCCTTCCTTTTTTGGGCCTTCAAGGACTGGAGGGGGGCAGGGAGAAGCCACCAGGCTGAGCTTCAGACTGCAAAACTCGCTATTGCTGCAGTGGGAGTAAAAGCCCACAGCCAGGCCAAACCAGGAGGATCACTCGAGCCAAAGGGTTTAGGACCAGCCTGGGCAACATGGCGAGACCCTGTCTGTATAAAAAGAAAAAAAAAAAATGACCACAACCAAGCGGGAGCTGGTGGAACAAACAGCCCCTCCTGAACTTCCTGTCCACTTCAGGGCTTCCATCATCGGACTCTCTCTACAGCCAGGACAGAGTCAAGCTTCAGCTTCCTTGCCTGTAAACTGTGGGTAATAATAACACCCACCTGTAGTAGTTCGCTAGGGCTATCATACATAGCAAAGTAACACAAACTGGGTGGCTTTAACTACAGAAATATACTGCCTCTCATTTCTGGAGGCTGGCAGGCCCAGATCAAGGTATTAGTAGGGCTGAGTCTTTCTAAGGCTGTGAGGAAGTCTCTGTTCAAGACCTCTCCTAGCTTCTGGTGCTTTTCTCGCAGTCTTTGATGTTCCTTGACTTATGCACGTATTAACCAGACCTCTGCTTTCACATTCACATGGTTCTTGCCTGTATGTGCCTCTGTGTCCAAATTTCTCTTTTTATAAGGACAACAGCCATACGGGATCAGGGCCCTAATGACCTCAACTTAACTTGATCATCTGCAAAGACCCTATTTCCAAAATAAGGTTACATTCACAAGTACTGGGGTTAGGACTTCTGCATCTCTTTTTTTTTTTTTTTTTTTTGAGGTGGAGTCTTGCTCTGTTGCCCAGGCTGGAGTGCAGTGGCACGATCTTGGCTCACTGCAATCTCCGCCTCCCAGGTTCAAGCAATTCTCTGCCTCAGCCTCCTGAGTAGCTGGGATTACAGGTGCCTGCCACCACGCCTGGCTAATTTTTTGTATTTGTAGTAGAGACAGGGTTTCACCATCTTGGCCAGGCTGGTCTTGAACTCCTGACCTTGTGATCCACTCGCCTCAACCTCCAAAAGTGCTGGGGTTACAGACATGAGCCATCACACCCGGCCAACTCCTGCATCTTTTAGGGCAGGGAGATGTTCAAGCCATAACACCGCCTCACAGGATTGTCCAATGGATGAAATGAGCTAACGCATGCCGTGCCAGGCACAAAGTCATCACTCAGTGAATGTTCTTTATTATCATATTGTTATTATTTCTCTGCACAGTGGCTGCCAGTGTGCTGCACTGGGTCCTATGGAGTGGCCATCCCAGGGTAGTGCAAGTGCCCCACAAATCCCTGAAATGTGACCAGCAGTGGCTCCAGAATTTCACAGTAAGGAGGAACTTGGGGGCGTGGGAGGGAGATCAGGTTGGAAGGGGCTCAGCACGCTCACTGATGGATCTAAGCTCTCATATCACACGACGAAGACAGCAGTGCTTCCTGAAGATGCTCTGAGTCCCACTCGGTGCGTGACTGAGAAACCGCGCAGCTGTCCACCTGTGTCAGATCCTATCGCTGCTGTTGTAAATCCTTAGCGAAGCTTGTAGGGGAAGTGACAGTCATTGCTGGTGGTGAGTCGGGTGACTGATGTGCTCCCAAGGCTCTCCTTGATACAGGCACTTCATGCACCACGTCACCATGCTAGGCTAGTAGTCCCAGGAGGCTGAGTCATGGGGTGATGTCGGGATGCTCCCCTCGGTGGGGCTGTGTCTTGTAAGTGGTCACGTTGGTGGGGATGGCGGCTCTCTAGCTGGGAGGCAACAGACCTCTGTGCGTGGGCGGGAGGTGGCACAGGCTTCTCATCTGGGAGACCAGATTGAATCTCAAATTGCTGCCTGCCTTCTGCACTTAAAACTGCTTCCTCACTCAGCACTTTGTGAGTGAGACTCAAGTTCAAAGTCCTGAATGAAAGCCTTGATAATGAATCTGACCCGACGATGATACAAAGCTTCAATTATGGAGCTTGTAAAATGATCCTGATATATGTGTGCTTCCTTGCATTTCTTCTGGGTTTCGGTTGTTCCCCTGTGCCCTTTTATAAAAGTGTTTTGAGGCCGGACGCGGTGGCTTACACCTGTAATCTCAGCACTTTAGGAGGCCGAGGTGGGCGGATCACCTGAGGTGGGCGGATCACCTGAGGTCGGGGGTTCAAGACCAGCCTGACCTACATGGAGAAACCCTGTGTCTACTAAAAATACAAAATTAGCTGGGCATGGTGGTGCATGCCTGCAATCCCAGCTACTCGGGGGGCTGAGGCAGGAGAATTGCTTGAATCCAGGAGCTGGAGGTTGTGGTGAGCAGAGATCACACCATTGCACTCCAGCCTGGGCAACAAGAGTGAAACTCCATCTCCAAAAAATAAATAAATAAAAATAAAAAATAAAAGAGTTCTGAAAGTTGCAAAAACGGAGGTTGGAGCAGGGAGCCTGGTAGATGCATGGGGAGAGGTGGCCAAGAAATAGCTGTGGATCAGCCTGTTGGGCAAAGATCCTGGAACTCCAGTTTTGGAGGAGTGTCTGGTGGCCTAAGCCATAATAATAATTAGCTTTTCGAAGCATCATCTATGCCTGAATACCAGACTTATGGCTCTTTTTTTTTTTTTTTTTTTTAAGACAGGGTCTTGCTCTGTCACCCAGGCTGGAAGGCAGTGGTGCAATCATAGCTCACTGCAGTCTCAAATTATTCCTGGGCTCAAGCTATCCCCACTTCAGCCTCCTGAGTAGCTGGAACTACAGGTGTGTACCACCCAGTCTTGCTAATTTTTGTATTTTTAGACACAGAGTCTCACTATGTTGCCCAGGCTGGACATGGCTCATTTTATTAAACCTTTGCAGCAATGCCATGTGGTCAGTAGTATAATTACATCTGCATTTTATAGATGAAGAAAAGAAATGAAGGCTTAGTGACTTGCTGAAGATCACCAAGCCAAGAAGTGGCAGATGAGCAATGTGAACACAGACCTGATTCTAGGGCCAAAGCACTTGTTCATGATGCCGGTCTGCTGTGGGCTACTATGAGGTCCCCAAGGCTGAAGCACAGCAACCAAGTGTCTCTCTAGCTTGTGTGTCCATGTAAATAAAGCAAGAGACCTAAGAGCAAGTAGAACGGCAGGGTTCACTGTGTCCTCTATTAGGCCAGATGAAAGAACTGGTCCAGATCATACAACTGTACACTCAAGATGTGAAGAGGAGGCTGAGGCAGGTGGGTCACTTGAGCTCAGGAGTTCGAGACCAGCCTAGCCTACATGGTGAAACCCCATCTCTTCCAAAAATACAAAAAAATAGCTAGGTGTGGTGGTGCACGCCTGTAATCCCAGCTACTCGGGAGACTGAGGTGGGAGAATCACTTGAACCCGGGAAGCAGAGGTTGCAGTGAGCCGAGATCACGCCACTGCACTCCAGCCTGGGGGACAGAATGAGATTCTGTCTCAAAAAAAAAAAAAAAAAAAAGAAGTGAAGAGGACTACTATACAGGAATAAAAAAGAGCAAACTACTATGATACACAACAATGTGGGTAAACCTCACAGACACAATGTTAGGCAGAAGAAAGCCAGACTCTATGCTGTGAGGTTTACATGCCTGTAATCCCAGCACTTTGGGATGCTTAGGCAGGAGAATTGCTTGAGCTGAGGAGTTTGAGACCAGACTGGGAAAGATGGTAAAACCCTGTCTCTGCAAAAAGTATAAAAAATTAGCCAGATGTGGGCCGGGCATGTGGCATGGATGGGTGCGGTGGCTCACGCCTGTAACCCCAGCACTTTTGGAGGCTGAGGGGGGAAAATCACCTGAGGTCAGGAGCTCGAGACCAGCCTGGCCAACATGGCAAAACCCTAAACTAAACCCTCTACTAAACCCTCTACTAAAAATACAAAAAATAGCCAAACGTGGTAGCGGGCGCCTGTAATCCCAGCTACTAGGGAGGCTGAGGCAGAAGAATTGCTTGAACCTGGGAGGCAAGTTGCAGTGAGCCGAGATCACATCATTGCACTCCAGCCTAGGCAACAGAGTGAGACTCCATCTCAAAAAATAATTAGCCAGGTGTAGTGGTGTGTGCCTGTAGTCCCAACTATTTGTGGGGGCTGAGGCAGTAGAATTGCTTGAGGCCAGGAGATTAAGGCTACAGTGAGCCACGTTTGTGCCACTGTACTCCACGCTGGATGACAAAGTGGAACCCCACCTCAAAAAAAAAAAAAAAAAAAAAAAAAAAAGCCAGACGCAGAAGAGCACACGCTGTTTGGGTCTATTTAGGTGAAGTTCTAAAACAGGCAAAGCCAATCCTACGATGATAAAGTCAAGATGACAGTTGCCTTTTGGGGAGCCTCCTTGGGTGATAGAAATGGCTCACATCTTGAACTGGGTGGTGGGTAGCCAAGTGGACAGATAGGTAAGAATTCATCAAGGTGTTTACTTCAGATGTGTGCCCTTTATCATATCTAACTTACAACTCAATTACATTAAAAAGGTGTAAAGAGGGGGCCAGGTGCAGCAGCTCACACCTGTAATCCCAGCACTTTGGGAGGCTAAGGCGGGTGGATCACTTGAGGTCAGGAGTTTGAGACCAGCCTGGCCAATATGGTGAAACCCCATCTCTACTGAAAATACAAAAAAATGGCCTGGCACACCTATAATCCCAGCACTTTGGGAGGCCGAGGCGGATGGATCACCTAAGGTCAGGAGTTCGAGACCAGCCTAACCAACATGGTGAAACCCCGTCTCTACTAAAAATACAGAAATTAGCAGGTGTGGTGGTGCACGCCTGTAATGCCAGCTACTCAGGAGGCTGAGGCAGGAGAATCACTTGCACCCAGGAAGTGGAGCTTGCAGTGAGCCAAGATCCTGCCACTGCACTCCAGCCTGGGCAACAGAGCAAGACTATGTCTCAAAAACAAAACAAAACAAAAAGAAAGAAAGAATTAGACTGAGGTCTGTTTAAAAAATAAAAATATAGCTGGGTGTGGTGGCACATAGTCCTAGCTACTTGAGAGGCTGGGGTGGGAGGATCAAGTGAGCCCAAGAGGTTGAGGCTTCAGTGAGCCATAATGGCACCACTGCACTCTAGCCTGGGTGACAGGGTGAGAACCTGCCTCAAAATAATAATAATAAAGCCAGGCACAGTGGCTCATGCCTGTAATCCCAGCACTTTGGGAGGCCAAGGCAGGTGGATCACCTGAGGTCAGGAGTTCAAGACCACCCTGGTCAACATGGCGAAACCCCGTCTCTACTAAAAATACAAAAATTAGCCAGGCATGGTGGCAGGCGCCTGTAATCCCAGCTACTCGGGAGGCTGAGACAGGAGAATCGCCTGAACCCGGGAGGTGGAGGTTGCAGTGAACCGATATCGCACCATTGTACTCCAGCCTGGGAGACAAGAGCAAGACTTTGTCTCAAAAAATAATAACAATAAAATAAGTATTAAAAATTAAAGTATGCTTGGGGTAAGGAGTGGAGGTGGTGCTCATCCCTGGTAGTTTTTTTGTTTTATTTTTTGTTTTTTTTTTTGACACAGAGTCTTGCTCTGTCACCCAGGCTGGAGTGCAGTGGCATGATCTCGGCTCATTGCAACTTCTGCCTCTTGGGTTCAAGCGATTCTCCTGCCTCAGCCTTCCGAGTACCTGGGATTACATGCATGTACCACCAAGCCCAGCTAATTTTGTGTTTTTAGTAGAGACAGGGTTTCACCATGTTGGTCAGGCTGGTCTCGAACTCCTGGCCTCAAACAATCCACTTTCCTTGGCCTCCCAAAGTGCTGGGATTACAGGCGTGAGCCACCATGCCCGGCCATCCCTGGTAGTTTTAACATCCAAGATCCTGATCCATGGTTTGGTCCATTTTCTCCTGCAAGAGTCCATCTGTTGCACTTTTTAGGATGTCCGCAGCTGGGAGGGAACTTCCCTTGCTCAGGAGGGCAAAATAGCTTTCGTCACTCTCTTATTTATGCATTCACTCATCTATTCTTTCAATATTCAAAGATGTTTGTAGAGAGCCTGCTGTGTGCCAGGCATTGTGCTGAGCAAACAGACCAACAAAACATCTGTTCTCGTGTTGCTGTTGTCCTAGTGGGGGCTGAGATTATTGCTACTCTAAAATAAGAAGTGAAGTATACAGTATGTGAGTTGGAGAAAAATAAAACACGGAAAGGAGTGAGGTGTGAAGCATGGGTTGCATCTTCACATTTGAGGTGGCCTAGAAAGGGCTCACGGAGAAGGTGGCATTTCAGAAAAGCTGGGAAGGAAAGTCTAGGCTGTCTGCAAGTACAAATGCTCTGGGGCCAGCCTCAGTCTCCGTGAGGGAGGCAGGCAGGTCAGGGTGGCTCGAGAGGGTGGTGGAGGGAGAGCCGCAGAAATGGGGTATGGGGAGTGACGGAGCGCTAGAGGGTATAGGGCCTTGTTCCAATCGGGGCCTTACTCGACTGAGATGGGGTTTTCACAGTCAGGCTACCAAGAGCTGGGAAATATTGCAAACGATCACCGGCCACTGCTGCGCGCTAGGCAGAGACCACGAGAGGGCTATGATGGAAGGGAGAGGAGAGTTTCCAGGCTCGCTGGCTGCACTGTGCCTGGCTCTCCACCTTTGCTTTTCCCATCCAGTGAGTAGCATGGACCTCGATCCTCCAGGGCACTAGAGAGAAGAGGAGGGAGGGCCTATGTCCTCCACTGTGGAAGCACCGGGAGAGACTGGAAGCAGATGAATAGCAGCCCAAGCCTCTCTGGACACAGAGTAAGAAATCTTTGCTGAGTGCAGCATGTGGAAAGGACCCTGTGTCCCTGTATTTCTTCTGGAGGTTTTCCAAGGAAGCAAAAGTTGCCAAGGAAGCAAGGTTCACAAGAAGCTTCTCACTGTAGGCAAAGCGGGAAAGATGAGGTGGAGACAGTGAAGTCATCTCAGGCAGGGCGGCACCCTCCTCTCCTGGCTGCTGGAACTGCTGACCTCACCTCCTTCCCGCACCCAGGAACCCAGGAGGGAGCCGATCACTGTGGGGGAAGGACTACTGGGACTGCGACAAGTTCCAGGAACCACGCTCTGGCAGGACAAAGCAGTCTTTACCTGCAGCATAGCACCTTCTCAGGGGTGCCGGCCCGGGTGATGTCCATTCACAGGGGGAAGGCTGGAGGGGAGGGAGTCCCTGTATTTGTGGCCTGGCTCTCTCAGCACCTGCTGTGTTGCTCCTGCACATCAAATTCCCACTCAGGGCTGTTCTCCCTCCTGGAAAGCAGGGAGCTGAGCTAGAGGCTTCTTTTTTATTTTTATTTATTTATTTATTTTTGAGACAGAGTCTCACTCACTTTGTCACCCAGGCTGGAGTGTGCATTGACGCAATCTTGGCTCACTGCAACCTCTGCTTCCCAGGTTCAAGCAATTCTCCTGCCTCAGCCTCCCGAGTAGCTGGGGTTAGAGGTGTGCCCCACCACGCCGCCTGGCTGATTTTTTGTATATTTAGTAGAGATGGGTTTTCGCCATGTTGGTCAGGCTGGTCTCAAATTCCTGACCTCAAGTGATCCACCCACCTCGGCCTCCCAAAGTGCTGAATTACAGACAGGCATGAGCCACTGCGCCAGGCCCTTGCCTTTTCTTTCATTCTGCAGCTGCATCCAGACAGCCCACTGCGTGCCTGGTCTCCACACTGGGGGCCTTGGCCTCAAGGAGCTCAGTCCAGGGGGCTCCTAGGGCCAAGCCTATGAGTCCCCTACTGGCTTCTTATCTCTGCAAGGCGGGAAGTGCAAGGCTGTTACCTGCTTATGGGTGCATCCCAAGTGAGCTGATGTTTCCTCCCTTGTCCTCATTGTCGATGTCACCTCCCCAAGGAAACATGCTAGGCCTTACATTTGAAAATACAGTCAAGCTGGGCATGGTGGCTCACACCTGTAATCCCAACACTTTGGGAGGCTGAGGCATGTGGATTGCCTGAGGTCAGGAGTTTGAGACCAGCTTGCCTAACATAGTGAAATCCGGTCTCTACTAAAAATACAAAAAATTAGCTGGGCGTGGTGGCAGACACCTGTAATCCCAGCTACTTAGGGAGGCTGAGGCAGGAGAATCGCTTGAACCCAGGAGGCAGAGATTGCAGTGAGCTGAGATCGCGCCATTGCACTCCAGCCTGGGCAACAAGAGCGAAACTCCGTCTCAAAAAAAAAAAAAAAAAAAAAAGAAAACAAAAAGAAAATACAGTCTATAGGCCGGGTGCTGTGGCTCATGCCTGTAATCCCAGAACTTTGGGAGGCAGAGGCGGGTGGATCACGAGGTCAGGAGTTCAAGACCAGCCTGGCCAACATGGTGAAACCCTGTCTCTACTAAACAAAAATTAGCCGGGCATGGTGGCGCATGCCTGTAGTCCCAGCTACTCGGGAGGCTGAGGCAGGAGAATCACTTGAACCCAGGAGGCAGAGCTTGTAGTGAGCCGAGATCATGCCACTGCACTCCAGCCTGGGCGACAGAGCAAGATTCTCTCAAAAAAAAAAAAAAGAAAAGAAAAGAAAAGAAAATACATTCTACGGCCATACCACCCTGAACACACCCGATCTGGTCTGAAAATACAGAGCCCTGAAGTCATCTCCTACCCCCTCACAGGCACATTCACAGGCTCCCAATGGCCTACAGAATCGAAGCCTGTCTCTGTGCCTGGCATTCATGATGTCCACAGTCTAGGGATTCTACTTCTTTTCTGCTCTTTTTTCACACCCCACACTCCAGCCCTTTGGACTCTGTAACCTCCTCAGTCCTCATAAGGACATCACTTCTCAGCCTCAGGCCTTTGACATGCAAAGCCCTCTTCCTACAACTCCACCAGCTAGATGTTTACATAGTCCTTTATATTTACCTGTATTTTATGAAACATTGCTGAATTCTCATAAAAACCTTGTGGGGGCCAGGCGCGGTGGCTCACGCCTGTAATCCCAGCACTTTGGGAGGCCGAGGCAGGCAGATCACGAGGTCAGGAGATCGAGACCATCCTGGCTAACATGGTGAAACACCATCTCTACTAAAAACACAAAAAATTAGCCGGGCTTGGTGGCAGGCGCCTGTAGTCCCAGCTACTCAGGAGGCTGAGGCAGGAGAATGGCGTGAACCCGGGAGGCGGAGCTTGCAGTTAGTGGAGATCGCGCCACTGCACTCCAGCCTGGGTGCAGAGCGAGACTCCATCTCAAAAAATAAAAATAAATAAATAAATAAATAAAAACACAGCTGGTAAACAGAGGGGCCAGAAGAAGCCTTAGGCTTCAGTGTTGAGCTCTCCACCCCTCACAGTGCCTCTCCCAGCTCCTGAGTAGATGTGGGGCCTCTTCTCTGGATGGACCACAGTTGTCTGAGGGCAGGGGCTGAGCCTCCCTGGCCTCCTCAGTGTGAGCCATCGATGTCCAGCACATGCTGTTTCTCCTGCTCCCCTGGACTTTGGCCATCATCCCGCTCAGGCTTGGGGAGAACAGGCTCTTCTGGCAGCCACCCTGGGACAAGCCTGGCTCTCCCAGGTGGCTCCAGCATTCCCTCCACTAGGCAGGTAGGGCCAGCTGCTGTGCAGACTTGCAGCTACCATGACTCATCCACGGCCTGGGCATGGCCCGCCTGTGCCCTGAGCAGAGCTGTGGAAACCAGTTGGGTGGGTCCAAACTGACAAAGCAGCCCATCCACCCACTTCTTCTAGGAGCCCAGGCCCCAGCAATGTGGCCCTTGCTTTTTCCACTTGGACAATGGACTTAAGGAGATAATGCTTTAACCCTCTAGATCTGCGCACCAGTCAGAGCTGTGTCTTCCTATATCAAAACCCACCTAATCCAACCATGTTCCCTGAGATCATGAGAAAGAGTTCTTTGTGAACTCGGCCTCATATTCTGGGAATAACTTCCACTTGGATGTGAATAATGGCTCTTCACATTCATCAACAGCTATGTGCTTGGCACTATTCTTTTTTTTTTGAAACAGAGTCTCAGTCTGTCACCTGGGCTGGAGTGCAGTGGTGTGATCTCTGCTCACTGCAACCTCCGCCTCCCAAGTTCGAAAGATTCTCCTGTCTCAGCCTCCCAAGTAGCTGGGATTACAGGAGCGTGCCAGCACACCCAGCTAATTTTTTGTGTGTTTTTAGTAGAGACAGGGTTTCACCATGTTGGCCAGGCTGGTCTCGTACTCCTGGCCTCAAGTGATCCGCCTGCCTCGGTGTCCCAAAGTGCTGGGATTACAGGTGAGAGCCACTGTACCTGGCTGTGCTTGGCACTATTCTAAACTCAACAGGCCAGGCGCGGCAGCTCACACCTGTAATCCCAACACTTTGGGAGGCCAAGGCAGATGGATCACCTTAGGTCAGGAGTTCGAGACCAGCCTGGGCAACATGGTGAAACCCCATCTCTACTAAAAAGGCAAACATTAGCTGGGTGTGGTGGTGGACGCCTGTAATCCCAGCTACTAAGGAGGCTGAGGTGGGAGAATCACTTGAACCCAGGAGTTAGAGATTGCAGTGAGCCGAGATCAGGCCACTGCACTCCAGCCTGGGAAACAGAGAGAGACTCTGTCTCAAAAAAGAGTTACACTCAACAAAGCTTTGGCCTTGATCCCTGATGGTGAGAGGATAAGACAGGAGGAAAATTTTTATCCAATTGTCTAGACCAAGAACTGAAAATCAGCGCAGAGAAGAAAGTTAACCTGGGTCATTGTCAGTGTCAGAGTGAAATCTAGTAACTCGGTCTTCTATCTCCCCCAGCTTCAGTGTTATTTCCAAGGCATCAAGCTGCCTTCCAGGAGCAAGGAGAATGCTGCTTCTGTTTTAGAGCAAGAGTTAATGCAAAAGAAAGTTAGCAATGTATGCAGCTTTCATGTTGTGACTTCACCTTCATTAGAAATGGGAACAAGCCAAGGAAAAGGTCCCAGTGAAATCTGAGATAATTAATGTGGTCAGAAAGAGGCAAGAATCCATTAGATCCAGATACAAAAGCAAAGTTAATGGCCTGAACTAAAATGCTAACAGAGGCGAGTTAGGGGCCAGCACCCCCACACAATTTTCCAGAGTGCTTTAGCGAATTGAGTAGAGGCTGCTAGTTCTCTGTATTGTGTAAGGGCTGACTGTAAATGGCTCAAACAGCTGACACTGAAAGCTTTCAGCAAACTTGTCTTTTTGAAGCTGGAGGTAAATACGGTAGGCCAGCTTTCCCAGGCTACCTCTGTTGATTACGTTGTTTTTTGTTTGTTTGTTTTTTTCTTTATTACATTGTTTTTTAAAGCAGCATTTTAGATTATGGATTGATTTACTAATTATACAGGGTAAATCTTTGTTTGAAAGAGATAGTCACCCCACGGGAGGAATTATTACAGTGGGAGCTAACTTTCAGCTCAAAGGAGTTTCAGGAATCAGATCTGGAGATTCAAACCTGGAGAGGAAAAGGAATAAGGTGAGAACTGGAAGAAAACTATTGAGACCCCTTGCTTAGGGTCCTAGGCCTTTGGGCAGCCAGGCTCAAGAAGCTCCTACTCTTGGGCCGGACGCAGTAGCTCATACTTGTAACCCCAAAACTTTGGGAGGCCAAGACGGGTGGATCACTTGAGCCCAGGAGCTTCAGACCAGCCTGGGCAATATGGCAAAACCTCATCTCTACAAAAAATACAAAAATTATTAGGGCGTGGTGGCATGCGCCTATAGTTCCAGCTTCTCCAGAGGCTGAGGTGGCAGCATCACTTGAGCCTGGGAAGTCAAGGCTGCAGTGAGCTGTGATTGTGCCATTGCACTCCAGCCTGGGTGACAAAGTGAGATCTTGTCTCAAAAAAAAAAAAAAAAAAAAAAAAGAAGCTCCTGCTCTCATGGTCCTCCAACCAATGGGCACATTGTAAAACTGATCTACCTTATTCTCGAAGCTTGTCCTGGCTAGGCACAGTGGCTCATGCCTATAACCCCAGCACTTTGAGAGGCTAAGGTGAGAGGATTGCTTGAGTGCAGGAATTCTAAACCAGCCTGGGCAACATAGTGAGGACCCCACCTCTACAACATTTAAAAATAAAAAATTGGCCTGGTGTGGTGGCCCAAGCCTGTAATCCCAGCACTTTGGGAGGCGGAGGCAGGCAGATCACAAGGTCAAGAGATTGAAACTATCCTGGCCGACATGGTGAAACCCCATCTCTATTAAAAATACCCAAATTAGCTGGGTGTAGTGGCGTGCACCTGTAATCCCAGCTACTCGGGAGGCTGAGACAGGACAACTGCTTGAACCCAGGAGGTGGAGGTTGCAGTGAGCTGAGATCGCGCCACTGCACTCCAGCCTGGTGACACAACAAGACTCCATCTCAAAATAAATAAAATAAAATAAAATAAAATATTAGGCCAGGCACAGTGGCTCATGCCTGTAATCCTAGCACTTTGGGAGGCCAAAGCAGGCAGATCACCTGAGGTCAGGAGTTTGAGACCAGCCTGGACAACATGGTGAAATCCCATCTCTACTAGAAATAGAAAAAAAATTAGCTGGGCTTGGTCGTGGGCGCCTGTAATCCCAGCTACTCCAGAGGCTGAGGCAGAGGAATTGCTTGAACTCGGGAGGCAGAGGTTGCAATGACCCGAGATTGCACCACTGCATTCCAGCCTAAGTGACAGAGTGAGACTCCATCTCAAAAAAATAAAATAAAATAAAAAATTAGCCAAGTGTGGTGGCTCATACCTGTAATCCCAGCTACTTGTGGGGCTGAGGTAGGAGGATCGTTTGAGCCCAGGAGGCAGAGGTTACAGTGAGCCATGATCATGCCCCTGCACTCCAGCCTGAGTGACAGAGCAAAGCTCTGTCAAAAAAAAAAAAAAACAAAAAAAAAAAAACAAGAAGAACCTTGTCTTGATCCATTTTAGTGCTGCTAAAACATAATACCTGACACAATGGGTAATTTATGAAGAACAGATATTTATTGGCTCATGGTTCTGGTGACTGGCAAGTCCAAGATCGAGTGGCTACATCGGGTGAGGGCCTTCCTGTTGCATTATAACATGGCAGAAGGCATCACATGGCAAGGGGCTGTGCACAGGAGAGCAAGAGGAAGCCAAACTCACTGTTTTTTTTTTTTTTTTTTTTTTTAAGAGATAAGGTCTAGGCTGGGCACGGTGGCTCATGCCTGTAATCCCAGCACTTTGGGAGGACAAGGTGAGTGGATCACGAGGTCAGGAGTTCAAGACCAACCTGGCCAAGATGATGAAACCCCATCTCTACTAAAAATACAAAAATTAGTCAGGCATGGTGGCGGGCACCTGTAATCCCAGCTACTGGGGAGACTGAGTTAGAGAACTGCTTGAACTCGGGAGGCAGAGGTTGCAGTGAGCCGAGATCAAGCCACTGCACTCCAGCCTGGGTGACACAGCGAGACTCTGTCTCAAAAAATAAAAAGAGACGAGGTCTAGCTCTGTCACTCAGCCCAGGCAGGTGTGGAGTGACATGATTACAGCTCACTGCAGCCTTGACCTCCTAGGCTCAAGCAATCCTCCTGCCTCCAAATTCACTTTTATAACAAACCTACTCCCATGATAATGGAATTAATCCATTCGTGAGGGAAGAGTCCTCATGACCTAATTACCCCTTAAAGATCCCACCTCTCTTTTTTTTTTTAAGACAGGGTCTCACTCTGTCACCCAGGTTGGTGTATAGTGGCACAATCACAGCTCACTATGGCCTCACCCACACCGGCTGAAGCAACTCTCCCACCTCAGCCTAAAGAATAGCTGAGACTACAGGCATGTGCTACCATGCTCAGTTAATTTAGTTTTTTGTTTTTGTTTCTAGAGACAGGGTCTCACTACGTTGTTACCCAGTCTAGTCTTAAACTCCTGGGCTCAAGTGACCCTCCCACCTCAACTTCCCAAAGTTCTGGGATTACAGATGTGAGCCACGATGCCTGGCTAGGTCCCACCTCTCAAAACAGTTGCATTGGATATTAAGTTTCCAACATATGAGCTTTGGGGGACACATTCAAATCACAGCAAAGCTCCTTCAGGGGAACAGACTTAGAGAAAAGGCGTTGCCATGATACAACGCTGAAGGAGGAACTGATGGAGCTGTTCACTGATTTTCAATAAAAGAGCTCCAAGTGATTTTTGCCAAGCATCTTGGAAAGAATCCAAAGAATTGAGTGACACTGTAATAACAAAACTCTTTCCAGTTCCACATAATTTTGTGAAAAAGGCTTCTAAACTCATATATGGATTAAAATTAAAAAATAAGGATAGTGTTGATAGTGACTCCTGTTCCAATCTAGGAATCAATAATATTTATCAATGTAAACATGAACATACATTTTAAAAATCCATCTCAATAAATAAAATGTAACTCTCCATATGCAAACTGTTATCAAATTTGTATTGTACTTATGTGGTTTCAATCAGTTAGGTCTAATAACTCTAATGGTAATTCTAGCCAGAAGAAGTAACACTTCAAAGTTTATGGTCACGAGAAATTAAAAATTAAAATTGGAATTCAAGTGCCTATTTCTGTTACAAAGAAATACTATATGGCAATCATTAAAAGACAGTATAGCATGGAAATGAATGGCATCTATGACTTAATACTGTGGGGAAAGTGAAATGGAAATAGGAGTTCAAAAAGAAAAAAGAGCAAGGTGAAGTTTCTGACTGAAATTTGTCCATGTGTTTTCCAAGGATGATAGTGAGTAGAGCTGCCCCAGAACGGTGTGACTCCAGTTCCTCAATAAGTGTCACCAGCCCAAGATAATCATACTTGAAAGGTGGCCATGGGCCAGGCACGGTGGCCCACATCTGTAATCCAGCACTTAGAGAGGCTGAGGCAGGAGGATCACTTGAAGTCAGGAGTTCGAAACCAGCCTGGCCAACATGGTAAAACCCTGTCTCTACTAAAAATACAAAAAATTAGCCAGGCGTGGTGGCGGACACCTGTAGTCTCAGCCACTCAAGAGGCTGAGGCAGGACAATCGCTTGAACCCAGGAGGCGGAGGTTGCAGTGACTCAAGATCCCACCACTGTATTCCAGTCTGGGTGACAAAGCGAGACTCTGTATCAAAAAAGAAAAGAGGAAAAAAAGAAAGGAAGTCATGGCTGGGCGCACTGGCGCATGCCTGTAATCTCAGCACTTTGGAAGGCCGAGGTAGGGAGATTGCATGAGCCCAGGGGTTCTAGGCTAGCCTGGGCAACATGGCAAAACCCTATCTCTTAAAAAAAAAATTAGCCAGGCGTGATAGCATATGCCTGTGGTCCCAGCTACTTGGGAGGCTGAGGCAGGAGGATTGCTTGAGCCTGGGAGGTTGAGACTGCAGTGAGCTATGATTGCACCACTGCACGCCAGCCTAGGCAACAGAGTGAGATTCTGTCTTGAATAAACAAATAAATAATAAATAAATAAACAAATAAAGGAGGTAATACTGTGGATGTCTTTGATTGACCTCTCGGGATATAATTAAAAACAGAAATTTCAAATTTGAGTTCAAATGGTGCTCAGAAAAGTACAACCCCCTATAGAAACCCTCCAACCACAAGTTTTGCAACTACTTAAAGTTATGATTTAAAAAACTAGATGTCAGGCGCGGTGGCTCATGCCTATAATCCCAGCACTTTGGGAGGCCGAGGCAGGCGGATCATGAGGTCAGGAGATTGATTGAGACCATCCTGGCTGACACAGTGAAACCCCGTCTCTACTAAAAAATACAAAACAAAATTAGCTGGGCATGGTGGCGGGTGCCTGTAGTCCCAGCTACAGGAGAATGTCGTGAACCCGGGAGGTGGAGCTTGCAGTGAGCCGAGATCGCACCACTGCACTCCAGCCTGGGCAACAGAGCGAGACTCTGTCTCAAAAATCACAAAAAAAACCCCAAAAAACTAGATGTCAAAAATTAGCCGGGCATGGTGGCACATGCCTGTAATCCCAGCTACTAGGGAGGCTGAGGCAGGAGAATTGATTGAACCTGGGAGGCAGAGGTTGCAGTGAGCCAAGATCACGCCACTGCACTCTGGCCTGGCTGACAGAGTGAGACTCCATCTCAAAAAATAAAAATAAATAAATAATTAAAAACTAGATGTTAACTTAAAAGTGTGCAAATAGATACACTATTTTCAAATTTCTTTTAGGGACATGTGAACAAAAGTGTTTGAAAAGTCTAAACCAGCAGTGACAGCAAACAAGATGACCATCCACATTTCACTTTTCTCAAAAGACTCTTAATTTCCAACCCCTTATTTTGGGAGAACTGAAAACCATTTTCTCCCCGCTTTCTGATCTAAATCCCAATTAACATGAGAAATATTAAGACAATAGGGTTAAGAGTGAAGAAATCTGGAGGGCACAGCGGCCAACACCTGAAATCCCAGCATATTGGGAGGCCAAGGCAGGGGAAGATGGCTGAGCCCAGGTGTTTGAGATCAGGCAGGGCAACACAGGGAGACCTCTGTCTCTACATTAAAAAAAAATAATAAAAATTTTAAAAACCAGCCAGGCATGGGGGCGCACACCTGTAGTCCCAGCTACTTGCGAGGCTGAGGTGGGAAGATTAACTTGAGCCCAGGATGTCAAGGCTGCAGTGAGCTGTGATTATGCTACTGCACTCCAGCCTGGGCAACAAAGTGAGACCCTGTCTCTTAGGGAAAAAAAAGGGTGAAGAAACCACTAAATTGATTTATGGCCTTAATGCAGTCAGTTCCGCCTTTCTGAGCCAGTTTCCTCAATAGCAGAGTGTTGAAGCATATTTTAAAATGTACATTTAAAAGATGCAGTCTTGTCCTAAAGTTTTATGATCTTGAATGTCCCTTCCAGGAATAACATTTTTAGACTCTTTGCTATTTTTCAATGCCAAAATCTTGTGTCCTCCATGCTTCTCTCACCCCCAGCTATGTCCCCCTGGAGAGAAATGAACACATCTTTGGGTGAAACACACGCTCAGTTTATGACCTATGCCTATAGATTTACAAGTTCTTTTCTGGTTGGAAGTCACCTCACCGCCCCCACCTGCACACCCCAAGGTTGTCTTAGCTATAGCTAAGCTGCCTTCCCCCATGAGTCTATCACTAAAAAAATAGTCACTAAGCATCTGCAACTCATGTGCCCTTCCTCAAGCATTAGGAGTAAAGATGAATGAAGTCCGGCCTTGGGGAGCTTTGTCTGGTCAGAAGGAAACACGTTTGAGTAATTGCAGAAATACAATTGCAAAATCTGGCTAGGAAAGCGCGGCAGTGAAGGCGCAGAGGAGGCACGGACCAGCTTTCCTCGTGGTGTGGGAAACTTCCCAGAGACGTTTGAATTGGCTTTTGAACAAAGAGGCAGATTGGAGAAAGTGGAAGGCATTTCTAGCACAGAGAAACATATGAAGGCAAGATGGCACAATGAATCCTGGGAATTGCGAGTGTATCTGGAGTGTACAGTGTGGGATGGAAATTGGGGCTGGGAATAGAAGCCAAGAGATAAATTTGGATAGCTTGGTAAACAGGGAACAGATCATGGAATTTGGTCATTATCCTGAAAGCAGTGGGGGTGGGAAGGGGCACATTCAAGAATCATATGGAGAATGAAGCTTAGATAAGAGCTACTTCAAGTGTTCAGGCAGCCAGGCGCAGTGGCTCACGCCTGTAATCCCAGCACTTTGGGAGGCCAAAATGACCAGATCACCTGAGGTCAGGAGTTCAAGACCAGCCTGGGCAACATGGCAAAACCCCATCTCTACTAAAAATACAAAAATTAGCCGGGCATGGTGGTGGGCACCTGTAATCCCAGCTACTCGGGACGCTGAGGCAGGAGAATCACTTGAACCCGGGAGGCAGAGGTTGCAGTGAGCCGAGATGATGCCACTGCATTCCAGCCTGGGTGGCGAATGAGACTCTGTTTCAAACAAACAAAAAAAAGAGTTCAGGCAAGCGATAGTAAAGGGCAAATTCAAGGAAACAGTGAGATGGACTTGATAGAGGAGTCAAGGGTGGCTCCCAGGTGTCCTGCTTGTCCATGCATAGAAGGAAGGGCAGGTTTAGAGAGGCAAGATAGTAGATTCATTTGTAGACATAGTGAGTCAACTGGGATAATTAGCTAGCCATTTCAAAGCATGGATTTGGAATTCAAGTTGCACAAGAGCCTGAGGTGAAAGTTTATATGTCCAATAACTAGAGCACACAGTGTAACCAAAGTGACAAGCCACCTTAAGAGTGGGCTGTATTCTAGAGCCAGCTGTTAAACAGACCCAAATAAGTTCTTGAGTCATCTTCCATGTTCTTTTGGGAAGCAAAAGAAGAGATGGCAAGTTCTTGAGCAACAGACAAGCCTAAGAAAACACTGCAGTTTTAAAGTCTGCACGAGTAGGGAGCAGTGGCTCACGCCTGAAATCCCAGCATTTTGGGAAGCTGAGGTGGGCGGATGACTTGAGGCCAGGAGTCCGAGACCAGCCTAGCCAACATGGCGAAACCCCATCTCTACTAAAAATACGCAAAAAAACTAGCTGGGCGTGGTGGCGGGCACCTGTAATCCCAGCTACTTGGGAGGCTGAGGCAGGAGAATCGTTTGAACCGGGGAGGCAGAGACTGCAGTGAGCCGAGATCACACCATTGCACTCCAGCCTGGGCAACAAGAGTGAAACTCTGCCTCAAATAATAATAATAATAATAAAGTCTGCATGAAGGTCAGCAAGAATTAGAGAAAAAAGGAAAGTTGGGCTGGGCATGATGGCTCAAGCCTGGAATCCCAGTGCTTTGGGAGGCCAGCAGTTCAAGACCAGCCTGGGTAACACGGCAAGACCATCTTAAAAAAAAAAAAAGAAGAAGAAGAAGAAGAAGAAGAAATTACCCAGGCATGGTGTTGTGTACCTGAGGCAGGATTGGTTGAGGCCAGGGGTTAGAGACTGCAGGGAGCTCTGATGGTGCTACTGCACTCCAGCATGGGTGATAGAGCAAGACCCCATCTCCAAAAATAATTGAAGTTGTTAGATTTAGGCCTGAAACACTGGGCTTTTGAAAACATACTTTTAAAACAAAATAAGAACTGTGTTCAGTGGTGTGTGCCTGTAGTCCCAGCTACTTGGGATGCTGAGGCAAGAGGATCACTTGAGGTCAGGAGTTGTAGGCTTCAGTGTATTTTTATGATCACACCTGTGAACAGCCACTGCACTCCAGTCTGGGCAATATAGTGAGACCCCATCTCTTAAAAAAAAAAGAAAAAGAAAAAAGGCCAGGCGCGGTGGCTCAAGCTTGTAATCCCAGCACTCTGGGAGGCCGAGGCAGGCAGATCACCTGAGGTCAGGAGTTCAAGACCAGCCTGACCAAGATGGTGAAGCCCCATCTCTACTAAAAGTACAAAATTAGCTGGGCGTGGTGGCTCATGCCTGTAATCCCAGCTACTCCGGAAGCTGAGGCAGGAGAATCGCTTGAACCCGGGAGGCAGAGATTGTGGTGAGCCGAGATCACACCATTGCACTCCAGCCTGGGCAAGAAGAGTGAAATTCCTTCTCAAAAAAAAAGCCCTAGACCAAGTATTAATAAAATTCCTTTTACAGTTAAGATGAGGATTACAGTTCTGTTTTCAAGAAAGTGAATCTGGGGGACTTTTGCTAATTCCTTTTGGGGTTATTCTAGTTAATAGGCCACTTTAAAACTCTGAATCTATGGCCCGGCACGGTGGCTCACGCCTGTAATCCCAGCACTTTGGGAGGCAAAGGCGGGTGGATCACGAGGTCAGGAGATTGAGACCACCCTGGCTAACACAGTAAACCCCGTCTCTACTAAAAATACAAAAACATTAGCTGGCTATGGTGGCACGCAACTGTAATCCCAGCTACTCGGGAGGCTGAGGAAGGAGAATCACTTGAACCCTGGAGGCAGAGGTTGCAGTGAGCCGAGATCACACCACTGCACTCCAGCCTGGGCAACAGAGCAAGACTCCATCTCAAAAATAAAATAAAATAAAAAGCTCTGAATCTACAATTGGCATGTGGGTAAAACAAAACAATTTTTTTTTTTTGCATAGGTTCAAGATAGATGTGACCTGACAACAGATCTTGAATAAGAGATAGCAGGGGTTTTTTGTTTGTTTTTTGAGATGGAGTCTCGCCGCTCTGTTGCCCAGGCTGGAGTTCAGTGGCACCATCTTGGCTCACTGCAACCTCTGCCTCCCAGGTTCAAGTGATTCTCCTGCCTCCCTCCACCTTCTGGGTAGCTGGGATTTCAGGCGTCCACCACCATACCCAGCTAATTTTTGTATTTTTAGTAGAGACAGGTTTCACCATGTTGGCCAGGCTGGTCTCAAACTCCTGGCCTCAAGCAATCCACCCGCCTTGGCCTCCCAAAGTGCTGGGATTACAGGCATGAGCCACCATGCCTGGCCAATAGTAGGGTTTTAACTGACCACAAATCTGGGTCAAAACTGCTGAAAGAAAGTGAATACTATCCTGATGTACATTAATACTCAACAGCAGTTTTACTGGTCACTTTTTTATGCTAGACTCTATCAGTACAAGGGGAAAGGGAGATATGGCCTTTGCCTTAAAAAAATAAATAAATAAACTTACTCTCTTCTCCCTATTTTTCGAGACGGGGTCTCTCTTTTGCCCAGGCTGGGTGCAGTGGCACAATCATGGGTCATTGCAGCCTCAACCTCCCGGGCTCAAGTGATCCTACCATCTCAGCCTCCTGAGTAGCTGGGACTACAGGCACACACCACCATGCCAGGCTAATTTCTGTATTTTTTGTAGAGATGGGGTTTTGTCATGTTGCCCAGGCTAGTTTTGAACTTCTAAGCTCAAGCAATCCACCCACCTCAGCCTCCCAAAGGGCTGGGGTTACAGGTGTGAGTCATCATGCCTGGTCCTCTCTTCTCTTACTTATTCCTATGCCACCAACACAGAGATATTGTCCCCCAAAAGTCAAACAGCTGTTGGTCATTTATAGGAAAGTTGCAATGCTAAACCCTCAGCAGATGGGCAGGTTATTTCTTGCTATGTTTATGCATTTCCTAGCAACAGGGGACTGCATGGCTTGTTTTCCTATGTGACAAGCCCTGAAAACCAGGCAAGGAGCCAGTGGAGAGTCATCTGAGTTTACAGCCTGAGGTTCTGCCTTCCTGGAAGATCTAGCCTGGATACCTGAGGGTACAAACAGCCAGAGACTGCTTCTGTACACACTCAACTTTCTCTAAAATAGTACATACAATTTGTGAGCAAGAACATTAGAAGGAACTACATACCTATCTTCTTCCCCACATCTTTAAACTTCCTTTGCAAATAGATGGGGGCAGAGTAGTTCTGGCCAATAAACTATGTAAAAGTGGTATGTGTGTGTGTCACTTCCCAGCTCAGCCAGTTCATTGCTGGTGTGCCTCTCTGCTGCGTCAATCTGGAAGGCCTCAAGTTCCAGATGGTGTTGTCAGAAGATTGAAGGCAGGTTACTTGGCTCACATTAGGGAGAAAGACATTTTGCATAAAGCCATTATTCAAGAGTTTGTCATTAAGTACCATGACTAATAAACAATACAGCTTTATCCTTGACTTATTCATAAGACATGACTAACTTTCTGGATGTCCTCCTTTGTGACTACTCCCATTCTTCTCCAGTATTTAATCATTCTTTAGCTTCATATCCCTCAGAGTTCTGTGTTCAGCCCTCACTTCCACATCAATACCCTCAGGCTGGAAGAATTCACATAGCTCTGCAACTTCACCTATCACCCCTGGAATAAGAACTCTCAAACTTGCATGTCTGGCTTTAGGCACTTCTCTTCTTACCCCACGCCTGGGAAATGTGTGGCTTCCTAGATTCATGATATGTGATTTTGAAGTCCTGCTAAGATACATAAAACAGATTTCTCTCCTAATTTTACATTTTCTCTTAATCCAGCTGGGGTTGAGAGGCAGGCCCTGATTGTAGGGTTTTCCAGTTTCTCACCACAGCTAATTTCAAGCTACCATGTCACCAAATGTACAGTTGGGAAGAAATGAGCAGTTTTTATAAGCTAAGACATGCCTTCAGCTCTCCACTGTCTGGGGCAAGTCCTGTGGTATTTGACTTCATTCCATACTCACGACTAGCAGCAGATTGACAGCCTGGTGATTACTCCCCCTTTATAGATGAGGATACTGAAACAAATAATAAGTCTTGCACCAGATCCCTTCCCAGTTCATTCTGCCACCCATTCAGTCTCATTCTCATTTGCCAGTGGCTCTTCAAACTTTATTGCGCACCAGAATCACCTGGGTATGGCCAGAATGGAGGGTTTCTTCTTAAAACACAGATTACTAGACTCCAGCCCGAGTTCCATTCAGTGGGTCTGTGGCAGGGCATAAGAATGTGCATTTCTAACAAATACCCAGACAATGCTGGTGCTGCTGGTTCTGGAATCATACTTAAAATCACTGCCCCATGCCTAGAGTAGCAGTTCAGTGGCCAAAAGTGCACCAGTTGGGTTCTTTCCTAGCCCTGCCACTAAAAAGCTCTGTGACCTTGAATGGGGAATTTTTCCAAAGGAAGACCAGAGCTTCAAGAGTCAACCATCTCACTGTTTACTTTCCATGCATCACCATTTTCTTCTCATTTCTCTCTCTAAGCTTGTCACCACTCCAAACATAGTATCCAGGGACAAAAAAGCACAGAGTAAGGTATCTCCAGATTTTGCAGGCAGCAAAGTCCTCCTATTAGGCTTGATATTCTCCTGGGTGACAATGCACATTTGAATGTGACTTTATAAAAAGGCACAGGCAATCATTCAGAGTAAAATTAATGTACAGTGCTTTCCTTCCTGATGTCCAGTTATAAATATATGACATTTTCCTTTAAGGACAGAAACTGCAGATAGGGGCATTTAAAAAGACATTAAGGCTGGGTGCAGTGGCTCACACCTGTAATCCCAACACTGTGGGAGGCTGAGGCAGGAGGATGGCTTGAGCCCAGGAGTTTGAGATCAGCCCAGGCAACAGAGAGATCCCGTCTCTAAAAAAATAAATAGCTGGGTATGGTGGTGCGCACTTGTAGTCCCAGCTACTTGGAAGGCTGAGGCAGAGGAATGCTTGAGCCCAGGAGGCTGAGGCTGCTGTAAGCCATGATCGTGCCACTGCACTCCAAACTGGGCAACAGAGTGAGACCCTGTTTCAAAAAAAAAAAAAAAAGCAAGATAGATTTATCCCATATGAGCAGATTATCAGCCTTAGAATCCAAACTTTCAATATGTAATGGAAACCAGTAAGTCTTTACCACCAATTTATGAGGTTGTTATTGAAGCAACTGTTAGCATGAGGAACAAGACTTTTTAGAGGGTTAGACTTGGTGTGACGGCATGAAGAACTTGTTTTCTGACTCCCTACCACTGATCAGAAAATTGAGGCCGGGCGCAGTGGCTCACACCTGTAATCCCAGCACTTTGGGAGGCCAAGGTGGGCGGACTGCCTGAGCACAGGAGTTTGAGACCAGCCTGGGCAACACGGCAAAACCCTGTCTTCCCTAAAAATACAAAAAAATTAGCCGACTGTGGTGGTGCGTGCCTGGAATCCCAGCTACTTGGGAGGCTGAGACACGAGAATCGCTTGAACCCGGAGGTGGAGATTGCAGTGAGCCAAGATCCAGCCTTTGTCTCAAAAAAAAAAAAAAAAATTATACTCTCAGGACTGCTACCTGCCCTAAAAACCATCTTATTTCCCCCCACATTTCCCTAAAGTTGGGTTTATGCTTGCTGCTTGAATGTTTTTACTTATCATCTTCTGTCCCTAACATTTAGTATCATTTATGATCTCACTTTTGTTCAATCTCCTCCTTGGTGGCATTGCAAGGATTTGCAGCCCAATAAAACTGTCATTGGATAGGGTCACGGCTGGATTGAACATTTCTTACTCTATATACTTCATTATTTCAACTTTTGGTTAAAATCTTCGTGACTGAGGGCATTCTCATTATCGAACCCACGTGAACCTTCGACACTTTCTATGCCACTCATTTGGCTCTGTGCTAAGGAATGGGTACTCTCTGTTGGCTGAAATCATTCATGTGGGTGTGTTTTGCTACCATTCCTCCAAGACAAGGAGTCTTCACCGTCTGCCGAAACCTTACTCAACCTTTTTTTTTTTTTTTTTTTTTTGAGACGGAGTTTCCCTCTTGTTGCCCAGGCTGGAGTGCAATGGTGCCATCTTGGCTCACCGCAACCTCCACCTCCTGAGTTCAAGAGATTCTCCTGCCTCAGCCTCTTGAGTAGCTGGAATTAGTCATGCGCCACCACGCCCAGCTAATTTTGTGACTTTAGTAGAGACAGGGTTTCTCCATGTTTGTCAGGCTGGTTTCAAACTCCCGACCTCAGGTGATCCACCCGCCTTGGCCTCCCAAAGTGCTGGGATTACTACAGGCGTGAGGCACCGCGCCTGCCCTACTCATCCTTTCAGATGCAATTCATAGATTATTTTCTCTGGTCTCCATCTGCCCCATGAGTACCGTATCTGTAACACCCTATGTTGCATATAGGTCCATTTGAATTGTCACCCCTGAATTCCCAGGGACTAGCACAGTGCCTGGCATTTAAAAACTCAATTCCTATTACTGTTTGTATAGGAATTGCACTTTGTCATAGGCTAAAAAAAATCATGCATGCCATTATAGAAAACTCAATAATGTATGCTTCACAATTTTGCAGGGTAAAGGATGGTCAATGATTTTAAAAACTATCTCAAATATTTAGTTTCACTTCTTTTGGTGGCACAAGAAACAAAAAAAATCGGTTTTATTGTCTAAATGGAGATTAAAACATTATGCTGTTAATGGAGTTACATACATTAGCACAGTGCAAACCAGTTTTGCAATAAAAAATATTTACTTAGCAACCGTTAAAAGCAGTTTCTAAAAATATCCACCTCCACCCTTTCTTCTGATCTTAAATACCTAATGCAGCACTTTATCACCAAGATGTGTGCCGCTGTCCATTGGCATACAGAGCCAATGGCAGGCTGCCTGAAATCCACGGGAATTGTTTCCAACAGTTATTCAAACTATTTTGCTTCTCTGAATTAGCAGCATTGAAGACTTAATATGGTAATGACGAGAAAAGGCTACATTTTTTACCTAAGACATTCTGTTCCATAAATTTCAGGCTATAAAAGTACTACAGAACTATGAGAAAGAACACCCTGTCAATGAATACACTGGTATATTAGAACAATCTATATAAACTTAGGTACACGGAAATGCTCTAAAAGTGTAAAAATATTCACAACTTCAAGCAAAAATAACTTGGTCAAGTTTGGTTTTATGTAGCAGACTGCAAATCTAATTGATGCATTCCACTCTTGTAGATATAATGTATCTTAAATCCAAATACAATTTTAGTCAAGTTTTAAGGTGATTTTTAGAAAAAAGTCAATTTTTAATAAGACCACGAAGCAACAAGACTGGCTTTTTTTTTTTTTTTTTTTTTGCTATCATCAACACACAGATGAAGTATTGATAACTAGGTAAGGGTTGGCTAATAAATGCATTAAAAAACTGCTCTGGCTTAAATGTGCCACTAGAAAATATATATTACCTCTAAATATGAGTAGTACTATTTGGCCTGGGTTCTAGTCTTGCTTGGGGAGCTTGACCACATCTGCACATCTTTTTGGGCTTCATATTCGTTAACTGGTCTCTAAAAGACGAAAGAAAATGAGCTCTAGCATTTGGCTCTAAATGTGGATTCTACTAATGAGCCACAAAATGACCAAACATGTCAGTGGATAAATTAGTAAAAAGCCTGATCATTTGCCCCTTTCTCTCCTGGACCTGCATATTTTGTGGAGTGCTCCTATATTTTAGTGGATAGATGAGGGGTGAAGGAAGTTTAATGACTCCTAAGGAATGGCAAACCTTTGCTATTTGAAGGCCAAAGGATCAAGACACCAGCGCAGCCTTGTAGGACACACACAATTACTTCTTTTTTTGAGACAGAGTCTCGCTCTGTCGCCCAGGCTGGAGAGCAGCGGCTCACTGCAACCTCTGCCTCCTGGGTTCAAGACTCTCCTGCCTCAGCCTCCTAAGTAGCTGGAATTACAGGTGCGTGCCACCATGTCCAGCTAATTTGTGTGTGTGTGTGTGTGTGTGTGTGTGTATTTTTTTCAGTAGAGATGGGGTTTCACCATGTTGGTCAGGCTGGTCTCGAGCTCCTGACCTCGTGATCGTGATCCACCTGCCTCAGCCTCCCAAAGTGCTGGGATTTACAGACCTGAGCCACCATACCAGGCCCACAATTACTTTCAAAACACACAAAGTACTGTCCTGCCTCTTAAAGTCATTCCCTCATACTTTCACTAAAGACTCTTACTCCATTCTGCCTGTTCACATCCCCCTGCCACCCCAATCCCCAGTACTATCACATAGCAGCCTTTTGCATATGGCAGAATCAGTTTCCATCTGGTGGATGTAATGAAAAATTCATGACTAGACTGGAAAATTACTATTAAAATTTCCCAGATTTTCATGTAAATTAAAAAATACTAAAAAAAATATTCTGCAATCTACTGAGATTAACATATTTCTAAGCACTTCAAAGATATCCTTATCCCACTGTTATACCAGTGGACACATCTTGTTTTATTACTGTCACTCCTATTTTCTTTAACACCCTAAACAATTAAGTACATCTATATCCTCTAATCAGATACATGTCAAATAGTAAATTAGAAAATGCTACAAAGAAAGAACCAAGTTACTCCAAACATTTTACTTAAGGCTCTGTATCTGTAAGACTGCTTTTTAACTTACTGGGTGTCGATACAGGGAAGCTACTCACTGCCTTTGTCTTTTAAAGTGCCTAGATCTTAGTTCAAAAATGCTCCAAGAATAAAAATGTTTTGTTTGTGTAAAGTTGACGACAGATGCAGAAACTATCCATTTGCTTATTTTAGATGGGCTCTGCCCTGCCCAAGTTTGAGGGGGTAAGGGAGGCAATATAAGCACACAATACTTTTTTTTTTGGGGGGGGGGGGGGAGACAGAGTCTCGCTCTGTCGCCTAGGCTGGAGTGCAGTGGCTCAGTCTCGGCTCACTGTAGCCTCTGCCTCCTGGGTTCAAGCAATTCTACCTCAGCCTCCTAAGTAGCTGGGACTACAGGCATGCACTACCATGCCCGGCTAATTTTGCATTTTTAGCAGAGATGGGGTTTCACCATGTTAACCAGGCTGGTCTCAAACTCCTGACCTCAAGTGATCCGCCCGCCTGGGCTTACCAATGTGCTGGAATTACAGGCGTGAGCCACAGCACTCAGCCAAGCACCCAATATTCTAATTCCAAAATTTTTAGATCTGAATTAAGCACACTCCATTTATAGTCAATTTAATTTTGAAACCGAAAAGACTCTACAACACATCTATGTTGAAAACAGCTGCAATTTAAGAAATCTTAGTTGCCCAACCTTCCAGTCATTCTGGATTTTAAATCTTTCCAGACTGCCATCCTATTTGATGTATACTTTTATGTAAGATATTTAGACACTATAAACTACTTTGAAATGGGAAAGTTAAGGTCTTATAGCACTCAAGCCTGGGCGACAGTGCGAGACCCTGTCTCAAAAAAATAAATAAATAAAGTAAGGGAATATAACTATCTTCCCTCCAACTCTGTGCTTTGGTATCCTTATATGCAAAATGGAGACAGGATGTACTTCACAGGAAGCTGATTAGGCAAATACATGTAAAGCACTTAGAATAGTGCATGACACTCAGCAAATAATGGCTAATACTACCAATCTCTGGGTTTAAAAGGGTGATATAACAAGAGGAGCACCATGGCTTAACTGCATGAAAGCAAGAAAATCAGGTTTAGGTATTGGCTCTATAAAGCTTACCAATTACCAACATGCCTTGGCCTTGGGCAGCCCCACTCTTTTCTGAAACAGTTAACTGTTTCTTATCACTGTTATGAGGAATAAAAGAGATGACATATATTAAGGATTCTGAAAACTATAGTTTGCAAAATGGTGATTTTTCTAACACATAAAATCCTTTCACCTTAAATTAGCTGACATTCAAGTTAGAGCTTTCTCTTCTCTCCATTTTTAAGTCAACATGGAATCATGGTATCTTATTCAGTGAGCTGTAACGTTGCTACCAGTTTATTTTGATAATTGACACAGATTTAGCAAGTATAAATCCTTCAAGTGGCTCCTGTGCCCTTTTGACATGTATCCACCTTTTTGTTGTTGTTGAGACGGAGTCTCACTGCAACGCCCAGGCTGGAGTGCAGTGGCACAATCTCAGCTCACTGCAACCTCTGTCTCCCAGGTTCAAGCAATTCTTCTGCCTCAGCCTCTTGAAAAGCTGGGATTACAGGCGCCCGCCACCACACCTGGCTAATTTTTGTATTTTTAGTAGAGACAGGGTTTCACTATGCTGGCCAGGTTGGTCTTGAACTCCTGCCCACTTCGGCCTCCCAAAGTGCTGGAATCACAGGCGTGAGCCACTGCTCCTGGCCATCCACCTTTTTTTTTTTTTTTAGATTTCCTTTGTGGCACCATAATGGAATGTTCCAGGTTCATCTCATATTTCTCCATCCCAGGAGCCATTATTACTCTACTTTTGAGTATGTCCTCAAAACTGGTCTAACAAGTCATTTCAGAAAATACTTTCACTTCAACAATACACTGTTTGTTGATTCAACACAAACTGCATGGGCTGCTTAGATCAATTTACACTTGGTTCATCGCCATCTTTGGCTGTTTCAAACATACATTGCTAAAAAAAAAAAAGATTGTCATTAAGAATATTACAATAGAAATGGAAGTTTTGAGGAGGAAGAAAATCCCCCAAAATGTAAGCAATGGTAATAATGCATTTAAAGTATAGTCTCACAAAGTCTCACTTAAGAGAGCAGCACACCCAGGACACATATATTGATCTGCTGACACCACTTCTTTACTATACTTCATATAGATATCCTCACATCTTGATTTACATGGTTGTAACTGCTTAAAAACTGGCAAAGAGAAAACCTAAAATAATGCTTTATACCAGTTTGAGTCATAACCAAACTGTTCCAGACTAGTTGGAAAACGACCCAGGAACTCACCTGCATTAAATGCTGAATTTAACTGAGCTAAAAATGTCTAGGCCATCCCTTCTTAGAATTCCCATGACTCATTCTAGTCAAAAGCTATAAGAACATATTCCTTAATAGTTCAGCAAACTTTAGGGAAAACTAGCTCATTGTCTTGGGTTCTAAAGTCCTTTTGTTTGATTATTTTTATTATAATGAAATTAAACTTATGACTATTACAGTATGCTCAGCTTAAAACATTTATGAGTACTGCAAGGACTAACAGAAACAGGAAAAATCTTAATAAAAATATTTGTTGATGGGAAATCATTGTGAAAGCAAACCTCCAAATATTCATTTGTAAGCCATAAGAGGATAAGCACAACCATATGGGAGGAGATAACCAGTCTCTCCCTTCATATATATTCTTTTTTATTTCTTGTTATACCTTCCCAAAACAGAGACATTCAACAGTAGTTAGAATGGCCATCTCCCAACATTTTAAAAAAACTGCACCCCCCAATGGGTGAACAAAGTAAAGAGTAGTAACCTAGAGTTCAGCTGAGTAAGCCACTGTGGAGCCTTAAGTGGTGAGGTCTTCCAATTTCAGAGTGATGTGTCTTCAACTTGTATCATCATTTTAGCAGAAAAACATAATTTAATTTTGGTGAAATGAGATTCATCTTGCAACAGGATTAGTAACAGCATTCACTGAATTTCACACTCTTCTTTTGTGAACAGTGAAGAAAATGAATGGTAGCTAGAAGATCAATGGGATTCCAGCTCCAGCTGCAGATGGAATGACGATATACCAGGACAAAAAACACCTATATTTTGATTTACAAAGCTAACAGCAGTTTTAAATCTGCAACTTAATTACAGACCAACTACACCACAACCTTTTCAAATGGCAAAAATACAAAAAAGTGTTACAAAAATATTTCAGAAAAAGTGCATAGTCTAAGTGCATAGTAAATAAAAGCACTGAAAAATATCTTGCTAGAGGGAGTTCAGCTTGGAAGTTATTACCAAAGCTAAACATTTTTATTTTACACAAACTATACTCAAAAATAGCTTTATGAGACCGATTTCTGGCTAAAAGTATCAAAGGGTTTATTAGTCAAGAAACAAATACCTCAACCGACAAGGGTGGATAGAAAAGAAACAAAGAAGCTGCCTACCCCAAAAGTTCAGACTTAATAAAATTTCTTCAGTATTACGGTACTAATATCCCTTAATGGCAGAATGTGATAATCATGGAATTAATTATTGCTAAAGTAGTTTTCAAATAAAAAAAAGAAAAAAAGAAAACAAAACAAATTAAACTTGACACAATCTGACCAAACACGTGTCAATTTACAATTTCAAGGTTATTTTACAAAATACCTACATTTACACAATAGGCTCCCGGCAGCATTTCCAGACAAATGTTCTTTTAATTTATCCTGACATGCTATAAATGAATAAATTACACTATTTAAAAATTATCATCAGTAAGTTTTCCTTTCTCATGGGTCAGAGAAAAAGAAAATGAGCGTGCAAAGAAGATTGAGAGGAAGCGCACGCACACAGATAACTTAAAGAAGCAGGAGGGGCTGGGGAGGGTCAACAATCACTGAACCTCACACAGTGTGATGCTCTCCAAGGGTGAAAGTCAACTGCTTATAGCCATTTCAAAAGTATTTTAAAGAAAAATGTTTTGTAGGGAAACCCTTTAATGCTTTCATTTTTATTCAAAATCAGTCCAGCTGCTAGTCAGCGGGCAGCAGCTACAATACCAAGTTCTGGCAGTTGCAGTACTAGATATTGTGCCTGCAAGTCATAAAAAAAAAAAAAAAAAGAAAAAAATGAAAGAATGCCTTTCCCCTTCAGACAAAAGAATTACTTTTTTCATTTTTCTTAAAAAAAGAGGAAAAGTTATAACACGAAACCTAGATTGACTTGCAAAGGAATACCATGTAACAAATGGCTTGAAGTAGTCTATCAAAAAATTGGGGAGATTTTTATTTAATAGTGAGTCAGCAAGGCATTTTTTGTTGTTTAAAAAAAAATCTCATTTCCTTACAGAAACAGTTTTTAGTTTTTAATGAACTTGTAAACAAAAAAGCTCCCATTTCAAAATAAAAACAAAATCCCAGATCATATAGATGTTTACAGTGATTACATTTATCTAAGCAACATACATACATGTTCAGTTGTAAGATGTTAACTAAATTTCTGTGACAAATATGCTTTTTTTTTTAATACCAAGAACATTATAGAGTTAATGCAGAGTCCTAAGGATAATCTAGTAGTCACTAAGTTTTTCTTAAGTCTTCACTTTAGATGCTGTTATTTCTAGCACAATTAAGCAGGCAGAGTCTTTCATATGCTCAAACACTGGAATCTTTGGTTGCTACCATATCAGCTGGCTTGCAGACAAGAAGCCAACCATTTTAAGAATGTTTTAAGTGAACAACTTGCAAACCCCAGGGATGGAAAAACCCTAAGAATGCACAATTGTGAGCATTTACAACCATCACAACTGTGGCTGAAGACTGTTCATGCCGTTCTTCTGAAATGAGATCTCAAAGCAGTATAGTTCAAAACAAAAGGTTTTAACAAAAAATTGGCATATGCACAATTTCTCCACCAATTTTTGTGTGTCAACCATTTAGTTAACTTTTCCACTTGAAAAAATGCAATAGAAAACCGGACACCATGTTTCACTATCTCAGTTAATATTCACAATTACAGTGGCTACAACTCAGGATACAGCATCACCAATGCTGCCCAGAGTCAGTTTATACTGAAATTAAGTTCTTTACACCAAGTAAATGGTTGTCCACAACCACTGGCTAGTGTACATATGAACTAAAATTTCTAGATTTGGGGAGAAACAAATGCTGCTCCGATCATCTGCTCTGCTTCTTCTGTTCCTCAATTCATGCTTAGAAACCTGGTAAAAAATCAAAACAAAAAAAAAAGTTAAAATTCCAAGTCAAAAATTTTAAATTACACCCAAAATATGGAAATTGGGTGGAACTGAGCCAATAATTATAGTGGCTCATGTTATTTCGTCTCTTGTGAAAAGTATTAGCTCAACTTTTTAAAACAGAAAAACATGAATCTATACTTAAAACTAATTTTTTCTGTTTTGAATGACTCTAGGAAGGAGTGGTACAGTGAATTCAAAGCCTCTCAGCATACTAAAATAATTATTAGTAATTCAAATGAGCATGTTTCTGCATTTTTACATATGCAGAACATATTAGGCATTCACATATCAAATCAATGAAAAACAGATTGCTTTGCTTTAACTAAAGAATACAATTTTAATCCTACCATGGGCACAAATTATTTCTGACACAAATTAAAACGGTTAGCTTTAATAATAAATGCATTCAAGGCATAATTATCTGTATTATTTTACTAAACAAAGACCTGAGAAGCATGTAATTTCTGTAGAGAAACCTTAGATAGACCTTTAAAACTTCTTTACCAGCTGCATTAGAAAGATTGTTTTGTGACTCATTTAAAAATGTAAGCAAGTGATGCTTTTTTGGCTTTATTTACTTCTCAAGCCTACACATTCTATAAATACTTCCCTCCTCCACCACAAGTAGACCCTAGGGCCTCTACATAGGCCCTAGGCCAAGTTTGAATACAAGAAGCCTCAGGTCATAACCACACTTTATCTACAGCTAAAGGCAAAGGGAGAAAATATGCCTGTCCCACAGCAATAGCCCGAAAATCTCTTAAGCACCGTTTTTCCTCTCACCAGACACCCACTCTGAGGCACCAATGCTCCTTTGTCTACCTCCTTACAAATGAGCTAGAAACTATAGCTCATTCTAGCCCACTCCAATCAATCCTCACTTCTTCAGCCCAGGTCATGTTTTCTTCAATCATAAACTGCTCCTTTTCTTTTAGTTCTTTTTTCTTTTTTTTTTGGAGACAGTCTCGCTCTGTCACCCAGGCTGGAGGGCAGTGGCATGATCTTGGCTCACTGCAACCTCTGCCTCCTGGGTTCAAGCGATTCTCCTGCCTCAGCCTCCTGAGTAGCTGGGACTACAGGTGCCTGCCACCATGCCTGGCTGATTTTGTATTTATAGTAGAGACACAGTTTCACTGTGTTGGCCAGGCTGGTCTCAAACTCCTGACCTCGTGATCCACCCGCCATGGCCTCCCAAAGTGTGGGGGTTACCGGTGGGAGCCACCGTGCCCAGCCTCTTTTACTTTTTAAACATTTGGTGGGCCATCTCCCATGGGCTTTGTGGGAGAAACAAAATAATTGTAATATTTATTTCTTATGCATATATGCCCTTTTTTTTGGGAAATAATAGCGAACATACAACAGAGTAGGTGCATAATAGATCTTTGTTGCCTGGGTACTAAGTCCATAAGCAGCAAATGCCAAAAATGAAAGATAACAAAACTTTGAGAATATACTTCACCATAGGGAATATCATTTGATGCATGTTATTAAGAAGTATTAGCGAGGTAAACCTTTCTTTTAAAGGTTGTCAAACCAAACCTTAATAAAAATCTGACTATATCCTGTGACCAAATTTCAATTTTAAAATACAGGAAAAGTTTCAAGCTTCTTGTTTGGGAGTTTAAAAAAGAAAAAAAGTACAATACAGGATAAGCTATGCAGGTTAAGAAACTAAGGATTAAACAGAAATTAAACAGATTAAACAGGATTAAACAGAATTCCCCCATCAGGATTTGGTTTCAAGTCTTGCAATTCTTCTTAAACATGATTTAAAAAACGTATTTTCACAACTACTAAAATTGCTGGGTTTTATCATAGTTTTCTTATGTAATCATATTAAACTAATTGTTATGGTGAATATACCAAATGGCTTTCAAAGGGAAAACCACCATCACTAACAAACTAAAATGGAAACATGCTACATTGTCAGTCAAAATACAAGGAAACTCTTGTGCCTTTAATAGCAAGAAAACTTCAGAATGTATCTGTACATCTTTTGACCTGTTATCTGAGGAACTGCTGAGTCAATAAATGATTACAATTGTTTAGAAACTGGTAAAAGGCTACCCTAACAATATTCCTGGTAGAATAGAGCAGTCAAATCCAGCTTTAACTCTTCAGATGGGTCAATGGTATGACATTCCAGCCAGGTATCAACATTTCTCCAGTGAATTGTCCTAAGATGTTACTGAAGTATGTTTAGGAAAAAACCTCAATAGGAATATTCAACAGGTATTCAACATTCAGTCTTGCAGTGCTAAGCATTCTTTTCCCCAATACGCATTGGTCTTTGGTTTTTATCTTGCAGATTAGGTGGCTTATCCAGGCTTCCAAGAGTTCAAGAACCCATCTTCACTGTAACATCAGTTAAAATGAGGAATGAATCTCTTTATTCCTTAAAAAAAAGGGAGGGGGGAGGGGGGAGTTAAAACAGAGTTGGAGGATGTGATAATTAAGAAGTTAATAGCTTAATTAAATTTCAAATCTGCAAAAAGCAAAAAAAAGTTTATTTTTATATAACTAACAAGGATATTCTATCCCTGCCCGCCACCCAATCTGAAATCTAAAATGTATGCTCTGGCCCAGACGAGGTGGCTCACATCTATAATGCTAACACTTTGGGAGGCTGAGGCAGGAAGATCACTTAAAGCCAGGAGTTCCAAATAAACCTGGGCAACATAGTGAGACTTTGTCTATAAAAAAAATAAACAAAAGATATGCTTTTTTTTTTGAGATGGGGTCTTGCTGTTATGTTCCCAGGCTGGACTTAAACTCCTGGGCTCAGGAGATCCTACCACCTCAGCCTCCCCACAAAGTGTGTATCTGTTCTTATTTGTAAATTAATTTCAAATGTTTTCGACTTTTTAAATAGAACCAGAAACTAGTTCAAAGGGATATTTACGTAGCAGTAAGGCTTGTAAGTTTGTGATGGGCTTTTGAAATTTAGGATCCCTTCACGCTACAAGACAACTTTTTAAAAGTTATTTTGAATATATTAATTATGCTATGTCATTTATACTAACTTTTCCTATAACATGGTTGTGGTTTTTTTTTTCTTTTTTTTTTCTTTTTTGAGACGGAGTCTCGCTCTGTCACCCAGGCTGGAGTACAATGGCGCGATCTCCGCCCACTGCAAGCTCCGTCTCCTGGGTTCACGCCATTCTCCTGCCTCAGCCTCTCAAGTAGCTGGGACTACAGGCACCCGCCACTACGCCCGGCTAATTTTTTTTTTTTTTTTTTTTGAGATGGAGTCTCGCTCTGTCGCCCAGGCTGGAGTGCCACCAGGCTGGAGTGCAGTGGCGCGATCTTGGCTCACTGCAAGCTCCGCCTCCTGGGTTCACGCCATTCTCCTGCCTCAGCTGCCTGAGTAGCTGGGACTATAGGCGCCCGCCACCACGTCCGGCTAATTTTTTGTATTTTTAGTACAGACGGGGTTTCACCATGTTAGCCAGGATGGTCTGGATATCCTGACCTTGTGATCCGCCCGCCTCGGCCTCCCAAAATGCTGGAATTACAGGCATGAGCCACCGCGCCCGGCCCCAGCTACTTTTTTGTATTTTTAGTAAGGACAGGGTTTCACTGTGTTAGCCAGGATGGTCTCAATCTCCTGACCTCATGATCTGCCCGCCTCAGCCTCCCAAAGTGCTGGGATTACAGAAGCGAGCCACCGCGCCCAGCCTTTTTTTTTTCTTTTCTTTTTAAAATTATTTAAAATAGAGATGAGGTCTCCCTATGTTGTCCGGATGGTTCTCAAAATCCTGAGATCAAGTGATCTTCCCATCTAGCCTCAAAAATGCTGGGATTATAGGAGTGAGCCAGTGCCTGGCTGCTTGTGTGGTTCTGTTTGTTGCAAAGAATTAAGCTTGGAGAATTTTAAATCAGATTGGCAGTATCTAAAGTTAAAGAATAATAATTAAAAAAAAAAACCTGTAATAACTCTTCCTTCCCTATAGAAACTAAAAGAGTATTTAAAGTTGGGAAAGATAAATGACAATTTTAAGTATAGGAGGTATACATTATTCCTAAACTGCATTAAAAAACAGACTGAATTGTTTTGTCTTCCTTATAATAGAATTCATTCTGCTACACATTTCTGATGTTCTGGAGTTTTAAAATACCTGTTTATAATTGATTCTTTCCCCAGCTGGTAGATGGTCTGCATTCAACACCACTGAGTCACAGCAACGCTGTATTCTTCTAGGTCTTCTAATAGTTGTGCTATCATCCAGATGATCTAACAAGTTGCAGAATTTGAAGGTCCAGCAGTCTTGGAGACATGGACTCCAGATGACCACAAACCAACTCTTGCACTTTCATCGGCATTTCCTGTTGGGTTATTTAGATCTTTCCAGCTTTACTGTCCACAGTAAAAAAAAAAAAAAAAGCTGACAAAAATTCAAGATTTCAGCAAGAAGATGCGGTTGCCTGGTACTTCTTAGAATTGAGTGTATTCAGAGCAGTGTGTTCAGACTGTCCAGGTATTTCAAGATCTTCCCCTGTGATGTGGGTGTGCTGCTGAGTGACCAGCACATTCCTAGCAGCAATTGGTGAAGTCACAAAAAGTCAAACTAGACATAAACGGTAGATGCAGCCCAGTAAAACTGGAAGGTAATTCAAGGAAGACTGTGGACATGGTAGGTCAATGTGATAGAAAAATAATATTTGTAATCTCCTCTGAATGTCAACACTTTGATAGCTGTCTATATTATTATGATAAAACTCTGCTTAGTAACTATGGTTAGGGAGTAAACAGATGGGTTAAGATGATGAGAGTACAGAATAGAATTATCCAAGAATCCACCTTTGGGTTCACTACCTTCTGAAATTCTCCCCCACCTCTGCCTGCCCTCAATTAAAGAAACACCGAACTTCATTAGATTTTGAATGTTCTAAAAATATTTCATTTTCCTTTACTTATTTTTAATATCTTGAAAAATACTTTTTTGATAATCACATATAGTCAAAGGGAGTGAAATAAATTTCGAAGTGTGTTGGGTGTGAATCTTATGTATTTTTCTTGGGAACATGAATAAAAACAGTAATTACAATCTTGTAGTAATTGAACATTAAAAACTAGTATAGATAATAATTGGCATAAAGAGAAGTCTTTTGATGGATATTGGAATGGAGTATTTGAAAAGATCTAAAGAATATAAGGAAGGCAGAAGTCTGCCTATTATTTAATAGGCCCACATTAGCTAGATAAGCCAGACTTAAAGAATCTTTAAACATTCTTATTAAGTTATTAAAACAACACCATTTTTACTGAAGAAATATCAGATATATTTTTCAAAAATTACCATATAAAACATTAGTAAATGCTACCATTTTGGGGATTTTCCTACATTAGAGATTTACTTGCTTAAAATACACTTACGAAACTTAGTTCAATAATACTAAATCCTCTGAAAGTTTAACTCTGTGAAGGGTAATATAAAAAGCACCTTCTAAAAATTCCTTGTTGTGACACAGGGTCTCATCTGTTGCCCAGGCTGGAGTGCAGTGGCATGATCACAGCTCTCATTGCAGCCTCAACCTCCAGGGCTCAGGTAATACTCCCACCTCAGCCTCCCAACACAGCTGGGATCACAGGCACTCACTACTGCGCCTAGCGCTTTTTTTTTTTTTTTTGGGGTTGGGGAGGATGTTGGAGGGAGCTGGGACAGGGTCTTACTATGTGGCCCAGGCAAATCTAGAACTCCTAGGGTCAAGCAATTCTCCCACCTCAGCCTCCCAAATGTGTTGGAATAACAGGCATGAGCCACTGCGCCTGTCCTAAAGTTTTTAACTAGAAAAACCCAGTAGGATGTTTTCATCATTATTAAAACGATTTATTATTGGGATCAATGAATCATTGAGCTGTATGAGTTCCTTTTTTTTTTTTTTTTTTTTGAGACAGAGTCTCACTCTGTCACCCAGGCTGGAGTGCAGTGGCACAATCTTGGCTCACTGCAACCTCCACCTCCCAGGTTCAAGCAATTCTCCTGCCTCAGCCTCCCAAATAGCTGGGACCACAGGTGCACGCCACCACACCTGGCTAATTTTTGTATTTTTTGTAGAGATGGGTTTCCACCATGTTGGCCAGACTCTCGAACTCCTGGCCTCAAGTGATCTGCTTGCCTCAGCCTCTCAAAGTGCTGGGATAACAGGCGTGAGCCACTGCACCCAGCTGAGTTATTTCTTAAATAAAGAACCACTATAGTGGACCTTAAGAGACTATGCTTTTAAATGCCCTTGTTACTTAGAGACTGGAAGCAGGAATAACATAGAGCAATTGTTTTCAAACTCCAGAATTCCTAGGAGATTTCTTAAAGGATAACCTGCTGGGCTGGGGGTAGAAGTTAGGGGAATATGTTCCTCATGCTTATTTCATGCCTAAGGCCCGAAGGCCAGCTACATTTTCATGGTTTATGAGAGTTTCATGTAAGATTTGTCTTGAGCACAAAGTTTTGTATTAAAAAAGAAAAACAGATGTTTTCAAGATGTCAAAGAGCAAAAAGAAGTCTGTGTTCTGTGAAGTGGCACTTTTCAGTAGCAATACAGATGTACTGCCTTGGAAGTGTATTTCTGAAAAGCAGTCAATGACATGTGATGTGTTTTATGAAAAGCCTAATTTTTCAAGTCCATGTTTATGTGATAATTTGTATGACCATTGTCTCTAATGTCACTATAAAATTTTTATAAGATTTTAAGTTGCTTTTATAAAAAATAGCTACAATACAAAATAAGGATTAAACAAGTTTAATTACAGTTCTTTCCCCCGCCCCAAGGAAAACTAACTCAGTGGATCCAACTTCTCATCTTTAAGACATGGATAGGGCAGGACACAAATTCTGCTTGTTTATTGAATAAGAGATACACAGTAAACTAACAAAGAAACTAACTTAAGGTAATTCTTTCTGAAATCTGCTGAATGCCTGAAGTAAAATGTTCTAGATCAGAAGAGATTTCAATCTAATTTTAGTTATAGAAACTGCAACTTGTGATGATCCTATTATCCCAGCCAGCTTTCGGCAAAATTGGTTTCATTTTGTGAGAAAAAGCAAATATACTATAGGTTGTCAGGTGTAACAAGTCCTTGGGTTAGAGACTCTATTTGGTCTTACCTAAAATGGTAGGACTGTTTTTCAGTGACACTAGCTACATAACACATTATGAACTTCTTGGCACTATGATTAGTTACACAATGATTAAAACACTCAAAAGGAGCAACTATCCCAACAGAGATGCAGAGGCAGAGCACTGTGTGAACATTACGGTTTGCTATACTGAGTTTAAATGTCACCATCTGAAAAACCCAACGACAATAAACCTTCAACTTTGAATCCTTCCCAAATACAAAAACATGGAATAGAAGCATCTCAACTTCATTCCTAACAGATGAGCTGCTGGGATGAGGATGACATCAGTTAATAATATTTCTTGAAAAGTATCTTCAGATTAGAATCTATTTTTAAATTATAAAATAGTTTAAATACAACACTAAAAATGTGAAGCAAAGATTAATCTATAAAGGCCAAGTTCAGACTAGAGCAGTATTCAGAAATTTAAAAATTAGAAACCAAGAGCCAAATCTTACTTGCCCACTACTTCCAGAAAGTAAGCAGGTATCAGGAGGTAAGCCCCAGAAATGGGAAAAGAAAAACAAAACATGAAAATGGGAGTCAAACTGTATAGCAACAGTGTGCCCTAACAGTTCTACTCCTTACAGGCAGTAAGAGTGCCAAAGAAAGGTAGAAAGGAAATAAGACTAGCGGTTTCAATGGCATTTGCCCCAGTTACCTTCAATTTGCAAGGCCTGGCTGCAGACTTCAATTCCACATTAAACCCTGGGAGCCTGATATTTGCAACATTGTAAAAAATCAAGCCAAAAACAAAGAAATCGTTTTGAAATTAAGATCATACGTAAACTGCAAATAAAAGAATTATTTTTGTGACTAGAAAAGATGTGCTGAGCTTTGCATTTATTTGAGCATTTAAGAGAGAAAATGAGATGCTCTGCAACTGAGAAGATAGACACTTTGGGGGTAATGCCAAACTCACCTCTTGAAATTACAACATGTTCACAATTTTCCATTTTAAATGCTAAAGCATTAACATGCAAAATAAAAAATCTTAACATTGTTAGTCTGAAATAAAGTCAAAATATGGCTAACCAAATTCATTATTAGAAATCAACAAGTGTTAGGTCTAGGATTTTGGATTGATTGATTATATTATATTCCCAACACCAAATTTTTGGAAAGGGGGTTAATGAATGAGTAAAAAAGATGCAGTTGTTAAAAAAATGACCCAAAATCCCAAGAGAAATGATATAAATATACACACATATATGTATATACAAATACATATACATATATATGAACAAGGACATTTGGGTTTAAAGTTAGTAGTCAAATTTTCCAAGGACGTCTTTTTTTTTTTAACGCAGAGCCAAATTTTTATGTATTTTAAAACCACCTCCTTGATCTAACACTGTTAGAAATGAATTACCCAATTTTGTATTCAATTTTTTCCCTGTAACGTCACTTGGTTCTTGGCTACTAACCTTTCATGTTACTCTTGGTTTTGTCAGTTTGCTTGCCTGTGGGGGTTTGGGCCTGCTGACCCTGCCCACTGGAAGAGGCTGCCTGCTGTGCTGCTTTCTGCTTTAACATTGTCCAATCAAATGTGTAGTCATATTGATGGTTCAGGGTCCTGAAACACATACAATATTTTATGTTAATCCTTTAATAACAGAGTCCAGTTATATAACCTACTAACTTTTTAAGACAGTGACAGCATTTCTTTACACAACGAATATTTCCTCAAGTGTGGCAGCTTCTAAAATATTTCTTATTATAGATGAAAAAGGCAGCATGAAAACTGAAACATGAAATCAAGCTGTCAGTTATCTAGGGGAATACTCATAAGAGGAGGTACTTCCTAAAAACAAGTAAGATTAAATATTCAACTGGAAGTTTGGGAATAAGATGTCTGACTGGTACCTGGGGAAGACACTTTTCTGGGGTTAAAAGATTACCTGAATTCTCTCTTTCTCTTTTTTTTTTTTTTTCAGACCAAGTTTTGCTCTTGTTGCCCAGGCTGGAGTGCAGTGGTGCAATCTCGGCTCACTGCAACCTCCGTCTCGCAGGTTCAAGCAATTCTCCTGCCTCGGCCTCCTGAGTAGCTCGGATTACAGGCGCCTGCCACCATACCCAGCTAATTTTTGTATTTGTAGTAGAGACGGGGTTTCACCATGTTGGCCAGGCTGGTCTCCAGCTCCTGGCCTCAGGTGATCCACCCCCATCGGCCTCCCAAAGTGCTAGGATTATAGGTGTGAGCCATTGCACCTGGCAGATTACTTGAATTCTTTGTTTTTCTCTTTTGAGACAGAGCCTCATTGTCACCCAGGTTGGAGTGCACTTGGGGGGATCTCAGCTGACTGCAACCTCCACTTCCCAGGTTCAAGAGATTCTCCTGCCTCAGCCTCCCGAGTCCCTGGGATTAAAGGTGAGCACCACCTCACCCGGCTAATTTTTGTATTTTTAGTAAAGATGGGGCTTCACCATGTTGGGCAGGCTGGTCTCTAACTCCTGACCTCAAGCGATCTGCCCGCCTCGGCCTCCCAAAGTGCTGGGATTACAGGCGTGAGCCACCATACCTGGGCGGATTACCTCAATTCTTACTCTCTTCCAACTAAGAGTTTGAGCCACATGTAATCTATTTCCCCCCCTTTTTCAAGACCAGTTCTGGGTTGTGCCTAAGGAACCCTACCCTAGTTTAGGACTGCTACCACTTGATCAGACTCCATGACTATGTGATATTTTAATTGCTTTTTATTTGGTACTGTACAAAGTTGGAGAGTTCCAGAAGGCACTGACAGCCACTTATATCTAATATGAATTATAACTATTCTGGAAAAGTTACATTCTACTTTGAGTATGATTCAACTCTCTATCCACTCCAAACTAAAATCACCTATTTACACTACAAATAGAAAAATGCCAAATTAGTCCCAAATAAATCAGTTTCTGAAACCTTTTATTCATGTTAGCTAGGTCTGCTTTACTTTAGTATTTATCAGAATGAACTTGTTAGGTAAATTTAACCAATTTCCCTCACAGAGTTTATAATCTTAAAATACCTTAAAAACTGACCTGAAAAGAATGCGGAATAGCTGCCTCAGATACATGTAATCTGGGGCTTCCTCAAAGCGTAGCCCACGACAATAGTTTAAGTACATCGCAAATTCTGCAGGAAACCCCTATAGGTTCAAGGGTTAAAATAAAGTTAAAAACAAACATTTCAAGATAGAAAAATAAATGCATTTAAGTATAAGCAAAAAGATATTTTTGGGCGGGATATTTTACCATTTCATAGGAAGATATGAGAGCTAAAATGATGGCTTGGTCTCCTCATAAATTTAAATAAAATTTCATGACCCTACCTACCCTATTATGTACAATATTAGTAGAAGAAATACATACGTTTTTCCCATATAGTGCTTTTCCTATACAGTACTATGTTCTTAAATAACTTATATAGCCCACTTGTTAAAACCTGTCATTTTATCAAAGTCCCGCCTCTTCGTGAACTTCTTTTTTTTTTTTCTAAAGACAGGGTCTCAATCTGTCTCCCAGGCTGGAGTGCAGTAGTGTAATCTCAGCTTACTGCAACCTCCACCTCCCAGGCTTCAAGCGATCCTCCAACCTCAGCTTCCTGAGTAGCTGGGACTACAGACACGAGCTACCACGCCCAGCTAATTTTTTGTATTTTTTAGTAGAGACGGGTTTTGTCATATTGCCAAGGATGGTCTCAAATTCCCGAGCTCAAGAGATCTGCCCCCCTTGGCCTCCTCGGTCTCCCACAGTGCTGGGATTACAGGTGTGAGCCACCATGCCCAGCCTTCAGAAGTTTCTAAATGGTTGCATGGTATTCTACCTAGTATATACATCATTAACTTGTTCTTTATAATTGAACATTTGGATGTATTCTAATTTTTCTCTATTATTAATAATACTGCTAAGTACATCTGTGGGCATAGAATTTTTCCATTTAGCTCCTTAGGAAAGATTCTCAACAATGTATAAACATTTTCAAGGCTCTAGGTATCGGTCACCAAAAGGACTTCCCCAATCAGCAATGTGGAAATACAAAATATTAAAAGAGCACAAACCTCTATATCTCCTCTCCTAGAGTAAATGCCAATGTGGAGAGTGGTAAAGTTAAAGGAGGCAGTCTCTTTCTACAACCTTATGATTGTAGAGTTAAAGTTACAATCTCTTTCTACAACCTTATGAGAAATTTCTCATGTCCTGGAGTTAGGAAGGACAGAATGGAAATGCTTGCAACATTTTTTATTGATTGCACTGATATAAATTGGGTGACCACTTGAAACATATACATACGTTAAAAGATGTAAAATAATACATATTATACATCTTTCTAAAACTCAACATTTATATACATTTATGGCCCGTGTTAATGGTAAACAGTATGACAATGAGACTGAAAACAATCTCACCACTTTATAATTACTATTTTAACTCTCACTGATTTCTTCCCTCAACTATTTATTTGTATACTGCTTTGTACTTAATTTCAGGTATACAATTCTTTCTTGTCTGAAAGACCATATGGCCTTCTTTTTATGGATGAGATCATGGTTATTCATCATGACACAAATACCTCTCTATTCTAAACTCAATTGCCTTTCTATGAAGTTGAAAATTTCAGAAAAAATGAGTGTGATTTAAACTGTCTTCTGTATTCCTGTATTGTTGGAGAGCTGCTATTTTGGATTGCTCCAATCTGTCTGCATGTTTCCCTGTTCCTTAATGTAGTAATTGTTGATAACCTTTCTTTTCCAGCACTAGTTTAGGGTAAGGAGACTATTTCTTACTCTTTCTTATAGATTAATGAGGTTCTATTGAAAATGTTTACTTGCCCTGTTTATTTACCCCTAGTTTTCAACAGATTAGAGAGCCCTAACAAACCAGAAACATAAAACACTTATTTTACTTACTTAAAATGTTTATTTAACTTATTTTTTATTATTTTACTTATTTTTGTTGTTGTTGAGACAGGGTCTCACTCTGTCACCCAAGCTGGACTGCAGTGGTGCAATCTTGGCTCACTGCAGCCTCGACCTCCTGGGCTCAAGCATCCTGCCCCAGCATCCCCAAGAAGCTGGGATTACAGGTATGCGTCACCATGCCAGGCTAATTTTTGCATTTTTTGTAGCGATGGGGTTTCATCATGTTGCCTAGACTGGTCTCGAACTCCTGGGCTCAAGCGATCCACCCTCCTCATCCTACCAAGTGGCTCCTCAGCTGTGAGCCACTGTGCCTAGCAAAACGCTTATTTAAAAAGACCCCTATGGCTCTCCCCCTCCCCCTCCCCCTCCCCCTCTCCCCACGGTCTCCGGTCTCCCTCTCCCTCTCTTTCCACAGTCTCCCTCTGATGCCGAGCCGAAGCTGGACTGTACTGCCGCCATCTCTGCTCACTGCAACCTCCCTGCCTGATTCTCCTGCCTCAACCTGCCAAGTGCCGCGCCTGACTGGTTTTCGTATTTTTTTGGTGGAGACGGGGTTTGGCTGTGTTGGCCAAAGGGGTAAAGGTGGGGAAAAGATAGAGAAATCAGATTGTTGCTGTGGCTGTGTAGAAAGAGGTAGACATGGGAGACTTCATTTTGTTCTGTACTAAGAAAAATTCTTCTGCCTTGGGATCCTGTTGATCGGTGACCTTGCCCCCAACCCTGTGCTCTCTGAAACATGTGCTGTGTCCACTCAGGGTTAAATGGATTAAGGGCGGTGCAAGATGTGCTTTGTTAAACAGATGCTTGGAGGCAGCATGCTCATTAAGAGTCATCACCACTCCCTAATCTCAAGTACCCAGGGACACAAACACTGTGGAAGGCCGCAGGGTCCTCTGCCTAGGAAAACCAGAGACCTTTGTTCACTTGTTTATCTGCTGACCTTCCCTCCACTATTGTCCTATGACCCTGCCAAATCCCCCTCTGCGAGAAACACCCAAGAATGATCAATAAAAATAAATAAATTAATTAAAAAATAAATAAATAAATAAAATAAAAAGACCCCTATGTTAAAAGTCCTTGTTAAAGATATTTAGAATAATAAAAATGTAAATTTAAAATGGTGAATAGCTACCTAACTCAATGTTACAAGTTCCAGAGCTGGCAAATAAAAATGTTCCTTTTTCTTCCTGGATCATTCATTCATTCACTCATTTGAGACAGAGTCTTACTCTGTTACCTAGGCTGGAGTGCAGTGGCACAATCTCAGATCCTTGCAAGACAGCCAAGATTCACCACTGCAATTGGCGCCTCCCGGGCTCAAGTGATCCTCCTGCCTCAGGCTCCTGAGTAGCTGGGACCACAGACGTGCATCACTGCACCCAGCTAATTTTTGTATTTTTGGTAGATAAGGGATTTCACCATGTTGCCCAGGCTGGTCTTGTGGAACTTCTGGGCTCAAGTGATCCGCCCACCTCGGCCTTCTAAAGTGCTGGGACTGCAGGCGTGAGCCACTGTGCCCAGCCGGATCATTTATCTATTAAGGTAGAAATGGGGTTTCCCTATGTTGCCCAGGCTGGTCTTGAACTCCTGGCCTCAAGTGACCTACTGCCTTGGCCTCCCAAAGTGCTGGGATTACAGGCGGGAGCCATTGTGCCTGGCTTCATTTATATTTTTTTTAATATTCATCGTGCATACTTACCTTACATAAAACTTCAACAGGCGTGGACATCTTCTTTTCACTAATCTTTTCATATTTTTGTTTCTTTGTTGCAGCCTGTGGAAAAGAATAAAATAAAAAAGATATACTCAGTGCTACTGAGAAGAACCATGGTAGTTTAACGCACTAGACATATAAACATATACCTGTGAGATTCAAGAGAAATTTTAACCCAGAATTTAAAAAATCAAAGTATAATACATCTAAAAAAAATTTTTCCCAAACTGTTAACTTCTGATGTAAGTTTCTTCTCTAAGAATATAATTTTAGCTATAGGGAAAGGGTGAGTCTAATACGAATATATGGATATTAGATTTAAGTAAAAATGGCTGGGGCCAAAATTGAAAAGCATTTTCTTTCTTTCTATATATATTTTTTAAGGAGATGGGGTCTCACTATGTTGCCCAGGCTGGAGTGCAGTAGCCATTCACAGGCTCAGCAGTAATTCCCTGTGGCCTCCAACTCCTGGCCTCAAGCAATCCTCCTGATTCAGCCTATCAAGTAGTTGGGACTACAGGTGTGCATCATCATACCCAGCTGAAAAGCATTTTCTTTCCTTTTTCCTTTTCTTTGTTTTTTGTTTGTTTGCTTTTTTGAGAAAAGGTCTCCCTTGGTTGCCCAGGGTGGAGTGCAGTGGCTCAATTATAGCTCGCTGTAGCCTCGAACTCCTGGGCTCAAAGCAATCCTCCCGGCTCAGCTGCCTGAGTAATTGGGGCTACAGGCATGTGACACTACACCCTGCTATTTTTTTTTTTTTTTAAAGTAGAGGTGAGGTCTTGCCATACTGACCAGGCTGGTCTTGAACTCCTGGGCTCAAGTGATCCGCCTGGCTGGGCCTCCCAAAGTGTTGAAGATTATAGGCATGAGCCACCATGCTCAGCCTGAAAAGCATTTTCTTAACCCATGTTCAACACAAGGGCAAAGGCATCAGATTAATACAAAAAAAATTGTTCATCAATTAGTGACATTAATAAATGGAGTTAACTGTATAAGTCACAATATTTTTCTAAACTAAAAATACTCATATTAGATAAAGCTACCTACCCAAGGACTGAGCACTACAACTAGCTCACAGCCACTCAATAAATACAGGTATTCCTTCAAAGAACTGGTAAGGTACCAAAATAGCCATTAAAATTTAGGACACACCAACAGTGGTGACTCACACCTGTAATCCCAGTACTTTGGGATGCTGAAGCAGGAGAATCACTTGAGCCCAAGAGTTTGAGACCAGTCTGGGCAACACAGTGAGGCACTGTCTCTACAAAAAATAATTTAAAAATTAGCTGGGCATGGTGGCATGTTCCTGTAGTCCCAGCTACAGGTAGGAGGCTGAGGTAGGAGGACTGCTTGAGCCCAGGAGGTTGAGGCTGCAGTGAGCCAGGCATTCCGGCTTGGGCAACAGAGCAAGACCATTCCCCACGCCCCCACCCCCACCCAAAATTAGGACACGGTGATTTATCATTAACTTACACTCACAAAAGTAACAGTAAACTCCTAGCTAATAGAAACAAAATGTTAGGACATGTATTGCTGGATAAACAGGTCTTGCTGTACATAAAAACATACATTTTCAACATAATGGCAACACATCAAAATGAGAAAGTCTCCACCTTTCTTAGTCCATGCCCACTTCCATCTAGATAGAGCTAGTGGCTACCAGTGGGTACCAGCTTACTGTCTCTTAGAGGACACTGTTCTTCAGCTGAACTTAGTTCTTACTAAAATGATCTGGTTTCATTTTCCCAAATAAAAGGTAAAAAGCAAATTAAGGTTAATTCTTTATTATCTCAGAAAAATCTCAGACTTAGAAAGGACCTTAAATCTTATCTTCTCCAATATATATTTTTATTCTAAAAAAGAGAGAGAAAAATCTGATAATGTGAGTCTGGTTTACCTTTAGCCCTTGCCATGGCAGGCTGGTTCTATTAAAATACATCAAAACATATCCTAATGATTCCATGTCATCTCGGCGACTAGAAAAGAGAACGTAATTTTATAAACTGGAACTATTATTATGAAAAAACATATGAAAGAAAGTCAAGTACCCAGAAGAAATGTTCCCACATGAGGAGGGAACACTATTTGGTGTCTTACGCAAGAAGCTACTTATTTAAGGTGATTTTAAAAAGTTCATGTGTTACCTACCTCTAAACAAAACTTTTTCCATGGAATCCAAAATCAGACAAACAACTGTCTTACAATTTAATTTTAAAAGAACAAAAAGGATTTGGCTAAACAACCCTCTAAATGAGCTTAATGAACCAAGCAGGATGACATTTCTATGTTTTGCAGAAACTCATTAAAAAAAAACTTCAGAAGTACTGAAAAGGAGTTACAACTTAAAACTAATTGAACATCTATATGAATGTATTCATGCGTACATATCTATATACACATACATACAAATATATATTCAGATATATATATATTTAAGGATAGGTAATGCCTTGGCATACAGAAAAAGTGACATTACAGTTTAACCTAGATCATTCAGATATTCATGGATATTTCTTAAGCCTGAAATTCTTGGTATGAGGTTCTTTAACCTGGAGGCACATCATTGTTTTTTCCACTTATTACTTCTATGCTAGTTTTAAGGAGCAAAAAGTGACTGTAAAAGATGAAAGGAACTTGAAACTCTAGAACTCATGTGAAGAAATAGGAAGAGAGCAGAGACTGTTACCTTTTTCACTTTAAACTAGATCCTATTAATTTACATATTTGAGTGAAGTATAACAGGAGATGGTCCATCAACCCACTTTTGGTTTATTAGGACACTGATAACATTTTCCTTTTAAAAATAAATAATGCATTCTTCCCAAACTCAACGTGAATTACTAAAGTATAAAAAGCCCCAAATAGCTTTAAAAATATAGGTACTATCTTCAGCTGCAAAAAGAAATGTCAACATTGCACTTATGCTTCTAACTTTCTATCACGCAGTATTTCTCCCCCAAGAGACAACCTTCAACAACAACAAAAAATCCAAAAGACCTCATTTAACAGTCTTCTCTACACTGGTTAAAGCAGCAGGTAAAATGATTAATAAGCATCCTTCAAATCCTCAGCCAAGAAACATCCTTAGACATTGTAAGAAACTAAAATATTTCAAAAACCCATTGATGGCTTCTGCTATGGCTATGATAAGCACATTCCATTTTCGAACTTACCTCTGCTCAATACCAAGATGTGCATTGATGCTAGCATATCGGGCAGTGCCAGTGAGGTTTTTATCTTCTCTGTATGGTATGTGTTGCCTTGTCCTGTTGTCTCTGTACTTTTTGGCCAAACCAAAATCAATAAGGAATAACTTTAAAAGAGAAATACAGAAACATTAGGTTTCCAACCTTGTTCAGTTAAACTGCTTCTTATTCATTAAATGGTATCTATTCTATGCATTCAAATATATCAAAATAAAGTATCCTAAGTATTAATAGAACAGATAATGAACAGACTTAACACCCCCCATAAGCTTTTACTAGTCTTCATCAATAAATCAAGTTAAAAAAAAAGAGTCTAGTAGTTTATCCTTGTCGTTTGCAGATTTCACAGGCCCATTTCATTACATACTCAGGAACCTGTTTTTATAAAGAAAGAAATGTATACATACTTGACAGCAGAAGCAACAAGTGTGCTATTTGTCATAATGACACCTGATAGTCTGTACACCTGTTACTATTGGTAAACAAACATGAGGTTTCAAAATCTAGATATAATGGCCGAGCGCGGTATCTCACGCCTATAATCCCAGCACTTTGGGAGGCTGAGGCGGGCGGATAACTTGAGGTCAGGAGTTCAAGACCAGCCTGGCCAAACATGGCAAAGTCCCACCTCTACAAAAAATACAAAAATAGCCGGGCATGGTGGCACATGCCTGTAGTCCCAGCTACACAAGAGGCTGAGGCAGGAGAATCGCTTGAACCCGGGAGGCAGAGGTTGCAGTGAGCCAAGACCGCGTCACTGCACTCCAGCCTGGGTGACAGAGCAAAACTGTCTTAAAAAAAAAAAAAAAATCCAGATATAAACTATCTGAACTCTTCCCTCCTACAAAGGCCATTCTTAAATGTGCTAACAGAATACTTGTTATCTACCCTAAAAGTCTGACATTGCCAATGAAACCAAGACTTTTTATTAATAAAAAATACTACTTAGCACTGACATTATACAAATGGGTCAGGTTAAACTTCTGGAAAATTTAACAAGTTGATATAAAAATCCCCCCAAAAAGCGCTTAGCATTTAAATCAAGGTGGCTTACAATTAGCAGTTTAAGTGAGCTAACTAAAAACAAAAACTAGTGTTTAGAACAAAATAACGTTTAGTGTTATCATGTCTATATGGTACTCAGGGAATAAGGTATTCATTTATAATGTAGCTAATTGTTGTATGTAATTCAAGTTTACACTCCAGAACTTAAGCCTTTTATAAGTAAATATTTTTATGAAAAAGAAATCCAAAACATATTCATATTTACCTACCATATGAAAAGAAATAATCTTTACTTAAAATTTTGGCTTTTGTCATAAAATCACCTATTATGCTATATTTTAATAAAAGTTAATCTACAAATATTAAGCTAGGCAGGTCTATGTGCCCTTACACTACATAGCCCTAGTCTGTTGTTCTCTAGTTACTCCTAAATTTTGTAGTTCTTCTCTCCATTAGGCTACTGGGTCCCTTTTGCCAGTTTATAATTTGTGATGTGCTGGGAAACTCGATCACCTAACCTGCAGATTTCATGTCAATAAATAAAGCAAGTTACTGATTTAGGTTATAAAGATCTGACCAAGTACCTCTCTTAGGAGCATGAGTAACATCTATTTCAGCCAAGCATTATAACCTATTCTCAATTATACTTTGGACAGTAAAGACACTGACAGTTGAGTTTCAGTCACCATGTCAACGAGATACTGATTTTTACTTAGTCTACTATAAAAGAATGAAGATTAAATTATTAGTAAATGTTAACTGGATGATGAAGACTCTCAAAGTAAAAAGATTAAAATCCCTTCCTAAGCAATCAAGTCATTACAGGAAAATTTGTGTTGTAAAACACTAAGAAATAAAGCGTATACTTTAAGTTTCTCTTGATATGAAAACCAGATCAGTACACAAATATTAAAATGAGCAAAATACATTTGTTAAGCAAAACAAAAATGATGATTAAGTTCTGCAGATTCATAGTGAAAAGAAAACATGGGGAAAATAAACACAAAAGGACATTCAGCTTCATGGTATTTTAAAAATACCTCTAAGAAATATGTAGACATTGAATGAAGAGTGATTAGTACATAGAATTTCCTCCAGTTCACATTTTCTAGGATTGCTTCCTTTGGTACTTTAAAATGAAGGACAAAAGGGAAGAGCTCTGACATGAGTATGTCTAACAGTTTCATTCATGTCTAAATCTACATTCAATAGCTCCATTTGTGACTCAATAACCAGACACTTTCTCACAACCAAAAGACTGCTTTATAAAAATTCAGTGTTCGCTGGAGAGTTCTTTCCTCCCACAACGCTAAAGGAGGAAACCTTATTTATCAAGAAAACTACAAATATGTAAACACGATCTTCTTAAACATCTCAATCTAAAAACAAAAATCTAAAGAGCAAATAATTTGAAATGTTCTCCTCTTATAAAAACTGAAAATACGTCAGGAAAAAAATGTTAGTACTGAACAAAGATAGCCTATTCTCAGTAAACAACTGAAAGGAAAACTACTTGAAATTAAAAAAGGAAATAAAACTCTTGGTGGTTCATTACCTTCGGGTACCTATCAAGCTTCTTTAGTAGCTCTCTGTATGCTTTGCTGTTTAAAACTAATAAATATAAACATATAATGGAAATGTTTACATGAAACCACATGATGCCAAAGATACAACCAAAAAGCTGTAAATATGTAAAGGCAGAACCAAATGAGGAAAAGTCAGTATCAAATAAGCATAAGATAATGCATTTTTATTATAGGCTTTTATGTGCAAAGACACAGGCACTTCCTTCAGTGAGTCAAACTCCTTTTCTGTGGATTTTTACTAACTACATGTTATGAGTAAAATCTGCACCCATTTTAAACAATGCAGCCTATTCTTCAAAGGCACAGGGAACTGAGTTGATAAATAGGGGATAATTTGACCAGGTGCAGTGGCTCACGCCTATAACGCCAGCACTTTGGGAGGCCAAGGCAGGTGGATCACTTGAGGTCAGGAGTTCAAGACCAGTCTGGCCAACATGGTAAAACCCCATCTCCACTAAAAACACAAAAATTAGCCGGGCATGGTGGCACGCACCTGTAATCCCAGCTATTTGGGAGGCTGAGACAGAATTGCTTGAACCTGGGAGGTGGAAGTTGCAGTGGGCCAAGATCGCACCACTGCACTCTACACTCCTGCCTGGGCAACAGAGTGAAACCCCGTCTCAAAACAAAACAAAAAACAAAACAAAAAAACCCCCCAAAAAAACAAAAAATAAAACCAAAAACCAAAAAAAGGAGGGGGGGATAATTCCATAATTCCATTCAATAGAGGCACATTTTCTTCAAAATCACTGTGGCTAATCTTAGTGTTTAGTACTTGCAGCATTTTTTTTTTTCCTAACCAGAGGTCATAATTTCCCTTGCCCTTCTAAAACATTCACAAGGTCACTTTACTAAAAACCTAGCTAACCTGTATGTACAAAATCTAAACAATGTAATACAACTTTCTTTGTAAATTATTAAATGATGCTATGAAATGTAAGCAAAATATGTGAATGGGTAAGTAAAAATGAGGCACTATAAAACTAGTTTTATTCTTATAATATGCCTAATGATCCACCATCTATTGTCTTCCCCCCACCCCTTATCTAACTAGTCACAATACTTGGTACTTCTTTGCCTGAATAAAAATAACTCTGAATTTCTGAAACCTTTTTTAATAGCTGGAGGTGGTTCCTGGAATAAAGCTGGGCAGTATGGAAAAGGATTAAATGATTATCCAGATGATACATGTGGATAATTTAAGGTATTACAAAGTATGTTTTTTGTTTTTTGATTACTCATGCCAATACTTCCTCTTCACTGTATACTAAACTGAATGATTAAGATTCATTTGCTCAGGAGCATGAACATTTATGAACTTAAATTTTGTGATAAAAAAGCTATTTAACTTCAACAAAAGTGTAACAAAATATGAAGAGTTCTACTTACAAATTTAGAAAATTAGTAGGGTGTTTATCCAGCCTGCCAAAAACTAAATTTAATATATTTCAATGTATTACTAATGGTAATCTACCATATAACTTGATAAGTGCTTAAGCTATGTTATTGTTATATTGTTAAGAATGCAGTATCTTCTAGTTCCAGAGCATATAATGCTCTGTAAATATCCATTTGCTAGAAGTTGAGAATACAGACTGAGGAAATAAGTTCTAGAAACACTAGATCTGAAATCTGATCTACACTTACCTGAAGTTCCTTAGGGAAGGGGAAGAGAGGTGAGGTAGAATATATTCATTATACAGCACTAATGAACTGAATTTAAATATATTTCGTGCATTAAGTTGTGTAACTCCAAATAAATTTTTAAAAACTAACGATCTATCTCAAGTTTACTATTAGGTAAAAAATTTCAGTACTAGACCAACATCATTTCCTCATATGTATGTTAGAGAGCTAAACATAATATCCTATTTTCATTTAGCTTTTTTCTAAACTTTATAAGTTTTAAGCAAAAGCCACAAAGAAATATCTTAGTAATGTTATGTTTGCCAAGTATGTCTGAATAATGCCAACGTAAGAGGTGCTTGAGCAAGATCTACATTCTCCAGAATTAAAACAAAACAAAAATCATCAAAATAAAACAATAAAAAAGAAAAGCACATGAATTTGGGATTGAGGTTGGAATAGGAGACAGTTTCAGACCTGGTTTAATCCTGAGAAAGATGGGTCCTGAGAAGTACTAACAGTCATGCTTCTTTTCCTCTTCCCCACTGGAGATTCTAAACACTAAACAGACAATAGAGGGTGGCAGTGCATCAAACAGTATTGCTTACATTGCAACAATGGCCGGCGCAGACAGGCAACACCGAGGCATTAGAGAAAGAACAGGGTAGCCAAATGCCATCCTTCTTCCACCAAGCACTGTAGCTTCTCAGTTTTCCAAATAAGAATCACATGCTCAAGAACATTTGAATTCTGGAAATTACTCAGGTTTTTAATGCCACTATTTTGTGTCACTGCCTGAAACAGGGATAGCAATGGTGACATTTGGCTCTTTTATATTTTTAATCAAAAATGGGGAATTTAGATCTGCAATCTTTGGTACCACAATCTGCCCTTCCCCCCCAAAAAAATATTGTACGGGGGAAAAAAATCTTCAGTAAGGAAGAGGTAGAAGGCATTTAGTCACCTTAAAATTTATTTTCGTAAGCATGCAGGGCTGATTACTGGAAGAGATGAGCAAATTCACTAAGATTGGAGTGGCCACTCCTAAATATCAAATTCAGAACAATTTTCCAAATAAGAAATTTAACTTTAAAAATTGTCCTCAAAAGCCCCCCAAAACCTTTTTTTCCCCATGAATAGTAAACTACTGGAACAAGCTGACCAAAGAACCCAGTCTCATACAACTGGCATTTTTCAAACTACAATACAGAAAACACTAAAAATCAACTACATAAACAAAACACTAATCTAAAATGTTCAAGAGCAACATTTAGCATTTGAATCTTCGTTGAGTAAAACACTTTGCTTCTTCCCCATGGCCTCTCTAAAACAGTGTTAAGCAGCAAGCAGCTCCACAAAATTATTTTTAATATCTGCAAGGAGAAAAGGAGACCTAAACCTCCTAAAAAGGTTTTCACCACTAGATAACTTACACTTCCTTAAGACAACTATGCGATTAACAAGCTATTCTTAAGGGGGTTGTGGGGGAGGGGGGGAAGGCAAAGTGATACTAGGTCATCATTTAAATTTAAGGCAAAAACCATGTACTGCAATGTCAACGATGCAGAATAGGAATCACATGGTGATAATGGGTTTTTAGGGGGTAAGAAAACAGGAAGGAGAGGGCTGAGAAATGGCCAAGAAGATTGGAGTCAAATGGACAAAACTGCCCCAAAACTTAAGAACAGTAATTTTTTTTTTCAATTGAATTACCAGGCTTTACAGTAATAAAAACCTGGATACTTCAGAGAAAAGCTATAAAATATTTTTTAATGCAACTTGGGAATGACAAGATAAGTTATGTGTATATTTAAACACCTTTCATTATTTAAAGCTCAACAAAAAAATTTAATTTCCTAAAACCTAATCAGACCAACATCAGTATCTCACATTGACAAATAACACCAATTCTAATGGTAATGTCTCCCAGTTGGCATTCATACAGGCAAACAAAGGTAAACATTTATAGCTAGACCTAAAAACACCAAACATTTCCTAATAGTTTAGTAAAACAAATGGGCATCTTCCTTCCAAAAACAAAACAAAAAAGCCACAAAAAAAAAACAAAAAAAGCCCCCAAGTTGTCCTGAAGTTGAGAATTTCTATCAGATAGATCATCAGATCACAACATGCTTAGTGCATTGCCAATGCTGCCTGTCTGCCCGAGCTCAACATAGTATCGATAAAGAAAGCAATTCACTCAGTAAGACTAATCATTACAGAAAAAAAGTCAACACAATTAGTTTCTAACTGCAATCATGCGCCACTAGCTAAAACCCAATCACCCCATAAGTTGAACCACTCTCAGAGACCCCAAATGAACACTAGTTTTGTTGTATGAATGTTCATTTCACTTGTCTATATTTTCTTTAAAGGGAGAGGGAGGGGTGGAGAACTCACCCAATTTGGCACCCAAGTAAAAAACTGTCAACTACTTTTGAAGCAGGCCCAAAAGTTACCCTTTTAAATACACAAATTCAAGGACTGAAGAATTCTCATTATCAACCATGCTCAGTCAGCAAATGTTAACACCATGGTGACAGATAAGTCAGTGTTCCCACACTGGCACAAGCACATATATTATAAAAACCCACACTTCAGAGCCAAAGGTTAAAATCTGGTTTTAAGCATTCAGGAAGAAAAGAATATGGGGGTTTTTGCTATTTTTGTGAATGAAAAATAGATACAACTGTTCAACAGTTAAATAACTTAGACAACTACAGTTCATTATACAGCCCTTAGAATTTTATATTTCCATATAGGTAACTAACCTCGGTTGGGTAAGTTGAAGATAATTTATTTCAAGTTACTAAGTTAATGGAGTTAGCTGATTATCCTTATAGCACAATCTTTTAAAGCAACTGTCAACAGCAAATTCAACTTACTATGGCTTTTTAAAAGATTGAAAAGTTTACCAAAGCAATTCTTGTCGAAACTTTACTCTTTGTTCTTTCATGCAAAGAGCATTTGACTAACCTTATTACAGTGACGCCCAATACCCATTAGGAAGTTATCTGGTTTAATGTCTCTGTGTATAAAATTCTTTGTATGCACATATTCAATTCTACTGATCATCTGGAAAAAAAGGGAGGGAGAGATAATTGAGTTAAGTAGTAAATGAAAATCAACACATTATTTCTTAAGTATTTCAGTATCTCAATTATTTAGAGTTCACAAAGACAGCGCTAAAGAAAATGAAATGAAAAGGACAACTAAGTTCTCCATTTATTTCTAGGTTAATGGATATCTAAGCATATACCTGCTGTGTCCTTTGGCTTTACCTTCTAGTATTAATAATTAAAACCATGGCAGGGTCTAACCCCATAGGAAGACTTGGTGTTTGTGATTTTCAAATAATAAAAGGAATACCTGTATAATAGTTTCAGTTGCTACAATAAAGGAAATAAAATAAAAGCTTTCCACACTCAATCCTAGGCTTTCTAAAGTAACCTGTTAAAATGGCCTGGTATTACCCAGACCTAATTCCATGTCATAAGATATACATATGCACACAAACAGATACACATATACTTGGGAGTGGGGGAATGTTGACAGATTGGCAGATAAAGCTGTAAGTAGTTGTTATAATTCTTATATAATCTCATTCCAAAAGTTAAATATTAAACATGCCATTCTTAAAAGCTTTCCTTAATTTCTTGGAAATTATGCAAAGTCAAACGCTATAGCTCAAACATCCTTTTTAATGGCTACAAATATTCTGTGGTAGAGATGTTATGTCTTCCCCAACTTACAGTATTCTCACATTGTTTTCCACTTTTTCCTACTATAAATAATGCCACTAATAGACATGTATCTTTACCCATTAGTGCTTTTATTTCTATGGGCTTCAAATCCCATATAATTATGGGGAGTTGCTGAGCTGAAGGGTGTATTTTTCATTCTGATAGATAATATCACACTGCCTTTCACAATAGGCTGTAACAATTTGGATTTACTCTTTTTTTTTTTTTTTTTTTTTTTTGAGACAGGGTCTCACTGTCACCCAGGCTGAAGTGCAGTGAAGCAACCATAACTCACTGCTGCCTCAACCTTCCAGGCTCCAGTGATCCTCACACTTCACCCTCCGGAGTAGCTGAAACTATAAGGTGCATGCCACTACACCTGGCTAATTTTTTTGTGTCAGCTAATTTTTAATTTTTGGTAGAGACAGGATATCGTTATGTTGCCCAGCTGCTCTTGAACTCCTGGGTTCAGGAGATCCTCCTGCCTCGACCTCCCAATGTGGTAGGATTACAGGCGTGAACCACCATGCCCGGCCTCGATTTAGAAGTAATCCTTCCATGAGGATTTTTTTTTTTTTTTTCTGAGACAGAGTCTCTCACTCACTCTGCTGCCCAGGCTGGAGTGCAGTGGTGCAATTTTGGCTCACTGCAACCTCTGCCTCCTGGGTTCAAGCGATTCTCTTGCCTCAGCCTCCCGAGTAGTTGGGATTACAGGCACCCGCCACATGCCTGGGTACTTTTTTTGTATTTTTAGTAGAGACAGGGTTTCGCCATGTTGGTTTCCAGCTCCTGGCCTAAAATGATCCACCTGCCTCGGCCTCCCAAAGAGCTGGGATTACAGGAGTGAGCCACTGCGCCTGGCCCTTCTATGAGGATTTACTCTTCTATGTACTGTCAAGCTCCACTCTTTGCCTATTTTTCTTTCGGCCTATTGTCTTCTTGTTAGCTTTTAGGAGTTCTCGTCATAAAAACAATCTTTTATCTGTCATTATGTAAACAGATTTAAATTATTTTTTATTTTGACTGCTTATGGCATTTCTTGTATATAATAGAAGTTTTGTGTTTTTTTGTTTTTTTTTTGAGACAGAGTCTCACTTTGTCACCCTGGCTGGGGTGCAGTGACGAGATCACAGCTCACAGCAGCCTCAACTTCCGGGGCTCAAGTGATCCTCTCAGCTCAGCCCCCTGAGAAGCTGGGACTACGGACATGTGCGTTACCATGCCCAGCCAATTTCTGTATTTTTTGTGGAAAGGGGGGTATCGTTATGTTGCCCAGGCTGCTCTCGAACTCCTGAGCTCAAGTGATCCTCCTGCTTCTGCCTCCCAAAGTGCTGGTATTGCTGGCACGAGCCATCACACCCAGCCTCTATCTTTTCTATAAGACACTTACTTAGAAGTTGTATTTTTAAATAGATTCCATATCCAAAGACTGCCAACATTATCTTTCTGTCCATATGTTCTTGCTCTTCCCAGTAGTATCTGTTAGGATTCTATTTTTTATTTGTCCCCATTTTCCCCAGAGCTTTTATTATCATGAATACACAGATTCTAAATTGTACTCTTCTACCTTGACAAATGTCTTCTGAAGCCAAACTAGTAATCTCTGGCTTGAACAACTTACACCTGTTACCTGTCATCCACAGAGCAAGACTTAGGTGTTAACTACCTTAAATGAAAGCTTTCTTGTATCTCCCTTCCTCAGAATTATATTTTTTCACACTTGTTACCTGTGTACCCAACAGAGACTTCTACAACTCTACAACAAGGATGGAACATCTTATTTTTCCGTCTTTCTTTATTAGACTCTAAGTTTCTTTCTAGAGGGAAGAGACTAATTCTTATTTTTTTGCCACCCCAACCCCCAGCACTAAGTACAGTGGTAGGCTCTCAATACATGTTCAATGTATGGATGCTTACGTGTTACTGAACAAACAAAAATATAAGCCATAACTCTTTTATTAGGATTCACTCATATATGTTAGTTAAAACATATTAAAGGCTTTTTTTTTTTGAGACAGAGTCTCGTTCTATCCCCCAGGCTGGAGTGCAGTGGTGCGATCTCGGCTCACTGCAATCTCCACCTCCTGGGTTCATGTGATTCTCATGCCTCAGCCTACCAGGTAGCTGGGATTACAGGTGTAAGCCACCACGCCTGGCTAATTTTTGTACTTTTAGTAGAGATGGGTTTCACTATGTTGGCCAGGCTGGTCTCGAACTCCTGACCTCAGGTGATTTACCGGCCTTGGCCTCTCAAAAGTGCTGGGACTATAGGCATGAGCCACCAAACCCGGCCCACATTAAAGGCTGTTAACGTAAAAGAGATGGGGTCTTTGCTCTATTGCTCAGGCTGGAGTGCAGTGGCATTATTATAGCTCACTGTAGCCTGGAACTCCTGGGCTCAAGAGATCCTCCTGTCTTGGTCTCCCAAAGTGCTGGATTACAGGCGTGAGCCAGTGTGCCGCACCACTTTTAACCTTTTAATGCTTGAGTTTGTTTTGTGCCACAAATATCACAATTTGCTCACATTTGCTTGAGCCACTGAGTACTTTTAAGGTTAAGAAGCTTGGGGAGTATCAGGTGCTGATTACAGAAAATGGGCACCACTTTCTAATCCTTGGAATTATAGACAAAGTTTTTTCATTGATCTATAATAGTTGTATATATTTATGGGGTATGTATGATATTTTGTTACATGTATACAATGTGTAATTATCAAATCAGGGTAGTTGGGATATCCATTACTTCAAACATTTATATTTTGTGTTAGGAACATTACAATTCTACTCTTCTAGCTATTTTGAAATAAACGATAAGCTACTGTTAACTATAATTTCCCTACTATACTATGTAATACTAGAACTTACTCCTCCTAACTGTATTTTTGTGCCCATTAACCTACTTCTCTTCATCCCTCTGAATTTACAAACTTACTAAAATTCCACCTCAAATACCAAGTCTGTTTATCTCATTTTACTTTATGACATTTACTTGAAAGAAGCTCACAGTGATGCTTTGGGTAGTACATAAATAATAGTATTAAAAGGTAAGTGATAAAGCAAATAAAGGCAAGTGATAAAACAAATAACCTGTGTTCTCCTTTCCCTTTTCCTCGTTTTATTTTCTTCTGTTATTTTCCCTCTTCCTTTTTATGTGATAGGCAAATCTGGACTAGAGAGCTGTCACAAACCCTCCATTATATTTTTAAATGTCATTCTCTTCATAGTATTTTTATAAGCACACTGAGTTTAACTTGAAGCATTTCCAGCATTTTCCTGCCCTTAAAGGTAACAAATACTGATCAAAACAAAAAATTACACGTCTTGATATTTACCAATCATTATCTTAATGTATTATCTTTTCCCTTAAGGTTTGTTCCTTACTCATCTTTCTCATTTCTTAAGATCGAAATATCCAAACTTTGGCTGTAAAAACCATTTAATCTAACCTACAGCCAATGCATCAATCTAATTCATGACATCTCCAAAATTTCCTAGGTCTTAAGCAACACAAATGGTTGAGAATCCATTACTCCAAGCAGCATCTACTTGGTCAAAAAATTCTTCCTTATATTACTTCAGGACCTTTTTATCCTCAAAAATATAGCTTTTCTAAGAGTCCCACACATAATACATAATATTCAATTTTGCTTAATTTAACCAAAATGTCAATATACATTTATCAACAATTATATGCATACATACACTCTAAACTCTCCAAACAAAATCTTACAATAACCTGCTATATATGACACTAAAACTTCATCTGAAGGAGCAGATTGAAAACTACTAGTCTACAGATGAGTAAGAAACCAAGATAATTCCAGGTTTTGTCTTATTCCCATAGGAAAATATCTACAAGTCACATTATTATTTTTTTTCTGCCTATGCTAAGGTTAAATAGTGATGCACAGGATTTTAATACTCTGATTTATGAATAATGAAATTCCAGTCAACAGTACTATTCTCAGTTTATATTCTAATCAAAATTTCACATACCTGGTCAGCTAACATAAGTACAGTTTTCATTGTGAACCTTCTTGAACAGAAATTGAAGAGGTCTTCGAGGCTAGGTCCCAGAAGATCCATGACTAGCACATTGTAGTCTTTTTCCTGACCATACCACCTAACGAAACAAAAGGAGAAGAGAGGATATTACAAAAAGCTATTACTTAATATCATCAACCCTAAGAATAATATAGTTTTCTTTCACTGACTAGGTATTATTTAAGGCGAATGTTCCCCTACTCAGAAGACAAACCCACTAATTAACTACAAGGCCCAAGACAAAACAAGGGTAATGAGACTTTTTTTTCCCCTGTCATGCAACTCCATTCTCCTATATAGATAGGACATGCATAGTAGCCTTAACACTCCTGTTACCAGGGCAGCTGAATTTTATACCCACTGGCCACTGATTCCTATGGCCTTTACCAAATTCCTTAATCTCACCTGAATTTACTTTGTAACTGAAGAAATGAAGATGACTCTATCAATCATTCCAAAATGTTTCAGAAAGCAAAGATTTCTTTTATCTGAACTTTGATTCCAGTTCCTACCAAACTGCATTTAATCAATAATTACTTGTCCTTATTCAAAAAGGAGTCACATTTTTCCTTGGTTTCAGATCATAGAAAATAACCCGTATAACACAAGGTAATGACATTTATTTGCTTTTAACTGGAATCATGTTTTAATTATCCTGGGCTGTGTTACTGTATACAATGTGTCCCTAATAACTCAAGAAGTATCAACTGCCAATTTCATTTATCCCAAGGACTGAAAATCACTGCAACAAATTATTTCAAATTTTGATGCCTATGATTCTGGTAAGAGTACTTTCCTTAAAATAAGCACTACCATTTTTCTTTCAAACTTTTCTAGATATCAAATTCTGCTAAGAAAATCGGGTGATACTTAAAATTTTGTTTAAAAAGTTATTTTAAAGCTTAAACTGCAGTCATTTCTTTGTTAACTCCAATAAGAACCAATCCCAAAATTTACCATATCTGGAAAGCTTATGTTTTAAAAATATTCAAAAGGGGAGAACGGGCTTTTCTTTCTTTCCCTTCCTTCCTCCTTATTTATCTATTTATTTATTTATTCATTTATTTTTAGACAAGGTCTCACTCTGTTGCCAGGCTGGGGTGCAGTGGCAAATCACAACTCCTGCAGCCTTTGACCTTCTGGTCTCAAGCAATCCTCCTATTTCAGCTTCCCAAGTAGCTGGGACCACAGGCATGCCATCATGCCCAGCTAAATTTTTAAAAAGTTTTTGGTAGAGACACGGTCTTTCAAATTTCTTGTAAAGGCAGAGTCTCCCTATGTTGCCCAGGCTAGTCTCTAACTTCTGGACTCAAGTGATCCTCCTGCCTCAGCCTCCCAAAGCACTGGGATTACAAGTTGAACCACTGTACCTCACCAGCTTTTTAAGAAAACTAAAATCTGTGTCAAAATTATAACAAGTATCAGTCAAGTAGGAAACTGTTTAGTGCCATTTCTTGCTTTGCTGATAAATGCCAATGATTCAAGAAAATCAATATTAAAACTAGAGTATGAGGATTTAATCTTTTAAGAATATTTTTCTAGAAAATGCAAAGATAACTATACAGATGTGCTACTCTTGTGTCTCTTCTTTAAGAAAATAGTCTATTCTAACTAGTGGTCCTGGGCACCCATTAACCCTTGATGGCATCTACCAAAACTGCAGAAATTTCAGGTATAGCACCTGAGAAAGGTGGGGGGAGCCTCAAATCAGTCAGCTTTAATTTCAGACCTATTCAGATAGGTCTCATAGTCAGGTATAATAAATATGCTCCCTAGAATCTTATGTTGAGAGTAAGAGATCCTAAGAGGATTATAAGCCAAAAAGTTCAGTTCCTTCCTACGACTTTTGCTTTAGTTGTTCTTGAGAACTACTTCCCAAACCTGACACGTGGATAACTGCCAAGCACACAAAATCAAATCCATTTCCACATCCTCTTTGCAGAAAAAGATAACCCTGTAAGGGAAAAGTATCTGCTTAACTTTCTAGACGTCTTGCCCACTAGGCTAGGAAACAAATGTGTCAACGTGACAGCAAAAGAGCCTTTTTTTTTTCTTTTTTGAGACACAGTCTCTTGCTCTGTCCGCCAGGCTGCAGTGCAGTGGTGCGATCTTGGCTCACTGCAACCTCTGCCTCCCAGGTTCAAGTGATTCTCATGCCTCAGCCTCCCAAGTAGCTGGGATTATAGGCGCCTGCCACCACGCCCAGGTAATTTTTGTATTTTTAGTAGTGACGGGGTTTCACAGTGTTGGCCAGGCTGGTCTCAAACTCCTGACCTCAGGTGATCCACCTCTTGGCCTCCCAAAGTCCTGGGATTACAGGTTTGAGCCACCACACCCGGCCAGAAGAGCCAGTTTTGTCCTTATTGCTTAAAAGAGTGTACTAAAGCTGCTGTTATTTTCCCTCTTCCACTCTTTATTCTCCCTATGGGAATTCAACACCTTTCACATTCGCTGAAACATTTACTTGAAAGAAGCTCACAGTGATGCTTTGGGTAACACATAAATAACAGTATTAAAAGGTAAGTGATAAAGCAAATAAGCTGTGCTCTCCTTTCCCTTTTCCTCATTTTATTTTCTTTTGTTATTTTCCCTCTTCCTTTTTATGTGATAGGCAAATCTGGACTAGAGAGCTGTCACGAACCTACCATTATAAACGTTCAACACTTGTTTAATACAAATATAGTTTACCTAGGCTTTTAAGAAAACGAGAACACCAAATCCAGAAAGAGCTAAGGAAGTAAGAAGGCGCAAAAAGTCAAATAGGCAAAAGGGAAGGCATAAATCAACTCTTATTTATAAGACTACGTCTCAGCTCTAGACAGGTTTCCACTGATGGCTCAGATGTAAAACTACAAAAAACAAGCAAATGTTATAACCATCCATCTAAGCCCAAACACAAACCTGAAATGTAAAAGGCACAAATTCAGACTTTATATTTTCATGCAATTAACATGATTTCATAAAGAAATCATCTGCAAAGTAAGCCTCTAACAAAATCACCTGCATGTAAGCCTCTAACTCCCTTAATAGTTAGAAACTGGGAAGAATTAGATGAATTGAGAAGCACACTTAAAACACACACACACATTATTGGGCATTCTTCATCCTTGCTTAAATTTATGAACACAAGACATATTCACTATTCTCAAAGTCAGGAGGATTAAATACTTCCTTGAAAATAGCTAAAAAAAAAATAAGCGTCTCAAAGGCATTTTACCTTGTGGAGCAACCATGCAGTTCTAAAACAGCTAGGACTTTCTTTTCTATGGACTGGTACTATAACTCCTTAAACCTAAGAGACAGGTGTTTACATCTTTCACACTTCCTTTGGTCTCAAGGAATATATAGCTTAATTCTCTAAAGCTAGAACGTCACACCCTCCATCTGTGCTTTTCCATCTGGACTAACTCATTCAGACATTATCACACAAGAGATTCAGAACCAGAAATGGTCTTCTGCTTATTCCAATCTTACTTATTCTTAGTTTCTACCTTCACCTCCATGCTTCCCACGTCTATTCTGAGAGCTTTTCTCTACCTTCAGTCCCAACCTTAAAACCCAGATGCCAAAGAAATCTTCCTAATGTCACCTATCCCACATTGGTCTCCTATTTCCTAGAATTCCCAAAGCCATTAACTATTGCTTGTGTCCACAGTCTTAACCCCTTGACAATACTCATCTACTGTAACTTTGGTGTTTGTCTCTATACCTGGTAGGATAGAGCTTACAGCTTTATTTTTATTTGAATAGCCTTTTCACAGAATCTGAGTCATGAACAAGCACTAACCCGATTCTCTGAGGCCATTTAAGTTTATAGTCTGAAACACCAACACAAAAACCTCACTCTTATTTACTTTCTAGGCCTTCAAACTAGAAACACAGGTCTTACCTGCAGACATTTTTAAGTACAAGACGTGTTGCTACTAAGTGTACAGTGGTAAAGTGATGTGCATATTGCAGGTACTCAGGTAATTATGAGACTAAAAAAAGTACTCCAGTTGATTTGGACCTTATTCTTCCTAAGTTACGAAACATTAAAAAAAATCAAGTAATTTAATGGGTGAAAGTGAAAATAATAATTTTAAAAAGATAAAATGTTCGGGGATCTCATTTTCCATTTGTTTCAAATCTATACCTTTAGACTTCAGTGTTACCTAAAACTAGGCTGAAGAATGAGTTCATAATTTACACAACCATCATTACTTACTTACAGCATAAAAAAATTATCTAAGGTCTGAAGCTAATGCCAAGAGAAGGCAAGGTCTATCTCTCTGCTCTTATGTCCTTTCCTCTAAACGCATATCCAAATTAAATCCAATTTAAAAATTAAGACATACACAAAAAGCACAAATGTAAGACAATACATGCAAAAGTCAATGAGGCTGACAAAAAATGCTAACACGATTCACACAAAAGATCAATGAGAACTAAATCTGTCTAAAGAGGTATTAGGAAAATAGTCTGCTACCAGTCAGATCCTGAAGGATGAACAGTGTTTTGATAAGTAAGGCAGAAAAGGGCTTACCAGGCAGGGGCAAACCATTTTGGGGCATGGGCTGTCATAAAGGGAAGAGTCAAGGTGGCAGATAGATTGAAGCTGCAGTATAGGTTCTTCAGTGCAAGGCTTATGAGCTTTACATGCTGTAAATAATTGGGCGAACTATTACTACAGTTTGTGGCTGAGACATAATTAAAATCAGTAATTATTAGCCTTGGAATCAGTATACAATATGGAAATGGAGGACCAGGGGAAGGAATGACAATGACATGGTTACCAATTAGGAAGTGTTATACTATAGCTGGAGATTTCAAGCTAGGGGTTTGCTTTTTACTGAAAAATCTCTTCATGAAAATGGGAGTATTTGAGAAAAAAATACATATTTTTCATATAAAAATATTTAAGTATTACTATGAGACCCAGAATATTCCAGAATAAATCAGTGTAATTATCGTAATATGTACTTTACCCAAATATATGTTAGTTCCATCACCATGACTAGGACAAAATAACAGTAAAAAAAAAATTTAATGTAGATCTTCCCCTTCAGACTATTAACTTAATTAGGGGCAGTCATTATATTTGTCTTGTTCACAATCTGTATTCCCAGCATACACAAGAGATGCTCAAAACATTTGCTGAGTAAAATAATGAAAACTCATATTAGAAGCTGTAACAGTGTAGGGAGTGCTTGATTTGGCAGATAAGGAAAACAAAACAAGAAATGCAAAAACACTCCCTGCACTCCAAGTGAAGACATCAGGAAGCATCTATTTATCCCTAATTCAAATAAGCCAAATAATTATAAAAGTTAAAAAGTCGTTTCCCAATCTTTCGGTTATTAATATGAGTCTTCAGTGAACAACTAAAAAGTATCAACACTGAATCAGTGCTATAATATATCCAATTTTAATAGCACCTACAAGATATCCTGAAGATACTGTCTCTCAAACTTAGTCTCTTGCCAACCCATCATTATCCAACCTTTATGCTCCTTTTTAATGGGAGCAGAAAAGGAATTTGGCCTAGCAAGATCTTGCTGAACCGTAAGAACTAGCTCAAATTGTCTCTTTAGGATACTACTGCTAACAGTTGCGCTACTCAGGCCGGGCGCGGTGGCTCACGCCTGTAATCCCAGCACTTTGGGAAGCCGAGGCGGGCAGATCATGAGGTCAGGAGTTCGAGACCAGTCTGACCAATATGGTGAAACCCCGTCTCTACTAAAAATACAAAAATTAGCTGGGCATGGTGGTGGGCGCCTATAGTCCCAGCTACTCAGGAGGCTGAGACAGGAGAATTGCTTGAACCCACGCAGCAGAGGTTGCCATGAGCTGAGATCTCGCCATTGCACTCCAGCCTGGATGACAAAGCGAGACTCTGTCTCAAAAAAAAAAAAAAAAAAAAAGAACACATAAACAAAAAAAAAAAAACAGTTTCAGCTACTCTGTTCCCTTTTCTCTAAAATCCTTTCAATTTTCCTATACATTCATATTTGTATATGCCATTCTTAACAGCTATTTGCCATTCATTATACACATATTCTCAAAACCAGATACCTCTTCTCCCCATACATCTCTTCTCAGAATGTTTTAAATGCATAAAATACAAGGCATTATAAAGAAAATCAATTATAGCGAAATTGAACTAGCATAAAATTACTTCTAAAAAATCAATTTTGGGGCCAGGCACAGTGGCTCATGCCTGTAATCCCAGCACTTTGGGAGACCAAGGAGAGCGGATCACCTGAGGTCGGGAATTCGAGACCAGCCTGACCAACATGGAGAAATCCCATCTCTAATAAAAATACAAAATTAACATGCCTGTAATCCAGCTACTTGGAAGGCTGAGGCAGGAGAATCGCTTGAACCCGGGAGGCAGAGGTTGCAGTGAGCCGAGATCACGCTATTGCACTCCTGCCTGGGCGACAAGAACAAAACTCTGTCTCAAAAAAAAAAAGAAAGAAAGAAAAGAAAAAGAAAAAAAAATCAATTTTGAGCCAGGCGCAGTGGCTCAAGCCTGTGATCCCAGCACTTTAGGAGGCTGAGGTGGGTGGATCACTTGAGGTCAGGAGTTCGAGACCAGCCTAGCCAACATGGCGAAACCCTGTCTCTACTAAAAATACAAAAAAAAAAAAAAAATTAGCCACACATGGTGGTGGGGGCCTGTAATCCCAGCTACTCAGGAGGCAGACGTTGCAGTGAGCCGAGCTTGCGCCACTGCACTCCAGCCTGGGTGACAGCAAGATTCCATCTCAAAAAAAAAAAAAAAGCAATTTGGGATATAGTAATATACATACTCTCCTCGTTATTATTTTTTGAGACAGGATCTCACTGTGTCACCCAGGCTGGAGTGCAATGGTGTGATCCTGGTTCACTACAGTCTCTGCCTCCCGGGTTCAAGAGATTCTCATGCCTCATCCACCTGTTGGGATTACAGGCATATGCGACCACTCCTGGCTGATTTTTGTATTTTTAATGGAGACAGGGTTTCACCATGTTGGCCAGGCTGATTTCGAACTCCTGGCCTCATGTGATCCGCCCGCCTTGGCCTCCTAAAATGTTGGGATTACTGGTGTGAGCCACAGTGCCCAGCCCTACACTCTCCTTATTAATGCATTAAATATAGGAGCAGGTCTAATAAATGCTATAATTTTGATGTAGTAATGAGTGTAAACCATATTTTAAGATACCCGCAACAATAATGTGATATAAAATATCTGTGATTTCAGCCGGGCGGAGTGGCTTATGCTGAGATCATACCGTTGCACTCCAGCCTGGGCCACAGAGTGAGACTTAGTCTAAAAAAAAAAAAAAAAAAATCTGCGATTTCTAGCTGGGTGCAGTGGCTCACACCTGCAATTCTAGCACTTTGGGAGGTCGAGGCAGATGGATCACCTGAGGTCAGGAGTTTGAGACCAGTCTGGCCAACATGGTGAAACCCCATCTCTACTAAATATGCAAATATCAACTGGGCATGGCGGTGGGCGCCTGTAATCCCAGCTACTCAGGAGGCTAAGGAGAATCACTTGAACCTGGGAGGCAGGAGATGCAGTGAGCTGAGATCACGCCATTGCACTCCAGCCTGGCAATAAGAGCAAAACTCCATCTACCCCCCGACAAAAATCAGTGATTTCTATTGGTGACAAAGTCAAAGGTTCTGCTAAAACTCATGAGGTTTCCTACTTACACTTAAAATCAAAAAGAAATACTAGATTTGAGTGAGAAGCTCATGAAAATAAAAATGTAATTTTCCTTACCTGTGTAAATACATAGATCTCATGGGGGGTGGATATGGTTAAGAACCAGGTTAAGAGCCCCTGTTCCAAACCAACTTTTGAGATAAATAGCCTGTAGAATAAGATCTAATATTTGAAAATCATGTATGTTTTGCTCAGCAATAATGTAGTCAACTAAGATGATTTGTTTTCCCTCTTCTTGCTGCCTTGTTACTACTAATCCTTTGCTTACAACATTACCCCCAAGATCCTTGAATTATCGTACATTTTCATATTCTCCACCTTTGTTCCTTGCCCTTTGCCTTCAAAGATATGTAGATGTTCCTTAACTCCAAAAATTATAAAAACAAACAAAAAAAACTTTACCACTGTTCATTATCAAAGTTACTATTCATTTATCCATTCAATATTTAGAGTAGCTAACAAGACAAAACAAAATAATTGCTGCTTTCCTGGCTTATAGTGGGGAAGGGTGATAAATACCATGATGAAGGAGAGAAGAGTGCTATTGTGGGGGCACAAATTATGGGGATCTGATCTTTTTTTTTAAGGGAGGCATCAGGGAAAGTTTCTCTGAGGAAGTAAGGTTGATTCTCAAAGGATAGATGGAAGAGAGCCAGGTTAAGGGGTGGATTGGCACCAAGCTGAAGTCTGGTGCTCACAAGAAACTAAGTGACAGCATAGGTTGGTATAGTGTGTAAGATCACCTTATTTTCCTCTTCAGGTAATTTTTTGAAAACCTGGTTTATATTTGCATCTTACTCTCATTTTTTCTTGGTTCCCAGTAACATAGTTATTTTCCCCATAATACCCAAAGTGTTATTTCAAAGATCACAAATAATTGAGTGGGGATGTAATTGCAAAAAAAAAAAAAAAAAAAATCACAAATGACCTAACTTTTGTCAGCTCTTGTCATCACTGCTCCAACATTGATAGTGGTGGTATTGAGGGACAGCATGTGGAGAACTGGAAGGTCCAGGGAGATACAAATGTTAAAATACACTTTTTCGTTGGGAAGTGAAAAATGTACTTACAGTCTTCATAACACAAATTACAAAAGCTTGATCAAATGTTTTCTAATAGGCAAATATATAAAAGTAGATTAGTAGTTGCCTAGGGCTGACGGGAAATGGAATGACTGACAATGGGTTCAAGATTTCTTTTTGGCATGAGGAAAATATTCTAAATTTGAATTATGGTAATGGTTGTACAACTTTGTACATATACTAAGAAACAAACTGTACAGCTTAAATAGGTTAACCTTTATGTGCGTAAATTATATCAATAAAGCTGTTGAAGAACTGGTAAATGACAAGTGTAATATAAAGGCAACCATAAATACAAAATACAGGAAGAAGCAATTTACTTGGAAGATAAAAAAGAAGGCTTCTGGCCAGGCGTGGTGGCTCACACCTGTAATCCCAGCACTTTGGGAGGCCAAGGCGGGCGGATCACAAGGTCAAGAGAGATCGAGACCATTCTGGCCAATATGGTGAAACCCCGTCTCTACTAAAAATACAAAAATTAGCTGGGCGTGGTGGCGCACGCCTGTAGTCCCAGCTACTCTCGGGAGGCTGAGGCAGAACAACTGCTTGAACCCGGGAGGCGGGGGTTGCAGTGAGCCGAGATGGCGCCATTGCACTCCAGCCTGGCGACAGAGCGAGACTCTGTCTCAAAAAAAAAAAAAAAAAAAAAAAAAAAAAGAAGGCTTCCTAAAAATGTTAGCACCTGGGCTAAATTTTGAAAGATGCCTGGATTATTGTATTAGCTTCTTAAATATTCTCCTAGTTCCAGTTACCCCTCTACGGTTTTACTGTGTCATTTCTCTGTTATAAAAACTAAAGGAGCCATGCGATACCTCACACCTGTAATCCCAACACTTTGGGAGGTCAAGGTGGGAGGATCACTTGAGCTCAGGTGGTTCCAGATTAGCCTAGGCCAACAAAGATCCCGGTCTCTCTATAAAAAATAAAAAATTAGCCAGGCGTGGTGGCATGCGCCTGTACTCCCCAGGAAGCTGAGGCAGGAGGATCACTTGAGCCTCGGCTGTTGAGGCTAGCCACTGTACTCCATCCTGGGTGACACTGAGACCTTGTCTCCCAAAAAAAAAAAGCCCCTTACCTACTAAAAAAGCAAGAGTTTCATATATCAAAAAATTCCTAAATATGGCCTCTGCTTATCCTTTCAATTCTATATACTTACTCCCTCTTCGGATTATCCTCAGACCCAATCATTGAGTCAAGTTACTTTACTGAGCACCTGTTGGGTACTGAGCTCTAACACAGCCAAACCCCAAACCCTTTAAGTCTCATTTCTTTCCTACTTCTTGGATACACATTACCTCTTCCTAAAAACTTACTTTCTTTATTCAACAGCCCATTAACCTGACTCTTCTCCTGCTTTATTAATTCCGAATTTCCCAAGGGGATGAGTCCTCACCTCTCAATTTACTTTCTCCACTATCACTTATATGCTGATCTTGCTTAGATCTAACCCCAATCCCAGTTCCCTGGCCTAGGCTCAGTTCTGTATTTGCTGCTAACTTTACTACACAAGAGTAAAACACAATATGCCATTCACCTTAATTTCAACATGTCCAAAGCCATTACCACCCACCATACTTGTAAAATACTAAAATTGGGCCCCCTTCCTAACTCCCTAATTCAAACCTCAAATTCTTAAGGCTCAAGTGACTTACCTCCACTCCTTAAAAAGGGGTAACATGTACATTAAAAAGTTTCAGAAAGAAAAAAAGAAATCAAACACACTCCTATAAAATATCCCCTAATACACTATTAAGAGACCAAACGGCTTTCTTTTTGTTTGTTTCTTTGTTTTTGTTTTGAAATGGAGTCTCACTCTGTTGCCCAGACTGGAATGCACTGGCACAATCTCAGCTCACTGCAACCTCTGCCTCCCAGGTTCAAGCGATTCTCCTGCCTCAGCCTCCTGAGTAGCTGGGATTACAGGCACATGATGCCACACTCAGCTAATTTTTCTGTGTGTTTTGAGTAGAGACAGGGTTTTGCCATGTTGGGGGGACTGGTCTCGAACTCCTGACCTCAAGTGATCCACCCGCCTCAGCCTCCCAACGTGCTGAGATTACAGGGGTGAGCTACCACACCCAGCCACCAAATGGCTTTCTTTGTTTTTTTGAGACAGAGTTTTGCTCTCGTTGCCCAGGCTGGAATACAATGGCATGATCTCGGCTCACCACAATCTCTGCCTCCTGGGTTCAAGTGATTCTCCTGCCTCAGCCTCCTGAGTAGCTGGTATCACAGGCATGCCCCACCACGTCTGACTAATTTTGTATTTTTAGTAGATATGGGGTTTCTCCACGTTGGTCAGGCTGGTCTGGAACAACCAACCTCAGGTGATTCGCCCACCTCGGCCTCCCAAAGTGCTAGGATTACAGGAGTGAGTCACTGTGCCCAGCCTCAAATGGTTTTCTTTAGGGTAATTTTTGCACTATAAGTTAGCACTTGTATTACAGATAGTGTTTCTGTATGAAGATATTAACAGAACAAATAACTGGATGAAGGGAACACTTCCCCCTACTTTGCATTAATTAATTTGCTTAGAAAATCCTCTTTAAATGGATAGAGCTAAGTATTCTAGATAAGAAATTGTAGATGAAAACGATACAAAAAGGCAAAATTAAATTATCTTCATTAGTGGAGAAAATGAATACAAAAAGAAAACAATGAACATTCCAAAGTTTGATATAATGTTTGTTTTAAGTAGCAAATACAGAAGAAAGGACACAATGCCTGGGCTGCAAACATACAGCAAAGGGGAAAAGGAAAATGGAAGAAGCAACACAAGCTACCAGAAAGGAATGATACAACCTCAAAGAAAGAAAAGATAGCTATTCAAAATACATGAATAGCTATCAAGTCTGTGCAACCCTGAATAATACAGCACTAAGTAATATTCATAAAAGTAAGTCCTTCAGTGACCAAACCATTAAAAAGTAGTCCAGTAAATCTGCAGTTAGCTTTAAGAATGGGAAGCTGGCTAAGTTGACAGTATATGTAACATAGTACCAAGAATACTGGACCAGCAGCCAGAAACATAGGTTCTAGTCCTGGCTTGTTATTTTCTTGCTCTGTGACTCTGTGTAAGTGATTTCTGCTCACTGGTCAAAGATTCTTAATATAACCCTATTTATTTATCAAAAGGTGTTGTGGTAATTATGAGACAGTTTATGTAAAAGCACTTGATAAATTACAAAGCATTACATAAATAAGGGATTATTATTCTTACTACAAAGAGCAGTCGCCTGGCCAGGTGCAGTGGCTCATGCCTGTAATCCCAGCACTTTGGGAGGCTGAGGCAGGTGGATCACTTGAGGTCAGGAGTTTGAGACCAGCCTGGCCAACATGGTGAAACCCCATCTCTACTAAAAACACAAAATTAGCCGAGTGTGATGGCGCATGCCTGTAATCCCAGCTACTCAGGAGGCTGAGGCAGGAGGATCACTTGAACCCAGGAGGTGGATGTTGCGGTGAGCCGAGATTGCGCCATTGCACTCCAGCTTGGGCAACAAGAGCGAAACTCCGTCTCAAAAAAAAAAAAAAGAAAAAGAAAAAGAAAAAATTAAACGTATATAGATATATAATAAAAGTAGAATTTCATTATTGTACTTGGCACAATAAGAAACACAAGATACCTCTATGAGTAAGACAGTTCTCTCCCTCAAGGAGTTTCTAGAATGCATTATTGTAGGAATGCATCTGAAACATGTGAAGAGGTAAATGGTTTCATACATCGATTTTAGACACTTTCCAGAAATCAAAGCATTTGATTACATGGGATTATATGTACTTTCTGGTATTTTCCAGTATCATGATGCCTATTACAGGATTTCCTGAATTAATTCTAAGAGGAAATATATAAATTAAGAACACAGCCTTACAGCCTGGGCAACACAGTGAGACTCTATTTCTAAAAAATAAAAATAAAAATTAGCCAAGTATGGTGGTGTATGCCTGTAGTCTCAGCTACTTAGAAGGCTGAGATAGGATCACTGGAGCCCAGGAGTTCAAGGCTGCAGTAAGCTATGATTGAGCCACTATACTCCAGGCCTAGGCAGCCGAGCAAGAACCCAACTCTTAAAAAAAAAAAAGAAAGAAAAGAGTATAGCCTTATTAGGTTGTAATTCTAGGAAAAGATGGGGGTTGATGGGGGTGAGTAGCAAAGCAAAAATTATTGTTATTAATTATTAATATACTATATTTTGGGGATTAATAACAATTATTAATTGTTACATATCAGAATCACCTGGGGAGCTTTTAAAACTCATGATACCTACGTCATATCCCAATTTAATTAAATCAAAATACTTGCGGTTAGGGATTAGGTGTCTTTTTTTTTTAAGTTTGCCATTTGATTCCATTTGCAGCAAAATTTGAGAACCACTGGTAGAGCTGAAAGATGCAGTAGGACCTGTACAAATCACACATTAGCTGTGTGACTTTAGGCAAATTAACCACTTTGACTCACATACTTTATATGAAACACCAACTTACAAGATTGGTGTAATGATTAAATGAGACCATATGCAATGCCTGGATAATATTGGACTCTTTTTGTTGCATGCAGAGGGAAAAAAGAATGTTTAGCCACACTGAATTCAACCAATTATTCCCTTATTTCAAAAGTACTTATCAACATTACAAATAAATAAAAGGCAATTATACCTTAAAGTTAGAACAAATCATTACGTCAGAGAACAAGAGGCATCTTTTGTCCTACTGATTCCATCAATATATACTACACATTAAAAAACCCTTAAGACCTTGTTGGGCTTTCGAAAACCCTTTTACAAGTAAGAAGTGACTTTACAAATTATAGAATTCATTCTATTAATAGGTTCAAATCTAGATGGCATCACAGGCAGAACCCTGACTCATAATACAATGCTCTTTCCATTTCCCTTTATGTTGAGGATCGAAATGTACTCTCTTCAGCTAAACCGTTTTGTGTAGCACTTCCAAAATCCCCATTAAAAGGGCCATAACATACCCCACTGCTCACACCGACAAGAAAAAGGCAGTATTTTAGTTCTTCAAAGGAGAGCAAGGTAAAGATCTCAATTATCACTGAATACCATATTCACTACCATCACCTGCAACACAACCACGATCTGATAATTTTGTCAGATAAATCCTATAATGTACCTCATGGTGATAAACAGACTATTAATCTATAATAAAACCAACATCAAAATAATGCTTAACTGGGTACTGAGGAGAAAAATAAGGCTTAGCTGTAATCCAAAAGACAGACTTAAAAAATAAATAAATAAAATAAAACTAACACTGTCACAGAATAGAACTTACCAACGATGAGCAACGTGTGCATACAAAGAAAAAATCAAACAGTCCTTATCTCAATAGAGATGTAGGTTACACCAACATATGCATTTGTCAAAACTGATTCGGCAGGGTATGGTGGCTCACACCTGTAATCCCAGCACTTTGGGAGGTCGAGATGGGCGGATCACAAAGTCAGGAGTCCAAGACCAGCCTGGCCAATACGGTGAAGCCCCATTTCTACAAAAATACAAAAAAAAAATTAGCCGGGTATGGTGGCGGGCACCTGTAGTCCCAGCTACTCCAGAGGCTGAGCAAGGAGAATCGCTTGAACCCAGGAGGCGGAGGTTGCAGTGAGCCAAGATTGTGCCACTGCACTCTGGCCTGGGCAACAGAGCAAGACTCCATCTCAAAAAATAAAAATAAAAATAAAAATCCCACTAAAACATGCATTAGTTTATGCTATGTTAATACTGGTCAACCAAGTTTGTTTTTTTTTTTTTTTTTGAGATGGAGTCTCCATCTGTCACCCAGGCCAGAGTGCAGTGGCGTGATCTCAGCTCACTGCAACCTCCGTCTCCTGGGATCAAGCAATTCTCCTGTCTCAGCCTCCCAAGTAGCTGGGATTGCAGGCACCTGCCACCATGGCCAGCTAATTTTTGTATTTTTAGTAGACCCAGGATTTCACCATGTTGGCCAGGCTGGTGTCAAACTCCTGATTTCAAGTGATCCGCCCGCCTTGGCCTCCCAAAGTGCTGGGATTACAGGTGTGGCGTGAGCTACCACACCCGGCCAGTCAACCAAAATTTTAAGAGCCATCTGAGATTGAAATTAGAAACAAAAACAGTAACACAATAAAGCATCATTTTACCTGTGTGCATACACTGAACACCAAGTTAAATGATGAAAGTTATGAAGACACTCATTCCTGACAGCAAAAATCCCTGGTAAACAGTGACAGATCATGAGAAAACCAAGACTTAATGATATTTTAGGTACAGCTTAAATATACTTTAAAACAAAATGACCTAGCCAGGTGTGGTGGCTCACGCCTGTAATCCCAGCACTTTGGGAGGCCGAGGCAGGTGGACCACTTGAGGTCAGGAGTTCGAGACCAGCCTGGCCAATATGGTGAAACCTCATCTCTACTAAAAAAAATTAGCCAGGCATGGTGGTATATGCCTGTAGTCCTAGCTACTCAGGAGGCTGAGGCAGGAGAATCACTTGAACCTGGGAAGTGGAGGTTGCAGTGAGTCAAGATCACGCCATTGCATCCCAGCCTGGGCAACGGAGCAAGACTCCATCTCAAAAAAAAAAAAAAAAAAAAAAAAATCTAGGTCCAGAAATGACTAAAGCCAAGGGTCCTTGATCCCTGGGCCACTGACCAGTATCCAGTATAGAAGCGAAGTGAAGCTTCATCTGTATTTACAGCCACTCCCCAATGCTGGCATTACCGCCTGAGCTCAGCCTCCTGTCAGATCAACAGCAGAATTAGATTCTCATAGGAACGCAAACCCTGCTGTGAACTGCACATCAGAGGGATCTAGGTTGTGCATTCCTTATGAGAATCTAATGCCTGACGATCTGTTACTGTCTCCCATGACCCCCAGATGGAAGCAGGTAGTTGCAGGAAAGCAAGCTCAGGGTTCCCATTGATTCTACATTAAGGTGAGTTGTATAATTATTTCATTATATGTTACACAATGTAATAATAATAGAAATAAAGTGCACAATAAATGTAATGCACTTGAATCATCTCAAAATCATTCCCACCCCCACCCCACTCCCTACTTGCTCCAGTCTGTGGAAAAACTGTCTTCCACGAAACCTGTCCCTGGTGCCAAAAAGGCTGGGGACCACTGACTAAAGCCAAGGAATAACCCACATACTTTACATGGGTTCAAGCATTTACTCCGAAATGAGATACAAATTTATATATATATATATATATATATATATATATATATATATATATATTTTTTTTTTTTTTTTTTTTTTTTTTTTTTTTGAGACAGAGGCTCGCTCTGTCACCCAGGCTGGAGTGCAGTGGCGTGATCTCAGCTCACTGCAACCTCTGCCTCCCGGGCTCAAGCAATTCTCCTGACTCAGCCTCCCGAGTAGCCGGGACTACAGGCACACACCACCATGCTTGGCTAATTTTTTTATTTCAGTAGAGATGGGGTTTCACCATGTTGGCCAGCCTGGTTTCGAACTCCTGACCTCAGGTGATCCGCCCGTCTTGGCCTCCCAAAGCGCTGGGATTACAGGTGTGAACCACTGCCCCGGCCACAAATTAATAATTTCCAACAAGTTTTTATCCTGAATCCATCCTGCAATCCACAGATTCAAAAGGGAGAATAAGAGCACCCTAAATCGTAAGCATCTAATTAAATACAAATAGGTTACTTATATTTATGTAAGAGCTCTTCAGCTTGTCTATGAGGCAAAATGCCAACAAGTGAAGAAGTACAGGATGGCTCTCCAGCATCAAATGGAATGATGTGGAGTGTGTGAGAGGGCATGCTTTGACCTTGACATAAGGGTGATAATGATTCTCAGAAGAACTGGAAGTTAGGACACTCTAGTAACTCCCCTGAGATTCAACAGTCCAATTTGTATTAGTAGGAATAGGGCTATATACATCTCTAACATTTTGTCCAGCTTAAAATGCTACCTAGCATTATTATATTATCTCATAAGCCAGTATAAAGCAGCTCTAGTATACCATGAATTCAGTTTCCCTTCAAGTTAAAAAGCACATTTCTCGAGATCTGTGACGTACGTTTTTCTGGGTTTTTTTTTTTAGTCCAAGCTAAGCATGGACACTGTAATATATCTTAATGAAGACATATCCAATGCAGCGTCATCTTTATTCTCTGATAACAGCCATTATGTTATTCACAGGATATACGCTCAGTGCCAAAGATAAGATTAAGCTGCTTTTAAAAGTGAAGGGTAAGGATTAACTAGTGCTTTATAAATACGTTCTAAAACATTTGACCTTCAGACACAGAGGGCAAAAATGGTGATTAAAACACACTAGGCAGCTGGGAGAGGTGGTATTATTCATCTGCAGTCCTAGCTACTCAGGAGGCTAAGAGGCAGGAGGATCATTTGAGTCCAGGAGTTTGAGGCTGTAGTGTGCTACTATCATGCTTCTGAATAGCCACTGCACTCCGCCTGGGTGACAGAGCAAGAACCTGCCGCTAAAAATAAAAATAATAAAAGGTGAAAGAAAAATAGGAAAAACAAGAAAGGAAGGCAAGTAGTAGACACAATATCAAACTGCTGGAATGCTTTTTTTCTAGCTACTATCCTTTGAAAATAGGTCTTAAAATTCCAGGACTAAAATTCCTTAGGATCAATGAGGCCAGTGACACTTTTAAGTAGGGAACCCTTGTTCAAACAAAACCCTACCCAAAAGCTCAGTATGCAAAGGCAAATAAATGGAAATGAGTATTTAGCTGGCAAAAGAAGGGTAGGCAGCCCTAAATCTTTCTATTCAGCACTCTCCTTCCAATTAGAACAATCCTTTTTTTTATGTTCTAAATGAGGAAACAGATGGGCTCACACACATTAAGGAACTGACTGACTGTAGATGACCCAGTCAATACCACATGGCAGATCTACAGCTCAAACCTCCAAAACCTATCTAGATAAAGAATTTTTTGGTATGTCATAATTGTTTCTTGGGTCGTTGCACGGTGGCTGATGCCTATAATCCCAGCGCTTTGGGAGGCTGAGGCAGGAGAAGTACTTGAGCTCAGGAATGCAAGACCAGTCTGGGCAATATAGCAAGAGCCCATCTATATAAAAATAATAATGAAATTTTTAAATTGTTCCTTTGGGGAACTTAATTCAATTTAGAATGGAACACACGAAAAAAGGTTTTAACAGAAACTCAATACGGCTGACCCTTGAACAAAAGGGGTTTGAAATGCACAGGTCCACTTGTACACAGGTTTTTCTCTGCCTCTGCTACCCAAACAAGATCAACCCCTCTTCTTCCTCCTCAGCCCAAAGTGAGGATGATGAGGGTAAAGAGCTTTATATATATATATATAGTTATTGACCAATCATGTTATTGGTGAAGCTTCCAGTGAACAGTAGGCTAGTAGTAGTTAAGCTTTTGGGGAGTCAAGTTATACTTGGGGCCAGGAGCAGTGGTCCACGCCTGTAATCCCAGCACTTTGGCAGGCTGAGGTGGGTGGATCATCTGAGGTCAGGAGTTTGAGACTAGCCTGGCCATCACTGTGAAACCCCGTCTCTACTAAAAATACAAAAATTAGCTGAGTGTGGCGGCGCACCTGTAATCCCATGAACCTGGGAGGCAGAGGTTGCAGTGAGCCAAGATCACACCATTGCACTCCAGCCTGGGTGACAGAGCAAGACTCCATCTCAAAAAAAAAAAAAAGTTACACTTGGATTCCTGACTGTGGGGCACAGTGGGAGTGGGCTGGGGTTCAGTGCCCCTGACACCAGCATTGTTCAAGGATCAACTGTAATTTTAAGTGAGCTCTCACATATTAATTCACAAGGTCCAAGAATTTTCTTTCTTTCTTTTTTTTCCCTGCCTCAGGTTTATTTGTACAAATAGCACAGGAGGACCCCAGCCCCATAAAGACGGCAGCCCAGGGGGGTCGCATGAGTCCTTCTGTCCTCACGTTGGCAGACAGAGATACCTACTCCGAAGCCTTTGTAGGGGCCTGAGAGCCTTTGGGAGGAGCCTGAGCTGGAACTGAAGCTGGAGCTGCAGCCTGGGCCTTGGTTGATCCTTGGCCTTTGGCCCACACAGTCTGAGCCCCTTGGCAGTGCGGACACAAGCACACTTCCCAAGCTTGGGGTGGACAATGTAGGCAAGTCAATCGAGTTTGCAGCTGACACCCTTTGGGATCTTGGGCTTAACCTCCTTGGGCTTTACGAGGGCCCTGCTAGCCTCAGCAAGTGCACTCATTGCCTTGGCATTGTTGGCCTGCATCTTCTTTAGGCCCTTCTTGTGCTTCTTGGCAAAGTGCATGTTCCTCAGGAACTTGGAGCCCACCATTTCTGTGCCATTTTCAGGACTGGTTGTGTGTGGTGTGGTTCTTGGACTTGGCCATGTCTGTACCTTAAGCTGCGGCTCTCCAAGTGCCTAGAACCGGAAACTTCATTTCTTAAAATATCAAGAAAATGGACGCCATTCTCTCATCCTTGCTGCTTTTTTTTTTTTTTTTTTTGATACGGAGCCTCATTCTGTCGCCCAGGCTGGAGTGCAGTGGCACGATCTTGGCTCACTGCAACCTCCGCCTCCCATGTTCAAGCAATTCTCCTGCCTCAGCCTCCTAAGTAGCTGGCACTACAGGCTCACGCCACCACACCAGGCTAATTTTTTTCTTTTTTTTTTTTGTATTTTAGTAGAGACAGGTTTTCACTTGTCTCTACTGCCTAGGCTGGTCTCGAACTCCTAGGTTCACGCAATCTGCCCACCTCGGCCTCCCAAAGTGCTAGGATTACAGGCGTGAGCCATGGCGCCCGGCTTATCCTTGCTCTTCACTCTGGATGCTATGCTTCTTAACAATAGGTCTCTCAAATTACACAGGAAGGACCTGATTAAGCAGGTCATCTATGCAGGCCAGGTAATTTTCAGTCTCTGTTGTAAGATATACCAAAGTATCTTAAAGCAAATCCTGGCTGGGTGCGGTGGCTCACGCCTGTAATCCAAGCACTTTGAGAGGCCGAGGCGAGCAGATCACGAGGTCAAGAGATGGAGACCATCCTGGTCAAAATGGTAAAGCCCGTCTCTATTAAAAATACAAAAATTAGCTGGGCGTGGCGGCACGTGCCTGTAGTCCCAGCTACTTGGGAGGCTGAGGCAGGAGAATTGCTTGAACCCAGGAGGTGGAGGTTGCAGTGAGCCAAGATTGTACCACTGCACTCCAGCCTGGTAACAGAGTGAGACTCCATGTCAAAAAAAAAGCAAATCCTATAGGGAATTTTGTAACAGAAAACATAGGGAAGGGATTGAACAAATTTGTATATGAAGGATAAAGGCAGCAAAATCTAAATTTTTAAATTAGTGACAATACTTCTAAAACAATAGATAACACATAACTTTTATCTAGCTAACACTAAATAGTCAACTTAATTCAATACTTTCCGAGTAAATATTTATTAAGTATGTACCATGTATAGGTGATACAGAAATAGTGGGGAACAAACTGAGGGGGATGGGAAGATGCTGCTACCCAAATAAAGAATGTTTACATAAATATTTATCCTTTTTGCTTCAGTGGAAACAATTTTTTTTCACATTTCACTTTAAAACCAATGAACCACTTTTGTTTCCATGTACCTGACCCTACCACTCCTAAAGCAAATTTACCCTTTCCACACTCTCATCCAATTACTGTGTTCTCCTTTAGAGACTACACCCAGAAGCCACACTCCATTCTTGGATGCCTTACCAAACCAGTTCACCCAGCTTTCTTCCTTAGAGCCAGATCCTGAAATCCCATCTCTCAGGAAGCCTTAACTTGAAAGTCAGGTTAATCTGTTTAGCCTCACCCACAGACAGCTTATAACTACCATAACTCTCTCTGCACTCACCACCTTATAATAGGCACCTATTACTATAATTCTGCTCAGAAGTTAATTTATTCATGTGCTTATTCAGTACATTACTCATTGCCCTTATGGGTCTGTATCAGGTCTTAAATAAAAGCTACCAGATAAAAGGACATGTACTGTACTTGGGTTTAGCACTGAAAATGACAATGCTTAATGCTTTTTGAAACTGATTTCAAATACATTAAATTTAACCTGATTTGTGAAATTTATAAAATCTCCCAACATAGATGAATCTCAAAAACATTATGTTAAGTGAAAAGTGCCAGACACAAATGACCTCATATCGTATGATTCCATTTATATGAAATTCTTGGAAAAACTATAGTAATGGAAAGCAAATCAGGGGTGAGGGGCCTTATTTTCCCACATAGTAGGTTTTTTTTTTAAAGGCAAGAATGATTTAAAAACTTCAAATCTATATCATCTCAGATTTAATCTTCACCTCATAAGATAAATTTGCAACTTTCTTCCAAATGATTTACTTGCTCATTTACAACCAATAGCACATTTTATCATTCAATTCTCCATTAAAACTGTAAATCAGCATTGGAACTTTGTTTATTTTTTTGTTTTTTTGTGTGTGTTTTTTTGAGATGACGTCTCGCTCTGTCACCAGGCTGGAGTGCGGTGGCGCCATCTCAGCTTACTGCAACCTCCGACTCCCGGGTTCAAGCTATTCTCCTGCTTCAGCCTCCCGAGTAGCTGGGATTACAGGCACGTGCCACCATGCCCAGCTAATTTTTGTATTTTTAGTAGAGAAGGGGTTTCACCATGTTGGCCAGGCTGGTGTCGAACCCCTGACTTAAAGTAACCTGCCTGCCTTGGCCTCCCAAAGTGCTTGGATTACAGGCGTGAGCGACCACGCCTGGCTGGAACTCTTTTTAAGGACAGTTTTATTTGAGTTGTTTCCATGTAAAGACTATGCAACCCAGTCCTTAATTCAAGATATGAAAAATACAAACTGGAATAGAAAAAAGGGCTAACAGGCTGGGCCCGGTGGCTCACACCTATAATCCCAGCACTTTGGGAGGCTGAGGCAGGTGGATCACCTGAGGTCAGGAGTTGGAGATCAGCCTGGCCAACATGGCAAAACCTCAGCTCTACTAAAAATACAAAAATTAGCCGGGCGTAGTAGTGCAGCTCTGCAATTCCAGCTACTTGGGAGGCTGAGGCAGGAGGATCACTTGAACCTGGGAGGTGGAGGCTGCAGTTAGCCAAGGTTGCACCACTGCACTCTAGCCTGGGCAACAGAGTAAGACTCCGTTTCAAAAGAAAAAAAAGCCGGGCACAGTGGCTCATGCCTGTAATTCCAGCACTTTGGGAGGCCGAGGCAGGTGGATCACCTGAGGTCAGGAGTTCGAGCCCAGCCTGGCCAATATGGTGAAACTAAAATACAAAAATTAGCTAGGCGTGGTGGCGGGCGCCTGTAATCCCAGCTACTCAGGAGGCTGAGGCACGAAAATCACTTGAACCCGGGAGGCAGAGGTTGCAGTGAGCCAAGATCGTGCCATTCATTGCACTCCAGCCTGGACCACAAGAGCGAAAACTCCGTCTCAAAAAAGAAGAGGCTCCAGTAAACAGTAAATACCATTCTTACCTATTCTGAATAATTTTGCAAATGTTATTTTAGATTATTGCTGGAAAATAGCTGGGCTTTAAACTATATTTTAGTCTCCATTCCATGAAGAGGCTCTTTAATCCCAAAGGTTAAAACATTACTCTAAAACCCTCCAAAGTAAAGTTAACCATTTGACAGAACAATGTCTTTCTATCTTGTCATCTTTTATCCTCGTTACTGCTATTTGCACTCACCAATATTCCACACCAACAAAGGCCCCAATTTCTCTGATGTGAAGATTTACTGACAAACTCAACAGGTTAAAATTACTTATCAAAGTGTGGCTAAGTGATTAAGATTTCTTTTAATACAACTGATATGGGTAAATTTTAACATAGTTGGTGCTGCTCAAACTGCCTTTGCCACTACCTATACAAATTTAGTCCCGACTGAAACGTGCCAAATAAGACCATTCACGAAACGAAAGAGTAATTAACACTTTTAAAAGAACTACGAAGGATTTTACATAGTGTAATTCAACAATTTCGTGTCACATCTGCTGCAGAGATCACAAACACTGTCACTATGCCATCTCCTTCCTCGAACCGCCACACCGCCTCCTGCAGCTTTATTCTTGGCTTTTCAAAGGTTTAATCCACTCGGGGCTGCTAAAGGAGGAATCAAGGAAGCATAATTTGTGAACTCAAGCTGAGAAAAGGGCAGGAATATGGGGTTGAGTCACGTCGTTCCGCCATTTTCTAAGCGGAGGAGGAAGACATGTTGGAACAAAAACACAACAAAAGAGCAGCCATTTCCCAAGCCAGCTCCAATAGCAACTCGAACTGACACTGCCGGGTCGCTTCGGCACCTTCAAATCCACTTCACTGGACAAACCTAAGTACATCAGAAGTGCCGCCGTAAAAAAGGCAGCAGCCAACCCTTCCGCGTAGGGATCAAAGATGACCTGCACGCATAACTGCAAATGAAAGCCTCGGGAAGAGAGAGAATGACGGAAGCGAAATGGAGCAGTGTAATACAATGAAATAAGTTGGCAAACTGAAATTTACTCAGTAATTGAGATGACTGACTTACAGGAAACCGCCAGCTATAGGGAACGCAGGTAACTAAAACACCAAGACCCGGATTCAGCTGGTCTCATTACCTGCCTCTACCCACTTCCCCATTCCGTGCTTCCCTCAGCGGATCGCCTATATGCACCGGGTTCTTACCGTATGTGGGGGATGCCAACCCCACCTTGAAGAATCTTATAGAGCTTGCTCTCGTACAGCAACTGGGGATGCCTGGCCTTCTGAGATTCTAGCTTCACTGCCACTTCCTGCAGGGGAAAGAGGGGATGATGGCATCAACATCCCTACGGATTCAATGTCACTTAGGAAAGGAGGGAGACATTAGCAAAACTCCAAGTCGCGACTACAAGGAAGAAGTGAAAAGCTGGAAAGAGAAAGCTCTCGGTAATTATAAAACGAGGCAACCAGCCTCAAAGGCCTCTTCAGGGGGTAGTGACGAAATCCGTACGTCCTCTAAAGTGCAGGAAAATGATTCATCCAGAAAAAAGAGGCAACCTCTGAACGTAGTGAGAGGTTTTTAAGGAACTAGGCGATCGGAAACTGTTCTAATTGGAACAAGAGGCCCAGTAGAATTAAAAATTTAAAAAAAAAAAACATGGGAATCACATAGAGGATTTTGCCGTTTCCACCTTAAAAGACGGTTAAAAAAAAAAAAAGCTCGACTAAGGGACATTTATGGGACGTGTTTAACAAGCTGGGAAACTAGTTCCCCCAACCTTTCTATCGGGTTCTTGACCCTTTTAGGGAGACAGCGGGCGAGGTTCGTAAGCCAGGAAAACTAGCTCCCTGGACTCCCTGGCGAGTGCGTGAGATGAGGAGAGGCCCGAGCACTTTGGGGGTGCGCGGTGGTGGTGGGGGGAATGAGGAAAAGCGCAGCGTTATCGTGAACCCCACCCCAGATGATTACCTCGCCGTTGGTGATGTTGATCGCCAAATAGATGTCCCCGAAGGAGCCAGACCCGATCTTCCGTACCAGTTTATATTTCCCTCCGACAATGAATTCAGCCTTGGAGCCGCTGCTACTCGCCATCCTGAGAGACGAAGATGGAGGCTGGGGCCAAGCCCCGACACCTCTGGGAAGAGGACGGAAGCCTCTGGGGCTCCTACACTAGGCAAGGCTACGGAGGAGGGCGGCAGGAAACGGAACACGGAGGCCTTTACCGGCGTTCGGGGCCCAGAATCAGCAGAGGGGAGCCTGATCACCGCCGCTCAGTCAGGTTTCTTTTTGCCAGGCCGCAGTTTGTGAAGGGCTTCTCGGCGGTTACCAGGCTGGGCCACTTGTTTCTCGGCGGCCGCCGCTGCCTCGCTTGCGCGGCGACGTCGCGGGCTGGAAAAGGGGCGCGGTGAGCTAGGGCGGCGATACCGCTGCCACCACTGCCGCCGGCTCCGGCCCAGAGGGACCCCTGTCACTCCGCCGACGACGCCATCTTGTTACTCCAGCTCCAGCCAACACAAAATGCCCCCAGTCCCCGGGAGCCGCTTCTTCACGGCGCAGAGCACTCTGGGAAAGGGATCTCGGGCGCTCGCTCCGAAGGATCGGCAGCGAGAGGGCGGAACCGGATCCGTGAGAGTCGCGGCCCACGCTCCGAGCGTCACCCTGTCACCGCCCAGCTGCGCATGAGCGCTGCAACTCCTGCTGACTGCGCAGGCGTGCTGCGGCCTGTCCTCACCCCCCCCCCCCCAGGCTCTCTTCCACTTCCGGTCGGCGGCGGCTCAGCAGGTGTTACCTGTTACTCGCCTCGGATCCGCCGGGTCTCTGGAAGGCTGAGTGGCCCCCCGGCCTCGATATTGCGAGGAGTCACCTTCATGTTTCGTGGCAGATGAAAGCTTAAGGCCTCCTTAGGAGTTGGGTATTGACCTTTGCTCTTTGAGGCGGTTTTTAACCTTTGATCTTTCTTCTGGCCGTTCCCCGGACCGGCCTATTCCAACCCAGTTTCTGTTTGGAAAGAGGCTGTCGCCTCTGGTGGAGAGGAAGAGAAAAGCAGCCAGCGTTGAGGAATCTGTCAGGGCTCTCGGTTGTAGCAGAGCCTAGCTAATTACCCTTCATAATTAGAATTGTCTTATCTACTACGGAGTGTTATAGACCCTCTTTCCACAGGAGGGGAAGAAAGAAAGAAGCCGGAATCCCCCTGCCATCCTATGTCTTTGCATTATTGCCCCACTACCACATATGATCTTCAGAAGAAAACCTGGTATATTGCTCATAATGAAGATTAAGGATAGATGGAATCAACAGAAAATTAATTTAACAGGAGTGAAAAAACTGTTATGTCCCCCCAACCCCACCAAAAAAAAAAAAGAATCGTATTTTGGTCATGTTGAAAACCGCAGTATTAACCTGAACAGAGTAGAGGTAACTATTACAAAATTTAACTGACAACATTTAAAACTACACGGTAATTTTTTTCTTTTTTACTAAAAATCGATCAGAGAATCAAATTTTGACCACGTTTTGTTTTACAAAATTTGACCTGGGAAAATTGGGCTGAGTAATAATAATGTTCACGAAAGAAAGCTCCATGGTTTATGCTATCATCTTAAGTCAGACCTCAGTCGTAAAAATTTAAGCTAAGCCTATCCTAAATAAAATTTAATTAAAATAGAAATGGGGGCCGGGCGCAGTGGCTCACGCCTGTAATCCCAGCACTTTCGGAGGCCAGGGCGGGCAGATCACTTGAGGTCAGTTGTTCGAGACCAGCCTGGCCAACATGATGAAACCCCGTATCTACTAAAAATACAAAAATTAGCCGGGTGTGATGGCGCACACTTGTAACCCCAGCTATTCGGGAGGCTGAGAATCGCTTGAACCCGGGAGGCGGAGGTTGCGGTGAGACTAGATCACGCCACTGTACTCCAGCCTGGGCAACAGAGAGACCCTGTCTCAAAAAAAAAATAATTAATTAAATAGAAATGGGAGAAAAATGTGAAGAATTTTAACTGCAACTTTGAAAGGTGGTCAAGTAATTAGTAACAGGGTTCATCTCGGAAGACAACTGAAGAGAGAGGGGAGGAGACTTCCCCTGAAGTTTAGCATGAAGTTTTAAAGCCCAACCAACACCCAGGGTGCCCAACTCCCAAATCAGCACTGTTAGACATCATTCTCCTTTGGTGACTCTAAAGCATGTTTTGACTAAGTTAAAATCTGCTGTTAAATTCTGATATAAAACGCAGCCGGGCTTGGTGGCTCACACCTGTAATCCCAGCACTTTGGGAGGCCGAGGTGGCTGGATCACCTGAGGTCGGGAGTTCAAGACCATTCTGGCCAACATGGTGAAACCCCGTCTCTACTAAAAATACAAAACTTAGCTGGGCGTGGTAGCATGTGCCTTGTAGCTCCAGCTACTCGGGAGGCTGAGGCAGGAGAATCGCTTGAACCTGGGAGGCAGAGGTTGCAGTGAGCCGAGATCGTGCCACTGCACTCCAGCCTGGAGACAGAGCGAGACTCCACTCCATCTAAAAAATTAATTAATTAATTAATTCTGGTCTTTAAAAAAAAGCTAAGTTTAAGCATCTTGAGTTTTCCAGAGATCACTCCTATTCTGCTAATTTTCTCACACACATCCAAAGTTTAATGGATTCCTCAGCTTGAGGAGTTCTCCATAAGGGGATGAGGTATACATTTAGACGGATATTTTGGTATTGTGATAAAAATGCTCAATGAAGCTGGGGGCAGGGTAAGGGTGGGCATGAAGTGGTCTAAATTAGTGATTCCCAAAGATCTGTGTATGGACAGGTGCAAGTCGCTAACAAAGTTTGCCATGAGGATGTGAGAAAAGTAAGCAATACATCTTTCATTTATTTATCTGATTTCACATTATATTTCATTCTGAGATTTAGTCTTTTCACATATGTGTCATAAAAATGCTCTTTTATAAAAAGGTGCCGATGGTAGATGGTTTTGGTTTTTAAAATATTCTTGCTCGGTTAAAAGTTGAGCCCAGGTGCAGTGGCTCACACCTGTAATCCTAGCACTTTGGGAGGCCAAGGAAGGGCAATCACCTGAGTTCAGGAGTTCGAGACCATCCTGGCCAACATGGTGAAACCCTGTCTCTACTAAAAACACCAAAATTAGCCGGGCGTGGTGGCGCATGCCTGTAATCCCAGCTACTTGGGAGGCTGAGGCAAGAGAATCACTTGAACTGGGGAGGTAAAGATTGCAGTGAGCCGAGATTGTGCCACTGCACTCCAGCCTGGGCAAGAGAGTGAGACTTTGTCTCAAAAAAAAAGTTGAAAGCTGCGTACGGTGGCTCATGCATGTAATCCCAACACTTTGGGAGGCCAAGGCAGGAGGATCGCTTGACTCCAGGAGTTCCAGGCTGCTGTGAGCTATGATCAAACCACAGCATTCCAGCCTGAGCAACAGAACGAGACCTTGTCTCAATAAATGAATGAATGAATGAATGATAGGTACTTGTATGTCTAATCCTCCTCGCCTTTTTTTTAGAACTTCTGTAAGCCCATGAAATTCTACTGGTCTAAATGACTTCTGGAAACCCTTCTAACCCTGAGATTCTATAATTTTGTATATAAGGTATGAGTCCTCCTTTGTTTCCTGCCTGCTATAGTCACCATTCCAACACTGACAGTGCCCAGCAAAATGCACAAAAATGAGATGTGAGTGGGTCTAGCCTTTTCAAATGTGATTTCAGTTTCTTAAGATTTAAATTTATTGGATTTAAGAATGGCAAAATTGTTTTTTTTTTTAACATAGAAAATGAAGTCCTCAGGTGTTGGCTATGACTCAGCCTTCTTCTTAAAGTCATGTATCATTTGCAGTAACTTTCAGACTAAAAGACTGAAGAATAACCTGTTTTTGGTGTTGCTGTTAAAGTCACAAATCATTCTGTACTTATTGAATCAGCAGCAGCTTTGGTGTAATGAAAGGAGTCTTTTAGGCCGGGCGCGGTGGCTCACGCCTGTAATCCCAGCACTTTGGGAGGCCAAGGCAGGCGGATCACAAGGTCAGGAGTTCGAGACCAGCTGGCCAATATGGTGAAACCCCGTCTATACTAAAAATACAAAAATTAGCCGGGCGTGGTGGCAGGCGCCTGTAATCCCAGCTACTCAGGAGGCTGAGGCAGGAGAATCGCTGGAACCCGAGAGGCAGAAGTTGCAGTGAGCTGAGATCGTGCCATTGCACTCCATCCTGGGCTACAGAGTGAGACTCTGTCTCAAAAAAAAAAAAAAAAAAGAAAGAAAGAAAGAAAGAAGGAAAGAAAGAAAGAAAGAAAAAGAAAGAAAGGAGTCTTCAAAGAGCAATTTCTGGCTTCTAGATCAGATGAATTCACTAAAAATATCAAAAGTGTAGAATAAAAATAAAAATTTTAGACCTTGAGGGAAATACAGAGATCACCTAGTTCAATAATAATAATTGTATTTTTTAATGCTTTGCAATTTACTTATGAGTCAAAGTCTCACTCTGTCACCCAGGCTGGAGTACAATGGCACCACCATAGCTCACTATAGTCTAGACCTCCTGGGCTCAAGCAATCCCCCTGCCTCAAGCTTCCCCAGTAGCTAGGACTATAGGCAGGCACCACCATGCCTGGCTAATTTTTTTTTTTTTTAAACTTTTTGTAGAAATAGTGTCTTGCCTTGTTGCCCAGGCTGGTCTTGAACTCCTGGACTCAAGTGATCCTGACGCCTCATCCTCCCAAAACGCTAGGATTACAGGCAAGAACCACTGTACCCAGCCTGCAATTTAGAGTACTTTCACACATATCATTTGTGCCCCAGTAAGACAAAGTGGCTTGCCCAAAATCATAGAGATCTTAGTGGCAGTGACAGGACTAGAGCCACAACTACTACCAAAAGAAAGAGAAAAAGGAAAGAGTAGAACACAAATTAGGACAATCATGTCCCAGGGATTACTTCTATGTTCGTAGGGAATTCAAGATGAATTTTAAAACTTTTTTTTTCTTGGCTGGGTGTGATGGCTCATGCCTATAATCCCTGCACTTTGGGAGGCTGAGATAGGAGGATCGCTTGAGGCCAGGAGTTCAAGACCAGCCTGAGCAACATAGACCACATCTCTACAAAAATGTTTTAAAATAATAAAAACAAAAACCATTTTTTTTAAGCCACAGTGTTTGCTCAAGCAAGGGTCACTGGTATCCAGAATGTGCTTTGAGTGAAATGATAGAGACAAGCACAAGAAGTCTAGATGGATGCTAAAAACAGAAGGGTAGCCTGCCAATCTCTAGAATTGTTTGGTGCAAGTAAATAGAAAAATGGAATGCCTTAGAAACGTCAGTGTCCCAAGTGTTGTTTATTTTATTTATTATTTATTTTTGAGATGGAGTCTCACTCTATCGCCCAGGCTGGAGTACAGTGGCGCGATCTCAGCTCACTGCAACCTCCGCCTCCTGGGTGCAAGTGATTCTCCTGCCTCAGTCTCTTGAGTGGCTGGGATTACAGGCACATGCCACCATGCCCAGCTAATTTTTGTATTTATTTATTTATTTATTTTGAGATGGAGTCTCGCTCTTGTTGTCCAACCTGGAGTGCAATGGTGCAATTTTGCCTCACTGCAACCTTCGCCTCCCAGGTTTGAGCGATTCTCCTGTCTCAGCCTCCCAAGTAGCTGGGATTACAGGCATGTGCCACCACACCCAGCTAATTTTGTATTTTTAGTAGAGACGGGGTTTCACCATGTTGACCAGGCTGGTTTCAAACCTCTGACCTCAGGTGATCCACCCACCTCGGCCTCCCAAAGTGCTGGGATTACAGGTATGAGCCACTGCGCCTGGCCGTAATTTTGTGTTTTTAGTAGAGATGGAGTTTCTCCATGTTGACCAGGCTGGTCTCAAACTCCTGACCTCAGATTATCCACCTGCCTCAGCCTCCCAAAATGCTCGGATTACAGGTGTGAGTCACCAGCGTCAGGTGTTGTTTAACTCTTACACAGTCCTGTGCATAATCAGCATCAGATAAGGGAATTCATGGAGTGATTGAAAACATGAAGACATTAGAAATGTGCAGTTGGGTCAGAGTGATAATCCATTCAGCCTGTTTTTCCGTGTTGGATAGTGATGCCATTTCTGTCCTTTTCTTTAATCAGTCCCTGTTCTCCCCCTCTGCATTGTCCACGGGGTTTTGTGAAAGTGGATTGCTGCATCTATGACAGTGTTTTGCGGTGGCTGGGTCTGTGCAAAAGTACCCCAAAGTCTGAGGAAGTTGGGATGCTGAAGAAAGAAGCTGACAAATACAGTATTTAAGAAAGAAACATTTAATAGGGACTTCGAACAGAAGCCATTGAGTTCAAGGAACAGACACCAAGATGGTGGATACCCATGCCATTACCCCCGAGACCCGGGACTTATATACCACAGGGAAAGGAATGGTTCAGATATGACCTGTAGGGCAATTGAAATGGATAACATCAAAGTTGTTTGACCTAAGAGTAGGATTTACAGTAAATATCTGCTGTTACACAAGGAACATAGATAAACTGGGAATTTTCAAGGACTTCCTGGAACTGCAGTTAAGCCAAAATGGTGGCTTAGTTTCCAAGATGGAGTTGCTTTGTTTATTTATTTATTTATTTGGGACAGGGTCTCCTTCTGTTGCCCATGCTGGAGTGCAGTAGTGTGATCATGGCTCACTGCAGCGTTAACCTCCTAGGCTCAAGCAAGCCTCTGCCTTAGCCTCCCAAGTAAATGGGACCACAGGCATGTGCCACTGCACCTGGCCTAACAGGGAGTTGCTTTAGCTTCCCATCCAGGAGGAGTTGCTTTAGCTTCCACAGTTAGCAACTTCAAACCCATTTGAGACTGCATATATTTCTTACTGCATGTATTTCTTACTTTTTATGGCCTAATTAACCATACATTTATTTCAATTAATGTTATTTTTTTGAATATATTTATTCTTTTGATTCATATAGCTTCTAGATTCTAAAGATTGGTAAGTTATATATGTTTACCCAATAATTTTTTTTTTTTTTTGAGACAGAGTCTCACTCTGTCGCCCAGGCTGGAGTGTAATGGCACGATCTTGGCCCACTGCAACCTCCGTCTCCTGGGTTCAAGCAATTCTCCTGCCTCTGCCTCCCAAGTAGCTGGGATTACAGGTGCCTGCCACCACGACTGGCTAATTATTGTATTTTTAGTAGAGATGGGCAGAGATGGGGTTTTGCCATGTTAGTCAGGCTGGTCTCAAACTCCTGACCTCAGGTGATCCACCTGACTTGGCCTCCCAAAGTGCTGGGATTACAAGCATGAGCCACTGTGCCTGGCCCTTTTTTTTCTTTCTTTCTTTTTTTACGTTTTTAGAAATAGAGACGGGGACTGACTGGGCACCATGGCTTACGCCATGTAATCCCAGCACTTTGGGAGGCTGAGGCGGGCGGATCACGAGGTCAGGAGTTCGAGACCAGCCTGACCAACATGGTGAAATCCCGTCTCTACTAAAAATACAAAAATTAGCTGGGCGTGGTGGCTTGCGCCTGTAATCCCAGCTACTCAGGAGGCTGAGGCAGGAAAATGGCTTGAACCCAGGAGGCAAAGGTTGCAGTGAGCTGTGATTGTGCCACTGCACTGCAGCCTGGGCGACAGAGCGAGACTCAGTCCCCACCTCCAGAAAAAAAAAAAAAGGAAAGAAATAGAGAAGGGGATCTCACCATACTGTTCTGACTGGTCTTGAATACCTTGGCTCAAGTGATCCTCCCGCCTCGGCCTCCTAAAGTGCTGGGATTACAGGTGTGAGCCACTGTGCCCAACCAGACAACCCAATGATCTTTAAAAAACCATATATATATATATATGTGTGTGTGTGTGTGTGTGTGTGTGTGTGTGTGTGTATTTATATATGTATAAAATATTGACTGTTCTTTTCCTTATAAATGTGACATTGAAAAATTTCGAAAATTCAGATAAATCGGAAAAAAACAGAAATCTTTTAGAGGTAATCACCAAATGTTAACATTTTGCTGTATAAAATTCCAGCATTTTTCTATGCGTATGTATATACGTGTATGTGTATCAGTATATCTGCATATCACACTACTGCATTCTAGCCCAGGCAACAGAGCAAGACCTTGTCCCAAAAAATATAAGTACATATTTTATTTTTCATTTCTTAAAATTTGCAAAAACTGGCCGGGCAGAGTGGCTCACGCCTGTAATCCCAGCACTTTGGGAGGCCGAGGTGGGCAGATCACGAGGTCAAGAGTTCGAGACCAGCCTGGCCAACGTGGTAAAACCCTGTCTCTACCAAGAACACAAAAATTAGCCAGACATGGTGGCACATGCCTGTAATCCCAGCTACTCGGGTGGCTGAGGCAGGAGAATTGCTTGAACCCAGTAGGCAGAGGTTGTAGTGAGCCAAGATCACACCACTGCACTCCAGCCTGGGCGACAGAACAAGACTTCGTCTTGGGGGGGAACAAATATGCAAAAACTGGTCATGGTATACATTTTGTTTTGAGATCTGTGTTTTTCATGTAGTGATTTGTCGGAGACCTGTTTCCATGTAACTAATTTTCTGAAATATCATTTTTAATGTCCATATGTTAAATATGAATCATATTGATGGAACAACATCTAACCAGTCCTAGTTGAGTATTCTGGTTGTTTCCAAACTTTTGCTAATATAAACAAACTATGCTGTAATGAATATTCCTGTAGCTAAATCTTTGCTGGCATCTAAAATTAAGTGGTTTAGGATATATTTCTAGAAATGCTACTCTTCTTAAAATTCCTTGTATCATAAACAACAATTTCCAATTGTGTTTTGATATAGTTTGTGGTGATTAAACCCGTATTCATGGACTATTCAATCTTTTCATTTATCTTTACAGACTTAAAAGAGATTGTTTTCTTTTCTGACCAGCATATTGCTCTAAAACTCAATAAATTTAATTGTGCAATTCCCCTATTCTCTCTCTCCCCCCAATTTCAAAATCTCAAGAATTTTGCAAGTCTGTTGTTTGCAAGGATGTGCTCATGCTATTAAAAATGTCTGTTTTATGACATAGCTAACAAGACACATTTGTTGCCCATTAGTGAAGCAATTGAGTTCTACAGATTCTTAGATTCGGTGGAAGCAAGCAGCAGGGGGCGGGGTAAAGAGAATGAGTTTCCTGGAAAACAGAATAGATGTCTTCGGAATCAAAACTACAGTGAGCCAAGTATGAGAAAAAGTAATCTCATGTTTTTTTGTTTGTTTTTTTGTTTGTTTTTTTGAGACAGATTTTCGCTCTTGGTGCCCAGGCTGGAGTGCAATGGCATGATCTCGGCTCACCACAACTTCTGCTTCCCAGGTTCAAGTGATTCACCTGCCTCAGCCTCCCAAGTAGTTGGGATTATAAGCATGCGCCACCACGCCTGACTAATTTTGTATTTTTAGTAGAGACGAGGTTCTCCATGATGGTCAGGCTGGTCTCAAACTCCCGACCTCAGGTGATCCGCCCACCTCGGCCTCCCAAAGTGCTGGAATTACAGGCGTGAGCCACCACACCTGGCCTATATTATTCTTAAAAATTATTTTGGGGTGGGAGAAGAGAAACCAAATTATCCCTTTAGTTGGGTATTTAAGGACAGGTTAAATTATGTCAGAAAATGTTATCCTGACCTTAGTCAGGAAATCTGATTTTAATTGTGACTCTACTTTAAATATTTTCCTGGACTTCAATGTTGTAATCTTGTAAAAGATGTCAGATTTTAAGATTGCTTTAAAAATATTGTGCTATTGGCTGGGTGCGGTGGCTCATGCCTGTAATCCCAATACTTTGGAGGGCGAGGGGGGCAGATGACTTGAGCTTAGGAGTTTGAGACCAGCCTGGGCAATATGGTAAAACCCTGTTTGTACTTTCAAAGAAAAAAAAAATTGTGCCATTTATTGACGATGACTCGTATATTTTGAAGTAGAAAGAAGAAACTAACATACTCGTTGTCTTTTACAGCTTCTTAAAATTCAGATAAAATGTAAAATTCTGACAGGCAGATCTTGACTTGTGCTCCTTAATACTTAAATGTTAGGAAAATCAGATTCTCTAACCGCAAAACATACCAATAGATAGGTAGTTAGAAATTAGAAGATACTGGCCAGGTGCAGTGGCTCACGCCTGTAATCCCAGCACTTTGGGAGTCCAAGGCAGGCGGATCACAAGGTCAGGAGTTCGAGACCAGACTGGCCAACATGGTGAAACCCCTTCTCTACTAAAAATACAAAAATTTGCTGGGCGTGGTGGCAAGCACCTGTAGTCCCAGCTACTCGGGAGGCTGAGGCAGGAGAATTGCTTGAACCTGGGAGGCGGAGGTTGCAGTGAGCTGAGATCACGCCACTACACTACAGCCTAGGCAACAGAGCAAGACTCTGTCTCAAAAAAAAAAAAAAAAAAGGCAATAATTATACCTTAGTTTTCAGTATAGCTTTCCCTGGGGGTGGGGGAGGGGCATTACTTAAGTGACCTCTGTAAATCTCTTTTAGTCTGAAAAGTCCTTGCATAGATTTTCATAAAGGGAAAACACAAAATGACTTTTACTCTTCAACATAGTCTAATCCTTGGCAAAGAGTTACTGTGAAATAATGCCAGAGGCTTTAACTTGTTTGTCTGCAATGAACACTCTGCAGTGTAATATATACAATGCCAGAGATATGTCCTGACAGGGAGGAAATTCAAGTCATCAATGTTCCATCTACTCATTGAAAACATTACTGATAAGGCCAGGACTTGAGAAGCACAAAAAAAGACTAAATGCTGCATTTCGCCTGTGTTTCCTATCCCACTCCCATTACCTTATTCTAATCAGTCTGTCCCGGCAATATTTAGATAATCAAATTGTATTTTAAATTTTCTATTTTAATCACAACAACCATTAATTCCTGGAAATGTGCTGTCATATGTGGCATTTTGGAATATTTGTGTTAGCTATTTTTATTTGGAAGAATTTTATAGTATTTTGGAGTTTCTGCAATTTGTATGTCCCTTTCTTTTCTCAGCCCCTGTTCTCTTCCTCTGCATTGTTCATTAGCAAGGGCATGAAACTGTGCTCCTCGTGACTCATTATTACTCACTATAGTAATCTAACTCTTCTTTGTGAGACTAAATTTGGAAGATGCTTGAGTTGCCATTCCTGAGGAGAGCTGGTCCTAAGAACACATCCTGTTAACTCTTAACTCTCCATGCTGATGCCAGTAAGCACTGATACTTATCACAGAAAATGAACTAACTGCTCCATTTCAGCCTGGCTAAGCCCAACACCACTGCAAAAAGACTTTCTGCGGTGAACAGAGCCAGGGCGCTGAGTAGGGAAAAAAAGAACTTTGGGCAAAAAAAGAACTTTGGGTTTTAGGGCCCTAATCCAGAAAGCATAAAAAGTCAGTTTGTATTTATATGGCACTGTATAGTTCATAGAGTATTTTGTGATTCACTAACATGTGTTTTTCCTGGCCAGTATAAGAGCTAGGTAACTGCGGCTATTGTATCCATCGTATGTGTGAGGAAGCCAGAGCTTACCCAAGAACACCAACTTTTATTTTTATTATCTTTATTTATTTATTTATTTATTTATTTATTTATTTATTTTTGAGACGGAGCCTCGCCCTGTCGCCCAGGCTGGAGTGCAGTGGCGCGATCTCGGCTCACTGCAAGCTCCCGGGTTCACGCCATCCTCCTGCCTCAGCCTCCCGAGTAGCTGAGACTACAGGCGCCCACCCGGCTACCACACCCGGCTAATTTTCTGTATTTTTAGTAGAGACAGGGTTTCACCGTGTTAGCCAGGATGGTCTTGATCTCCTGACCTCGTGATCTGCCCGCCTCGGCCTCCCAAAGCGCTGGGATTACAGGCGTGAGCCACCGCGCCCGGCCAAGAACACCAGCTTTTTGAGAAGGATTCCTTACATTCCACACCACTGTTCTATGATGTATGTCTGTTTACTTTTACAGGGAACATGTCCTGTCCAGAGCTTTCTGCCTGTTCTAGATCTGAATGGGGAGTAAAGTAGCAGAGACTACGTAAGTAGGCCTACATTTGACTTAAATCATCCCCCTCCCCCCTTGGCTCATTTACATAGTTCATCTGCAGCTCAATAAATCTCAATTCTGCCGCTTGGTGTTCCATCAGGGTCTGACTTCCAGTTATGCCTGAACTCCCACAGTTTTGAGAGTCAGCACCCATCTTCATCGTGTCTGAATCTCAAACCCAGCAGTTCCTGGTGTGCTGTCCAGTTCCTTGATCCAGCTGTCTGATCCCGGTTACTCACCTCTGTCTTCCTGTCCCCACCAGCCATCCTTCCTAGACAATGCTGCTTATTCCTGCTTCATCAGTGTTCATTTCTTCTGCCTCTTCTCTGTCAGATTCTAAAGCCAATTGACCTATTTAAACCTTAGCTACCCACCAGCCTTTCTACACCCTTCTTGCTTCCTGTCAGACTCCGAACCTGATCTGAGCTCCTAAATTTTGCTTCCTTGTGTGTGCTCTGTAGGCCAGGCAAATGATAGACTTAAGACTCTTTCTACTTACCTTCTAGCCCCCTCTAACCTATATGCAAGCCATGTTTTGATGATTTGTGGCTTAGGATTTCAAGTTCTGTCATTCTTCTTAGCCTGTATTTTTTTGTGTCCTACACTGTATCATTGATTGCCATAGCTTCTGCCCTAGTTGATATAGGATATGTGAGAGCACTTTGTTTAGGCCATAAACCTCTTAGAAATATACTCTGCTGCTGTTATTATTAGGCAATTCAAGCCAAAGGTGACTTTCTCTAACCTTCCTGGGGGAGGGAGACAAGCTTTCAGCTGAAATAGAAACTTCACAATTATTGTCCAAAGCCAAAAATAAGAAAGTGTAACAACTATGACACGACCACTTCTGGTATCTTCGTATAGAAGATTCCTTTTGACAAGGTCATCACTGTAGACTTTCAGATGTGTCATAGGAAACATAAAAATTTCTAGATTATTCTAAAGGTTTTAGAACCTTTCTTCTAATCAACGTGAAGATATTGAGTTTGAGTTTTCATCTACACTGATGGATTTTCCCACGCATAGGTAATAATTAGTTTAAAAATTTTTTTTTTTTTGAGACAGTCTCACTCTGTCGGCCAGCCTGGAGTGCAGTGGCGCGATCTTGGCTCACTGCAGCCTTCGCCTCCTGGATTCAAGCAATTCTTATGCCTCAGCCTCCTGAGTTGCTGAAATTGTAAACATGCACCAACACGCCTGGCTAATTTTTATATTTTTAGTAGAGATGGACAGGGTTTCGCCGTGTTGACCAGGCTGGTCTTGAACTCCTGTCCTCAAGCAATCCATCTGCCTCAGCCTCCCAAAGTGCTTTAATATTTATACAGTGCTTTATACAATATTAGTCTTACATATGTTATCTTATATCATAAAAAAATTTCATTGGGAAAATAATTTCATTGTTTTAAATTTTAGATAGGGCAACTTAAGCCCAGATATCTTACTTAACTTGCCCAGGTGCACTAAATGACTCAAGGGTGCATCTTGTACTTGAACTCAAATTTTTCTTACTCCAAAGAACCTGCTTTTTCATTTCTCCAGTTTATGCATCTCAGGACTACAAAACACCCTGGGAAGGAAACTGCTCATCTCTTTCAAGATTAAGGGAAGATATAAAAACAGACATCCTCGGCCAGGCGCGGTGGCTCCCGCCTGTAATTCCAGCACTTTGGGAGGCCAAGGCGGGTGGATCACCTGAGGCCAGGAGTTCGAGGCCAGCCTGACCAACATGGAGAAACCCCGTCTCTACTAAAAATACAAAGTTAGCTGGGCGTGGTGGTGCATGCCTGTAATCCCAGCTACTCAAGAGGCTGAGGCAGGAGAATCGCCTGAACCCAGGAGGCGGAGGTTGCCATGAACCGAGATCGTGCCATTGCACTCCAGCCTGGGCAACAAGAGTGAAACTCTCTCAAAAAAACAAAACAACTCCCAGACATCCTCTTAGTAGATCCCATGGTATGGCACAGCAAGGTATGTTAATGAACCCATGGCACATCGTGATCTTAATGATTATACAATGCTGCCATCTTGAGGATATGATCAGTAATTGTTATTCTAGCCAGCCTTCCGTGGCCTAGCATCAGGCACAGCCAGAAAGCTGAATCTGGACAGTCAGATGTTAAATACCCAGCAAGGAGCTACAGTCAAGGAGGCCAAAATAACATTTGAGGAGCCAGGCAAGTGTTAGGAGATTGAGCAAACCTATGGTGCTTTCAGAACAAGGTAAATGAAAAGGACCAAATTAGGGCACATCAATTCATGTATGCAGGATAAGAAAAACGGGGCCTTTTATTTACTCCCAAAGCACCCTGTTCTTCCTTCTAGTATAGTGCCATCTCACTGTATTATAATTGCTATAAACTGGTTTCTCCCAGTGGACCGATGAGCCATGACAGTAGAGAATAAGTCCTGTTATAGTTATATCTGCATTTGTCCTCAGCATTAGCACACTGGGTAATAAGTATTTAGTAAATATTTTGTGGCTTAATGAGTGACAGGCATAGGCAGCAGGGGACAAAGTCAAAATAATGGCAGAGCCAGTTTTCCAGATTTCCAGATCAGTGCTACTATTTACTATACAACATATATTTATGAATGGGCAAAAGCATACTGGCTACCAAGAGACACTGAAATATACCTAGCCTTTTAGGTGGCCACCAGCAATGATAGCCATGAGGCATGTCTCTAAGGCTGTAAGCACTGGGCTTATTTATTGAATACCACTTTGGACCAGTTACTGCACTAAGTGCCAGGACTGCAATGAAGAACAAAAAAGATAGCCCCAGCCCTTATGAGGTTTACAGCCTAGATCTAGACTATACTACTGATCAGACAGGGCCTTTCATGGTCATCATGACTTGGTGAGGACATGTGATTCCACAATCTGGTCTTAGCTTTGTAATGTCAGAAACTCTAATTTTTTTTTTTTTTTTTTTTTTTTTGTGAGACAGTTTCCCTCTTGTTGCCCAGGCTAGAGTGCAATGGTGCGATCTCTGCTCACTGCAACCTCCGCCTCCCAGGTACAAGCAATTCACCTGTCTCAGCCTGCCAAGTAGCTTGGATTACAGGCATGTGCCACCACGCCTGGCTAACTTTTTTATATTTAGTAGAGACAGGGTTTCACCATGTTATTTAGGCTCGTCACGAACTCCTGACCTCAGGTGATCCACCCGCCTTGGCTGCCCAAAGTGCTGGGATTACCGGCCTGCACCACTGTGCCTGGCCCAGAAACTCGACTTTATCTATGGCTTCGGAAGAAGTTTAGACTCATTGAACCTTCAAAAACCCTATGTGGGACAGGCGAGGTGGTTCACACCTGTAATCCCAGCACTTTGGGAGGCTGAGGTGGGTGGATCACCTGAGGTCAGGGGTTCAAGACCAGCCTGGCCAACATGATGAAACCTTGTCTCTACTAAAAATACAAAAATTAGCTGGTCATGGTAGCAGGCGCCTGTAATCCCAGCTACTCGGGAGGCTGAGGCAGGAGAATTCACTTGAGCCTGGGAGGCAGAAGTTGCAGTGAGCCAAGATTGTGCCACTGCACTCCAGCCTGGGTGACAGAGCGAGACTCTGTCTCAACCCCCCCCATCCTCCCCCCCAAAAAAACCAACCAAACAACAACAACAACAACAAAAACCCTATGTTGGGGGTATCATCACCCCCCCAGATTTTTATACCCAGCTCACACAAATGAGGAAACTAAGTATTAAGACAGGCTAGTTAACTTGTCCAAAGTTAAAAAAGACAGTAAGTGGAGGAGCCAGGACATGAAATTTCAAGTTCACTGTCCTTCCAGTGTGTGACAAGGACCAGTTTATTCACTTGTTAATGGTTATAGCTTTCTCTGTCAATCCAACAGAACCATTATCTCACTGAGAACTACATGTCATTCTACTCTCCACTTTCAATTTTATATGTATATATGTGTGTACATATATCTCTTCTAATTATATATATAATCATGTCACTTATTCATTAAATACTTCAGTGTATATTTCCCAATAACAAGACTACGTTTTCTTTATAACTGTAGTAATTTATCAAAATCAAGGAATTTAATGTTGATACAATACTATTGTCTAATCCATAGTCCATATTCAGATTTTATTGTCTCAATAATGATTTATATTTTTTACCAGTCCAGGATTCAATTCAGGATCAAACATTGTATTATTTCTTGTCATCTTAATTTCCTTCAATCTGGAATTTTCAGCTTTTATGTTTCTTCATCTTGACATTTTTGAAAACTACAAACCAGTTTTTCTGTAAAACGTCCTTTAATTTGCATTTATTTTGTTTGTACGTGATGAGATTCAGGTTATGCTTTTTGGCAGGAATACCTCTGAAATAACATTGTGTCCTTTCCTTTGCATCATATCAAAAATTACATTATGCCAGCCCAGCATATCTCAGTATTGATAACATTAGCTTTTATCTTTTGGTTAAGGTGGTGTCCACAAAGTTATTCCACTTCAAAGTTACCATTTCCCCTTTGTTTGTTAATAAGTAATGTGTTGTAAGGTATTTTGAGACTACATAAATATACTGTTCCACACTAAACTTTCACTGTGGCATCCGTTAAGGTTTTTTCTAAATATACCACTCCTTCTATATTTATTAGTTGAATTTTACATTCTTCTTCATTTCTTTCTTTATACATCCAGTTATTTATATCAGTATGAACTTATGGATTATTATTTTACTTAATGGATTATAACCTGTTAACGTTTATTTTCGTGGTTAAATTATCCAGATTTGGTCAGTGAAAGCCCCTTCAAGCTGACTCCTGTGTCCTTTGGGCTCCTATGTTCTTTTAACATGTCCCCTTAATTCTTTGACACTTTCTTTTCGGCATAAATTGTTTCAGGCCCTTCTTGTACTTTATCTACCTTAGCCATGGAATCAGCCATTTCTTTGAGGATCCCTGGTTCCTTTTAGTGGAGAATGGTAGTATTTTAGAAACCAAGATCTGGGTGCCAAATGTGTTTATCTCTATTGGTTTGTCATTACTTCTAGGACCTCTTAGCAAACAGATATCTCTTCCTCTCTTTCTCTCTCTCATCAGTTTATATACATCTAATTCCAGTCCAACTTCACAAGGTACATTCTAGTGTTCTTCTTTTGCACACATACTTTTTTTTTCCTTAACAGTCAGAAACCTGATTCTTATTATCCTCCATCTATCTATCTATGGTTCAAGTTATCCTCCCACCTCAGGCTCCTGAGTAGCTGGGACTACAGGTGTGCACCACCACGCCTGGCTAATTTTTTTATTTGTTTATTTTGTAGAGACAGGGTTTCGCCATATTGCCTAGGTTGGTCTTGAACTCCTGTGCTCAAAGAGTACTCCTGCCTTGGCCTCCCAAAGTGCTGTGATCATAGGCATGAGCCACCGTGCCTGGCCAATATACTTGATTAAGCCTAAAATGTACAGAAGATAGATTCAGAATTGCTAACCTGTACCTCCGAAAAAGCAAACCTAATTAAAATTCAATATTTATTTATATAATGTTTTGAGGTAAAATTTACATACTGAGAAATATACAATGTTAGGTGTGCAATTCTCTGAGCTTTAACAAATGCATGTAGCCTTGTATCCCACACCCCTATCAAGATACAATACATTGGCCGCGTGGTGACTGATGCCTGTAATCCCAGCATTTTGAGAGGCCTGAGGTCAGGAGTTCAAGACCAGCCTGGCCAACATGGTGAAACCCCCGTCTCTACCAAAAATACAAAAATTAGCTGGGCATGGCAGCATGTGCCTATAATCCCAGTTACTTGGGAGACTGAGGCAGGGAGAATCGCTGGCACCTGGGAGGCAGAGGTTGCAGTGACCTGAGATTGTGCCATTACACTCCACTCTGGGCAACAGAGCAAGACTCCATCTCAAAAAAAAAAAAAAAAAAAAAAAGATACAGTACATTACCATCACTCCAGAAAGTTCCTATAAGTCTTTTCCTAGTCAGTCACTTCCTCATTCAGAGATAACAACTGTTCTGATTTTTTTATCATAGATTTGTTTTCCCTATTCTAAAAAATGTGTATGTGTATTTATGTATATGAAATCATATAGTATGTGCTCTTTGTGTCCAGCTTCTTTTGCTCAGCCTAATATATGTGAGATACATTCATGTTGTTGTATACATTAGTAGTTTGTTTCTTTTGTAAAGTAGTACTTTGTTGTTTGGATGTGACACAGTTTATCCTTTATACTGTAAGTGGATATATAGGTTTTAAAATTTTGGCTATTATAAAGAAAATATATACATTCTTGTACATGACTTTCTGTGGGCACATGTTTTCATTTATTTTGGTCAAATACCAACTAGTTGAATTGCTGGGTCCTAGTAAGAGAAGTTTCTGTTTATTTTTATTTATTTATTTATTTATTTATTTATTTTTATTTATTTTTGAGATGGAGTCTTACTCTGTTGCCCCAGGCTGGAATGCAGCAGTGCGATCTCTGCTCACTGCAACCTCTGCCTCCCAGGTTCAAGCGATTCTCCTGCCTCAGCCTCCCGAGTAGCTGGGACTACAGGCACCTGTCACCACGCCCGACTAATTTTTGTATTTTTAGTAGAGATGGGGTTACATTATATTGGCCAAGCTGGTCTTGAACTCCTGACCTCAGGTGATCTGCCCACCTTGGCCTCCCAAAGTGCTGGGATTACAGGCGTGAGCCACCACACCCGGCCTTATTTATTTATTTTGAGATGGAGTCTTGCTCTGTCACCCAGGCTGGAGTGCAGTGGCTCGGTCTTGGCTCACTGCAACCTCCGCCTCCCAGGTTCAAGCGATTCTCCGGCCTCAGCCTCCTACCTGAGCAGCTGGGATTACAGGTGCGCACCACCACGCCTGGCTAATTTTTGTATTTTTAGTGGAGCGAGGGTTTCACTATGTTTGCCAGGCTGGTCTCCAACTCCTGACCTCAGATGATGTGCCCGCCTCGACCTCCCAAAGTGCTGGGATTTCAGGTGTGAGCCACTGCACCTGACCATATGTTTAACTTTATTAGAAACTGCCAAACTTTTTTTCCAAAGTAGGAGTACTGTTTTATATTGGATGTTTTTAGTATTTTTCATGTTTATTCATTCTAATGTGTATGCAGTAGTAATTCCCAGCCAGTACAATAATGCAAGAAAAGATATACAAAGCATAAAAATTAGACAGAATGAAGTGAAATTTTCTCTAGTCACAGATGATATGATTTTGTACATAGGAAATCATGAATTTTTAAAACACCTACTAAAACTAATAAATGAATTTAGCAAGGTTTCCAGGTACAAGGTCAATATATCTAAATTAGTTATATGTCTCTATACTAGCAACAAACAATTGGAAAATTAAAATTAAAGTTTAACTTATATTACTGGGTGCAGTGGCTCACACCTGTAATCCCAGCACTTTGGGAGGCCGAGGTGGGTGGATCACCTGAGGTCAGGAGTTTGAGACCAGGCTGACCAACATGGCGAAACCCCATCTCTACTAAAAAAAATACAAAATTAGACGGGCATGGTGGTGGGCACCTGTAATCCCAGCTACTTGGGAGGTTGAGGCAGGAGAATCGCTTGAACCCAGGAGGCGGAGGTTGCAGTGAGCCGAGATCCTGCCATTGCACTCAAGCCTGGACAACAAGTGCGAAACTCCGTCTCAAAAAAAAAAAAAAATGTTTGGCCAGGCGCGGTGGCTCACACCTGTAATCCCAGTACTTTGGGAGGCAGAGGTGGGTGGATCACGAGGTCAGGAGTTCAAGACCACCCTGGCCAATATGGTGAAACCCCGTCTCTACTAAAATTACAAAAATTAGCTGGGCGTGGTGGTGTGCACTGTAGTCCCAGCTACTTGGGAGGCTGAGGCAGAAGAATCACTTGAACCCGGGAGGCGGAGGTTGCAGTGAGCCGAGATCACGCCAGTGCCCTCCAGCCTGGGTGACAGAGCAAGACTCCATCTCAAAAAAAAAAAAAAAGTTTAACTTACATTGTACACAAAAATAAAGATGTTTAATTGGCTAGATTTTGTTTTGTTTTTGATTTTTTTGAGATGGAGTTTCACTCTTGTTGCCCAGGCTGGAGTGCAATAGCACAATCTTGCCTCACTGCAACCTCTGCCTCCCAGGTTCAAGTGACTCTTCTGCCTCAGCCTCCCAAGTAGCTGGGATTGCAGGCATGCGCCACCACACCCAGCTAATTTTTTGTATTTAGTAGAGATGGGGTTTCACCATGTTGGTCAGGCTGGTCTGGAACTCCCGATCTCAGGTGATCCACCCACCTCAGCATCCCAAAGGGCTGGGATTACAGGCATGAGCCACCGCGCCCAGCCAAGTTTTGTTTTGTTTTGTTTTGCTTCGTTTTGAGACAGAGTTTGTCTCTGTCACCCAGGCTGGCATGCAGTGGCATGACCTCGGCTCACTGCAACCTCTGCCTCCTAGGTTCAAGCAATTATTGTGCCTCAGCCTCCTGAGTAGCTGGGATTACATACAAAAATAAAATTTTAGGGAATCAACAAAAGTTGAGTATGACCTCTACACTGAAAACTACAAAACTTTGCTGAGAGAAATTAAAGAAGACCTACATAAATGGGGATACAGTGCACGTTTATGGATTGGAAGACTCAAAAAAGTGTTAAGGTGTCATTTATCACCAAATTGATCCACAGATTAAATTCAATCCTAATCAAAATCACAGCAGGCTATTTAAAAATAGAAATTGACAACGTGGGCCAGGCACAGTGGTGCATGCCTGTAATCCTAACACTTTGGGAGACCGAAGCAGGAGCACTACTTGAGCCCAGGAGTTTGAGACCAGCTTGGGCAACATAGCAAGACCCTGTCTTTACAAAAAATAAAAAGTTAGCTGGATATGGTGGTGCGTGCTACTTAGGAGACTGAGGTGGGAGGATTGCTTGAGCCCAAGAGATCGAGGCTGCAGTGAGCTGTGATCTCTCCACTGCACTCAGTCTGGGTGACAGAGTGAGACCCTGTCTCAAAAAAAAAGAAGTTGACAAGCTGATTTTTAAAATTATATGAAAGTGCAAAAGACCTAGCATAGCCAAAACAACCCTGGAAAATAAGAACAAACTTAGAGGTCTTACAATACCTGGCTTCAAGACTTTCTATTATATAAAGCTACTATAATCAAGATAGTGTAATACTGGGATAGGAATAGATAAATTGATACCTTGAACTGAATAGACAGTCCAGAAATAGAACCACCTTTATATGGTCAATTGATCTGCAACCAAAGTATCAAAGCAATTCAATGGAGGAAAAGAAAGTCTTTTCAACCAGTGATGCTGGAAAAACTGGTAATCTATATGGAGAGAATATATAGTTTGTTTTTTCTTTCTCTTATCCTCTTATGTAACATGGGATGTATTGACTTAATATCATAGTATGTAAATATTGTTAACTTTACATGGTAGTATTTAAGTTACAGGCTATCAAGGAGACAAGTAAACATTACCCAAGGACTTTGCATTCTCTTCTGGGGAAAGGGTTGGTGCATTTTCAGTTGTATGCAGAATAGTGTATAATATCAGGTGGAAGTATGAACTTGTTATTGTCTTTATTTGGAAGCATGGTTTAAGGAGATGCATATGGGTACCAAGCTGACAAGTGACGGACTTGTGAGGGTTAACATATCAACTTGGCTGGGCCTCAGTGTCCTGATAGTTGGTCAAACATTATTCTGGATGTTTCTGTGAAAGTGTTTTTGGATGAGATTAACCTTTACATCAGTGGACTTTGAGTAAAGCAGATTACCCTCCATAATGTGGGTAGGCCTTATCCAATCAGTTAAAGGCCTTAGGAGAACAAAGACTGACCTCTTCCAAGCAAAAAGGAATTCTGCCAAACTGATTGTGTTTGGACTGAAACTACAGCTCTTCCCTGAATCTCCAGCCTGCTGGCCTACACTGCAGATTTTGGACTTACCAAGTGTCTTAGTCCATTTTGTGTTGCTATGAAAGAATACCTAAGACTAGGTAATTTATTTTTTTAAAAAATTTATTTAGCTCACAATTCTGCAGGCTTGGCAGTTCAAAGGCGTGGCCCTGGCTTCTGGCAAGGACTTCTGCGCTGGGTCATAATCTGGCAGAAAAGGTCAAAGCGGAAGTAGACACATGCAAAGAGAGAAAACCCAAGGGGCATCCTGGCTTTATAACAACTTACTCTCACAGGAACTAATCCATTCCTGCAAGAACTAATCCAGTCCCACCAGAGTAAGAATTTACTCACTACCTTGAGGATGGTACCAAGACACCCACAAGGGTAAAGCCTCCATATCCCACACACCTCTCATTAGGCCCCACCTCCCAACACCACCACATGGGGAACAAATTTGAACATGAGTTTTGGTAGGGACAAACAAACTATCCAAACCATAGCATTCCAAGTCTCATAATCACATTAGCCAATTCCCCAAAATAAACCTCTCTGTGTGTGTATGTATACACACTTTGTTAGTTCTTTTTCTCTGGAGAACTCTAATACATTCCCTTACTTCATTCGGGTCACTGCTAAAATGTTCTCTCCATAGGAGCACTTTTCTTGACCAAATTATTTAAAATATCCCCTTACCCATACTAACTCAATGCCCAGTTACTCTTCAACTTCTTACCTTGCTTTATTTTCCTTCATGGCATGTATTAGTATCTAAAATTGTGTGTGTGTGTTTACTCTTTTATTGACTTTACCTCCTTCACTAGAACATTAGCTCAATGAGACAGGAACTTTTTCTGTCCTGTTTACTAATGTATCCCCAGAACAGTGCCTGCTTCAATAATATGTGTTGAATGATTCAGTAGATTATATATGCACCATATATATATTTACATATATAATCAATATATGGCCTATAACCTGCTTTTTAAAATTTACAATATATCATATCTATAACATGGATATCCTTACATGTCAATACTCATAGATTAACCTTGTTCTTATTGGCTGCATAGTATTCCATTGTGTGAGATACTGGGATTTATTAACCAGTATCCTGTTGATAGTTATATGGGCTATTTTTAACTTTTCACTTGGATGTTTTTTAAGTCACAATAAACATCCTTATGCAAATATCTTTATATACTTTGTGTGATAGGATAATTAATAGAAATGAAATATCTGAGTGAAAATGGTTGTATCAACTTGCACCCTTATAAATTATTTCTATCCTTGCCCACACAATGGCAGATTATTAAATCTGTAGTGACAAGACCTTGAGATTGTATTCCAAGGAACTGAATGCATTTTTCAGGAGAGGGAGTTTCCCTTTCACTAGACGTTTTTCTCATGCAGTTTCTAGCAGAGGTGCACTAACAGAGGAAACTTTCATCTAGAAACCAGTAAATAAAAATCAAATATTACAATCATTCAGACAATACTTGGAAGGGTACTGATCCAGAATGTCAACTATAATTTTATCTGGTGGTATGGGACCAGACTGAAACACAGAAGTTGGAGGATATTGTCTATCAGGAAGTTTACTAAAAGGCTGGGTCTCCTCACAGGTCTGTCTGACTGCTCCATCTATTCTTTGCCGGCTCCCCTTTCTTTGCCTGCCCCTTGGTTGTGTTCACCAGTTTTTTGGCCTTAGCCCTCTTCTTTTCGTGCATTTACTGCTTTCCTAGAGTGATCTCATTCATCTTATGGCTTCATGTACAACGGATATGCCAGTGACCTCCTAGTCTATATTGCCAGTCCAAACTTCCTCTCTCAGAACCTTACATCCATCTTCCTGTTGACACCTTCACTTGCATAGCACAGGTATCAGCTAGCCCAAAATTTGTCTCATCCATCGTCCACCTGACTATCCAAGACAGAAATCCCAGAGTCAGCCCAGGTACTCATCTCCTTACATCCCATAGGTCACCAAATTCTACAGATACTCCATCAAAGATTTACTCTTACTTTCTCCTCTTCTACCTCACTATCACTGCACCTTAATCTGAGTCTTTGTCTCTCCCTTGGCCGAATACTACAACTTCCTAAATGATTTCTCACCTCAGCCTTATGTCTTCTGGGATCCATTTGCCACTCTCTAGACAGATGATCTTTCTAGAATTAAATAATATTATGCTGTTCTCATTCTTCAATGGCTCCCCCATTACCTACAGATTACATTTAAATTCTTGAGTATGGCACCCATGCCCTCCATGATCTGGTGCCTGCTTATGTCTCCAGTCTTGTCTGTCACTGAACAATCCATGCAGATCATTCAATCCACTTATAATGAAGTTCCTGCAGTTTCTGAAAACACAAGCTAGTTTCATATTGTTATGCCTTGTCTGTACTTTCTGTCTGGTATAACTTTTCATTTTCCTGGTAAGAAATGTTTCTTTACAGACTCGGTAGGAAAGGTCACCTTATCTTTGGCTCCCTAATTTCCCTATAAAATTGCCAACTCCCTGTTGTAGCAGACACCGTTGGCTGCCTACCTAAGAGCATTCCTCTTTTTCTTTCCTCTTACCCAATATGATCCCAGTTTTGTTAAGGCTACATGGCTCTATGCTCAGGGGACTGACCCAGTGATGCATCTTCATCCCTCTAGGCCAGTGATTGGTTTAGGTATGCATGTAGGATACTATTCTAAGCAATGAGACATGAGGAAGGGTCTGCTAGAGAGCTTCTTCAAGGGGCTTCCTCTCTTGAAAAGACACAAAGTAGAGATGGCCCTTTCTTCTGTTGGACATTGTAGTTTTTGTATAAGTTGGATTTCTGTCACTGCAACCAAATGACTATTTTTTTTTTTTTTTTTTTGAGACAGGGTCTCACTCTGTCGCCCAGGCTGGAGTGCAGTGACGCAATCTCAGCTCACTGCAACCTCTGCCTCCCGGGTTCAAGCAGTTCTCCTGCCTCAGCATCCTAAGTAGCTGGGCAGATTGCTTGAGCTCAGGGAGTTTGAGACTAGCCTGGGCAACAAGGTGAACCCCCCGCCGTCCCCCTCTCAAAAAATACAAAAAATTAGCTGGGCGTGTTGGCGCCTGGCTAAGTGGTGGTTTTCAATACAAAATGTAAAACAGGGCCAGGCACAGTGGCTCATGCCTGTAATCCCAGCACTTTGGGAGGCCAAGGTGGGCAGATCACCTGAAGTCAGGAGTTCCAGACCAGCCTGGCCAAAGTGGTGAAACCCCATCTCTACTGAAAATACAAAATTAGCTGGGCATGGTGGCACATGCCTGTAATCCCAGCTGCTCTGGAGGCCTAGGCATGAGAATCTCCTGAGCCTGGGAAGCGGAAGTTGCAGTGAGCCAACATCATGCCATTGCACTCCACCCTGAGTGACAAAGCGAGACTCCGTCTCAAAAGCAAACAAATAAACAAAGAAATTGTAAAATAGGCCCAGAGAGGGTAGAGATGCTGGAAGAAATGCAGGCTTTGAAGTCATACTACTGAGGTTTCAGTCCCAGTTCTGTCATTTCCTAGTAGCGAGGCCTGTGTGAGCTTCTGAATCTCTTAAAATGTCAGTTTTCTCATTTGTAGAAAGAAGATGGTAACACTTATCTTTTAGGATCATCTAGCAGAATGCCTGGCTTATAGGCTCAATAAAGCAGACAGTCTTGTTATAAAAATTATCATACATTAGTAATGAGGCTACTAAATTTTTCTGTTATGTGATAAATGTTTAGCCACCATAACATAAATTTGCCTGTTATGTGATAAATGTGTGAGCCACCACGCCCGGCCAACCAATAATTTCTTGACTTGTCTTTCTTACAGATTGATATCTCAGGGCCGTGCATGGTGGCTCACACCTGTAATCCCAGCACTTTGGAAGGCAAGGCAGGTGGATCACCTGAGGTCAGGAGTTTAAGACCAGCCTGGCCAACATGGTGAAAACCCATCTCTACTAAAAATACAAAAATTAGCCAGGCCTGGTGGTGCACAACTATAATCCCAGCTACTAGGGAGGCCAAGGCAGGAGAATCTCTTGAACCTGGGAGGCAGAGGTTGCAGTGAGCCGAGATCGTGCCACTGCACTCCAGACTGGGCAACAGAGTGAGAGACTCTGTCTGAAAAAAAAAAATTGATATCTCAGGAGACAGAAGAAATAATTCTCAAAACTTACGTTCTAGACTTAGTAGAATACACTTTTTACATGGTTATAGAGATCTTTGCAGAAAGCAACCACACAAGAAACACTGTGGTATAGTAGTAGACTTGGCTTCAAATCCCAGTCACCTATGAGCTATATAATCTTGGACAAGTTACTTAATCTTTCTGAGCCTCAATTTCATCATCTGTAAGATGCAAATAATATCTATCATAGGATGATTGTCAGGATTAGAAACAATCTATGAAACATTACTGACATGTATTAGGCACTCAATAAGTAGCACCTGTTTTCATTATTACTATGGAAAGAGTGGTAGATTTCACAAAGTAGAATAAAAAATTAGATATGATCCCAAGACTGAGACTCTAAAAGAGGTAGATAGCTTTTAAAAAATTTATCAGAAAAATGTATTTACTTGACTCATAGCGTTGCCCGTATTGTGGTGCTAAGTACACATTTGGCACAATTTACCTCTTTCTTCTCAACCTTCTTTTGCTTACCTCTGGAACGGCAAGTGATACTAATGATTAAAAAAAATGGTATGGGAAGAAAGTATTAGTGCTATAAAGAAGTTCTCTGATTAGCTAAAATTATAAAAGGTTGAGAAACAAACATAACACCCACTTCTCCAGGTTTTGCGCGTTCAACTCAGTTGCTGTATTAAGTACATTATGCAGATTATGTTCTTCAATTCTTTTAGTTTGGGGCCTACAAATTATTAGAAGATGACTGCCATGTGGACATTTGTCATTTTCCTGGCTGCCCAGCCTCCATGTTACCATTATACATTTGGGAAACAGGACATTGTGTAAAGCAGGGCCCTGGATCTCATTGATGGAAGCCAAAAGGCCTTGGTATCAGTTTTCTCTGATTATGATTCTGGAAAGAAGAATGAAGAGAAGCAGGCAATGTGTAAAGTTTATTCAGTAAATTTTAGTGAATTTCAGTGGTGGTGACATTCAGTATCCGGTAACAGTAATGGCAGCTAGGTCATCTATGGCATCCAGTCCCCAGGACCAGAGCCTGAATGGCAGGGCCAGTGGCATTGCCAGTGTCCAGCAGAAACATCCTTCCTCTGGCATGGTCTCCTCTGTGGATCTGGCCACCTGGCCTCCCACGGCGCCTGTCTATATTAATAACCCAGTTCTCTAGCCTTTCTACTGATTCTTTGAGCTCCCAAATACTCTTTCAAGAAATTCCTTTTCTGCTTTGGTTAACCAGAATCAGCTTTTGTTGCTTGCAACCATGGACTCTGGCTAGTAACTAGTCTTTAGGTAATGTGCAACCCAAAAGACTCCAGTGCTGCTTACTTTAGTAAAAATCCCTTGATAAAGTCATGGTCAAATTTGCAACTGGTCTAGGAGTTCTGTCAGGGCTCCCTTTAAGGCCCATACACCTCAGGCAAAAGAAGAAATACCAAGGAAAGGGGCTGTTGTCTCTTGACTCTCAAATGTCTGCTGCCCCACCCTAATCCACCTCTTTGCCTCCTACAATGTCTTCACACTCACTTATCCACCCATTCAACAAACACTTATTCAGCACCTACTATGCACAAGGCATTATGGCAGGCAATAAGAGGAATCTAAAGATCAATAAGCTAACCCTGACAGTATACTTTTGAATTTTGAACTGGCACATGTATTTTCTTTTCAAAATACATAAAATTTAAAAATGGATCACTCTGTCAAAGGTAGAAGTGAAAGCGAACCCTTTTTTCTTTGGATTAGTGTCACTGAGGGCAAGGTGATGTCCATTTCTTTGTAAAGGTTCTAGAAATCAAATGGATTCCTTTGTTAGAGGTTTCCAGTCAAAAGCAAACATCTCTCCAGAAGACTGAGAAAATAATGCCCCTTCTAAAGTCAACAAGTAGATTGCCGCTCATCAAAATCTGTGTGACTAGGGTGAAAGATGGTGGAATTAGTGGCAGTGCATTAGAAATGCCACTCAAAATAACTAAGTCCTAAAATAGAATCAAAGAAACATCAGTTTCAAATGAAAAATATTATCCAGCTTATTTTGGTCTCCTTAAATTGCCAAGTAAATACTTGGGATCCTATAATACAGCAGCTGCCCCGGGGAGTGTTGACACTTACATCTAAAACCACAAAATACTCAAGCAAGGAAGATGGGCACACATTACAAGTGCAAAGTATTCCATCACGTACTTCTGAAAAAAAGTGCAAAGTAAAACATGTAAAGCAGATGATTTCACACATTCAGGAAAAACTGGTCAGGCACATACACACTTTACAGGAGTGTGAACTGAGGCGTTGAGCACTCACAAGACCCTCACCTGGAAACAATCAGGAAGTCTGATCTAGGAATCAGTCTCAGCTTTGGGGTCAGCTCTTCACTTCCCGGCTGACTTTGGACAAGCCACTTAGCCACTCTAAGACTCACTTAGTTTCTTTATCAGTAGGTTAGAATAGACAAAATATCAAAATTGAAGGGAAACTTAGAGATCACCTCAATCAGTTTTTAACTTGTACCAGACTTTTCTTTGAAGCATCCCTAATAAGCTTCTCTGCTTGAATGTTTACTTTTAGTGACAGGATATGCTCTCCAGGCAACTGATGTTATTATTATTATTATTATTTTTGGGACAGAGTCTCACTCTGTCGCCCAGGCTGGAGTGCAGTGATGTAATCTTGGCTCACTGCAACCTCTGCCTCCAGTGCTCAAGCAATTCTTCTGTCTCAGTCTCCTGAGTAGCTGGGATTACAGGTGCCCACCACCATGCCCAGCTAATTTTTGTATTTTTAGTAGAGACGGGGTTTCAACATGTTGGCCAGGCTGGCCTCGAACTCCTGACCTCAAGTGATCTACCCTCCTTGGCCTCCCAAAGTGCCAAAGAGATTACAGGCATGAACCACCGTGCCCCGCCAACTGATGTTATTTTTGAAATACTCAAATTGTTAGAAAAGTTCTTCCTTACATTTTAAATTGCAATGCATCTCCTTACAGCTTTCTGCATCCTGGTGGCCTCTAAGATCATACAGGTTAGGTCTAATCCATAGGACTATTTTTTTGAAAAGTCCTCAACTTCCCTTGCTTTTCTTTTTTCTTTCTTTTCTTTTTCGAGACAGAGTCTCGCTCTGTCACCAGGCTGGAGTTCAGTGGCGTGATCTCAGCTCACTGCAACCTCCGCCTCCAGGGTTCAAGCGATTCTCCTGCCTCAGCCTCCCAAGCAGCTGGGATTACAGGTGTGCACCACCACGCCCAGCTAATTTTTCTATTTTTAGTAGAGATGGGATTTCACTGTGTTGGCAAGGATGGTCTCGATCTCTTGACCTCGTGATCTGCCCCCCCCTCAGCTTCCCAAAGTCCTGGGATTACAGCCGTGAGCCACCGCGCCCGGCACCCTTGGTTTTTCTCTTCTGCAAGCTATACCACTCCTCTCCCCTTCAGTTGCCCTCATCTGTCACATTCAAGAGGAGACACTTTTCTGGTTTTCGTGTTTTTCTGAGTGTAGAGTGGTGGTTAAGCAGCCTGAACCCTCAGATAGTCTGAATTCGAATACTGGCACTGTCACTTAGTAGTTGTGTGTCATGGGCAAGTTATTTTCACCTCTGTAGCTTAAGTTTCTCTCTCTTGAAAATGAGGATAATAATAATGATACCTATCTCTTAGAGAAATTGTGAATGAGATAATTGAGACGGTACAAGTAAAACATTTAGTATAGCGCCTGGCCCTTAGTAAGCAATATGACTACTACCAGCAGTAATAATAAATAATAAGCCCTAAATTAAGCCCTAAAAATGAAAATAAGAATAAAAGAAGTGGCAGAATGAGAAAAGCTAATCTAGTCCATTCCTGACGCTACAAACAAGGTTTGGTTGCCCCGATATGAAACTTTACATGCGTTTCATAGCAACTATCACTTTCAATGGTGGGTTTAGTGTCTTGCACAGGAGCCCGATAAGGCCAGGACCTTGTCTATCGTGTTAACTGTTGTGTTCTCTGTGCCCAGAACAGTGTCTTGCTCCCAGTAGAGTGAAAGAATGGACCAACACCGTCATGTCATGGAAGCGACTGGCCGACTTGGCTAAGGTTGTGCAGGGCTCCCAGGAGAGCTGGGGCAAGAACCAAGGGCTCCTCGGCAGCCAACACTAAGAATTAAATTGAGGCCCAGCCCTACAGTTTGGTGATTCGGGCAGCAGCAAAGGTATCCAGTAATACCGGGGTCAGCATTCCCACCGGGTGGCCTAAATGCCGGCTCCTGTTTTCTGGATGACGAGCCCGGAGAAGGTGGCTTAATGAGAGGCCGCGGGAGGGTGGGTGCCGGCACGTCGCTAAACTCCTCCTGCAATCCTTCGGGTTGGCTGCCAGCCAGGGCACGGTTCCGAGCCGGCCGGGGCTGACTCCGGGAGCAGCGAACAGAAAACAACCTGGCTCCAGAAAGACAATTAACAAAGGCTGGAGACCAGCCACCCCCTCGCGGCGCACGCACGCAGGCAGCTGCGTGGGCATAGCCGCGCCCGCCAGCGCCCTCGGTGGGCACAGCCACCCGGAGCGGCGCGGGTGCCGGGAGCTGGGCGACGCACCCCTCCTGCCCCGGCTGCGCTGTTGCCCGGGCGGCCGACCTCCGTGCGTGAGCGCCGGCAGGCACCTTGCGCGCGCGGGTGAGTCCGCTGGGCGTTTGGGGCCTGGTCAAGCAGGATGGGGCTGGAGAGGGGTGCAGGAAACAGCTGCTGGGAGGATCAGAAAAGGGAGGTGGGACAGAAAGGCAGGATGCGACGACCTCCCGGGTCCCAACTTGCTTGGTAGCTAGCTTTGTGTCTTGAGCCTTATGGGAATGTAAGCCACCTGGTCCATATGGCCTACCCTAGTCGTTTTACAGGTGGGAAACTGAGGCCCAGGGAGGTTAGCCGGCCTGGAAAAACATTATTATTCTTTGTTCCTGTTTCTCTCTGCCTTCTTCCGTGCAGGATTTCAGACAGCTTTTAGAAAGAATGCATACATTATAACAACGGAAAAATACAAACAATGGTAAAGAATCCTTGCCAAGCAAAATATAATTATGAATAGACAGTCAAGGCCAGGAAAAAAGAGAACAGAAATCCGTGATCCATAGGTGAGGTGACTTGGCTAAGGTCCCTCAGAAAAGTCGTGCCAAAGCTGGGACTAGAAGTCAGAACGTCCGGCTTCTGAACGCCAGAAACTTACAGTGGGGAAGCAGACAGCCTGCCCGGGCACTGGTTCTTAACCTTCTGGGGTCCCTGACCCCTTAGAGATCTGTGTCCACTCCCCGCAGAAGGGTTCACACAAAGCCTTGTGCACAGTTTGAGATCTGACATGAATTCCTGCTGTAAGGAATGCCTGCAGGCTGGTACTCAGGCAGGGTGGTTTCAGAGCACTTTCTTTGCTCCTTTGAAGGGAGGCAGCTGGTGGAGGAGTACCTGCTGTGCGTCCAGACAGCTAGCTGTGTGATCCAGGAAGCATAGTTTAACCTCTTCAAGGCCTAGTTTTATGTGTAGACTGGGGATGAGAGTGTCTGCTTCATCCTCCAGGTTATTGTCAGACTTAAGAATGAACATAAAGGCTAGTGCTTGACATAATATATGCTCAATAAAAGTGCTGACGATTATAGGGTGACTATAGTTTACAATAATCTATTGTATATTTCAAAATAGCTAGAAGAGAATAATTTGAATGGTTCTAGCATAAAGAAAAGACAATATTTAAAGTGATGGATATCCCAAGTACACTGATTTGATCTTTATAAATATATTAAAGTATCACAGGTACCCTGAAACTATGTACGTCTATTAGGTACATAGTTTAAAATTTAATTTAAAATTCAAATTTAAAAAAATTTAATTTAATTTAATTAATTTAAAAAAAAAAGTGATGACACAGAAAATCATCAAAGCTGTGGTAGTTAGGAAAGGGTGATGACCTGGAAGAAATTGGGCTGTATCTGAAATAAAATACAATTTAAAAAATTATAAACATGAAAAAATAAAGTCAGCCCTAAAATAAAGTCAGACCACACCACATACCTTCGTGATGGTATCCTAAATAAGGGTGCAGCAAGGTACTACCCTCAATATTTGACTCCAAGTCAAAAGCTGAAAGTAGAAACTACCAGATACTGTAACAAGGAGTGTTTACTGGGCTTCACTTGCCTCTTTCAAATGGGGTCAACACCCCGTTTTTTTGTTGTTGTTTCTTGTTTGTTTGTTTTAGACGAAGTCTCACTGTCTCCCAGGCTGGAGTGCAATGGCACGATCTTGGTTCACTGCAACCTCCGCCTCCTGGGTTCAAGCAATTCTCCTGCCTCAGCCTCCCGAGTAGCTGGGACTACAGGCACACGCCACTATGCCTGGTTAATTTTTTGTATTTTAGTAGAGACGGGGTTTCACCGTGTTGCCCAGGCTGATTGCAAACTCCTGAGCTCAGGCAATCGCTTACCTCGGCCTCCCAAAGTGCTGGGATTACAGGCGTGAGCCACCGTGCCTGGCCTATAGAGTTTGTTTTTAAATGAGAGGAAAGAGGACATAAACTGGGACCTGAGCAGCACCCACCCTTATTCAGCAGTAGAGCCTCAGCTGAATTTCTGCCAGGGAATAGGAGTTGCTGGCAGTTGGCTCACATCCCTCTTGGATCAGCAGATTACTGTGGTAAACAGTGCCTTGGTTGATTCTGCCCTAGATCAAATAAATGGCTTTTTATTTAACTAATGAGGTAGGGAATGTGTTTTCATGTGCTGTAACAGAAGCAAAATGGCATTTGTAGAGCTTGACTGTCCAAAGCCTATTGCTTGTTTATTGATAGGCTGAAGAATTTGTTTATTTGTTTGTTTATTTAGAGACAGGGTCTCCTCACTCTGTCGCCCAGGCTGAGTGCAGTGATGCAGTCACAACTCACTGCAGCCTCAACCGCCCAGGTTCAAGCAATCCTCCTGCCTCAGCCTTCTGAGTAGCTGGGACTACAGGCATATGCCACTACACCTGGCTAATTTTTTACTTTTTGTAGACACGGGGTCTTGCTATATTGCCCACGCTGGTCATGAACTCCTGGATGCCAGTGATCCTCCCACCTCAGCCTCCCAAAGTGCTGGGATTACAGGCATGAGCCACTGCGCCCAGAGAATTTTGTAATTCTAATAATTGTTATTATTTTCTTAATTCTCTAATACTGGAAGGCTCAAGAACTTTAAATCTATGGATCCAAACTTGTGATGACATAGCCTGGGCAGACTCACTTATCTATAAAAATAACTGCTTTAAAAAAATACTGTGTTGTCTCCTTCCTCTTTTGGAAGACCTTTTTAGGCCTTCCAAATAGAACTGGGGAAATATGGCTAAGGACAAACAGCTGCTGTTTGATTTGGGTTAAGACACATACCACCTGTCCTTTCCATGTATTTATAAAGGGGAGTTTTTCCTCCAGGAGAGAGAGAGAGAATGTGTATGTCTGTCTGCATATGGGAGAGGGGATGTCTGCTGCTGTCTTTCCGCCTCACTTCCAATCATTTATTTATCAACACAGAGAAGTCCTTTTCTGTAAGCACAGTGACTTGGAAAATTCCTTCCCTTTTTGGCTCTGTGGCTCTATTTTGTTTCACAGTAGTTTCTAAAATATTAGGATGTTTTTTCTAATTTTGACTCTGAACTGTTCTTTATATGTTTCTTTTCTTTTTCTTTTTTTTTTTTTTCTCTTGAGATGGAGTCTCGCTCTGTCGCCCAGGCTGGAGTGCAATGGCATGATCTCTGCTCAAAATAACCTCCACCTCCTGGGTTCAAGTGATTCTCCTGCCTCAGCCTCCTGAGTAGCTGGGATTGTAGCTGGGATTACAGGCATGTGCCACCACTTCTGGCTAATTTTTGTATTTTTAGTAGAGACAGGGTTTCACCATGTTGGCCAGGCTGGTCTTGAACTCCTGAGCTCAGTTGATCTGCCTGCCTTGGCCTCCCAAAGTGCTAGGATTACAGGCATGAGCCACCATGCCCAGCCTTCTTTATATGTTTCTATATTGTTTATTTAGTTATATAATGAGCAAGAGCCTCTTTCATTATTTAAACAATTTTTCTAAATGTTGTCCAAAGAATATATATGGGTGGCAAATAACCACTTGAAAAGATACTCAAGATCATTACTCATTAGGGAAATGCACATTAAAACCTCAGTGAAATATCACTTCATAACTATTAGGATGGCTAAAATGAAAAGATTGGCTCTACCAGATGTTGACCAGAAGGTAGAGGAACTGGAACTCTTATATACCATTGGTTGCAATGTAAAATGGTACAACTACTTTCAAAAAGATCTTAGTTAAATACACACTTAACTTATACAGTTAAATATACACTTATCATGTTATCTGGAAACTTCACTCCTAGGCCCAGCTTTATTGTAATAGTGAAACAGGAAACAAACAGTTGTTTATTCAGTGTGTGAAGAGACAAATTGTGGTATATCCATATAACAGAATTCTGCTAAGCAATGGAAAGTAATGATGTATTGATACATGCTTCCATATGAATGGATCTCAAAATAATTTTTCTGAAAGAAAGCCCCAGGCAAAAAACACTACATAGTGCACACTGTATTATTTATTTATTTATTTAGAGACGGAGTCTTGCTCTGTTGCCCAGGCTGGAGTGCAGTGGCGTGATCTGGGCTCACTGCAACCTCTGCCTCCTGGGTTCTAGTGAGTCTCCTGCCTCAGCCTCCCAAGTAGCTGGGATTACAGGTGTATGCCACCATGCCCAGCTAATTTTTGTATTTTTAGTAGAGACAGGGTTTCACCATGTTGGCCAGCTGGTCTCGAACTCCTGACCTCAAGTGATCCGCCTGCCTTGGCCTTCCAAAGTGCTTGGATTACAAGTGTGAGCCACTGTGCCTGGCCTGTATTTTTCATTTTATATAAAATTCAAAGGGAGTTACTATTCCATACCTGACCTCAAACTTTTTGGTGGCTTCCAAGAAGAACCAAGAGTTGTGTATGACCATATCAGTCTAACTCCAGTTGCAACAATGTCATTGACAATTTGATATTTATTCTGCCAGTGTTTGCCCATGTCTTTCATTCATTAATTCAATTAATTGAGCACCAACTAAACGCTAGATCTAGAGTAACCACTAGGTAATGCACCGATGAATAATAGACACATGATCCCTGCCCTCATGGAGTTTACATTATTTTGAATGAAACTCTGAGTCATACAACAAATAGAATAAACAAAATAATTATCATGGGAAAGGAGTGGTTCTTTTGAAGTGTGATGGAAATCAGTGATAGACTTGTCTGGGTTTCAAGCAGAGAAGTAAAGTGACAAATTTTCTGTTTTTCTGTTTTTTGTTTTTGTTTTTGAGATGGAGTCTTGCTCTGTTGCTCAGGTTGTGCAGTGGCGCAATCTCAGCTCACTGCAACTTCCGCCTCCCAGTTTCAAGTGATTCTCCTGCCTCAGCCTCCCGAGCTGGTACTACAGGCATGCACCACCATGCCTGGCTAATTTTTCTTTTAATTTTCAGTAGAGATGGGTTTTCGCCATGTTGGCCAGGCTGGTCTCGACCTCCTGACCTCAGGTGATCCACCTGCCTCAGCCTCCCAAAGTGCCGGGATTACAGGTGTGATCCACCATGCCCAGCCCAATTTTATGTTTTTGAAAGACCACTCCACTCTGATGCTGTGTATCCAGTCAGGAAGCTGTTGTACCAGTCCAGGAGAAAGGTGGTGGAGGTTTAGAGCCAGATGGTCTCAGAGTTGGAAAGCACAAATTAGTAGATATCTTTAATAAAACAAAACAGAGCCCAGAGGTGGACACTGATCAACACTCTTTGAATTTAGTAGTTTTATCACTTTTTAGTCCTTATTACTGTCCTGTCTGTGCCCTCTACACCAGCCTCCACCACTGCCTCTTATTCCGTACATGTAAGTATGTCACAAGAGACTGACAACACCTTCCTGGTCCAGATACACTGGACTACAGCATTCCTTTGATCTACTGATCTAGTTGACTGTCAGTAAGAGAATGAGGAAACTCTGGCATGACCAGTTTTTATTAAATTAGCCTATGCTGACTCCAGATGATCTCTGTTTCCCTTTCTAAGGGCTAATGAACTATTTGTTTTAATCAAGTGGCAGAAATCCAGCTCAGAGTGGCTTAGGCAAAAGGGGGATGAGGAATAAAAATGTATTCACTCATATGAAAAAGGGAATCAGCCTCTATCATGGCTGAAATGAGTCATGCCATCATTTCAGTCTCTCTCTCAGTCTCTCAGTTCTGTTTCTATGGTATTAGTCTTATTCTCAGTAACGCTCTGATATATAGTTCTTCTTATTATTACGATTAGCTGTTCATGGCACCTGCTTAAATATTATGCATCTAGATCGGCCATGTGTCTTTAGACAACTTCATACATCTGATCAATGGTAATGCTACCCTTTCCATCTTAACAATAATAGAAGCAAAAAACCACAGCTACTATAATTGAGAGTTTACCATGTACCAGGCACTCTATTAAATATTTTACTTGGATTATCTTAAGAAATCTTATAACAACCCTGTAAGAAAGGTTATATAAATATCCTAGGAAAGCCAGCTAATGGATTGCAGAATCAGCATTTGAAATGACATTTCTCTGGCTCCAGGGCCTGGGCTCCTAACCTTCACCATACCTCTCACAATCAATCTTTAGGACTAAGAAGAGGAAAGCACTTCACCAAACAGTGTGCCTCTCTCTTACTTTTTCTGAACATCGGTCTTAAAATATGCTTGGTAGTGATAGTAGGGATGGGACTTTGGAAGTGATCCTTATAATTTTGTTGATTCCAGCTCTTTTGGGGGTTTTAGAGTTCTGGAAGCTCTTTGTACAGGATCCTCCCTTCTGACTATGGTGTCTATCTTTATAAACCAGGCTTGGTAGCCAGGGTCCCTATGTGCACATTCCTGTTTCTGTAGGTCTTCCCTCCCTTTATTCTTTTTTTTTTTTTTTGGAGACTCCACTCTGTCGCCCAGGCTGGAGTGCAGTGGCATGATCTCAGCTCAGTGCAACCTCCGCCTCCTGGGTTCAAGCGATTCTCCTGCCTCAGCCTCCTGAGTAGCTGGGATTACAGGCATGTGCCACCACGCCCGGTTAATTTTTTTGTATTATTAGTAGAGACAGGGTTTCACCATGTTGGTCAGGCTGGTCCTGAACTCCTGACCCCGTGATCTGCCCGCCTTGGCCTCCCAAAGTGCTGGGATTACAGGCGTGAGCCACGGTGCCCGGCCTGTTTGTTTGTTTGTTTCTTTTTTTGAGACAGAATCTTGCTCTGTCAGATTTTCTTTCTTACAGGGTTGTTATAAGATTTCTTAATATAATCCAAGTAAAATATTTAATAGAGTGCCTGCACTCCATGCCAGGCTGGAGTGCAGTGGCATGATCTCAGCTCACAGCAACCTCTGCCTCCAAGGTTCAAGCAATTTTTGTGTCTCAGCCACCCAAGTAGCTGAGATTACAGGCGTGTGCTACCACGCCTGGCTAAGTTTTCGTATTTTTTAGCAGAGATGGGGTTTTGCCATGTTGGCCAGGCTGGTCTCGAACTCCTGGCCTCATGTGATCTGCCCGCCTGACCTTCCAAAGTGCTGGGATTATGGGCATGAGCCACCATGCCCGGCCCCTTTATTCTTCAACAGGATCCTTTGCTCTCATGATGTCTGAGCTTCACCTTTGACAGCTTTCTATGAACCATTCCTGGAGTCTGAGACCAGATTGTTTTCCTTTTTCCCGCCTTCCTTAAATGTTTAAATTGGCTCCTCCTGGGAGTAAGAAAGGGAAAGAAAAAAAATTAAAAAAAAATAAATAAAATGGCTCCCCTTTAAAGCCTTGGGCAGCTAGCTGATGGATCCTCAACTTTCCCTGCCCTGACATTTTATCTTCTGAAAGAACTTTCAAATGATAGTTTCACTTTCCCCAGAGATCTGCTTAGTTCCATTTTTCCATTCAGTTCCTCCAGTTGGTCAAAACTAGGCCAGGCTCAGTGGCTCATGCCTGTTATCCCAGTGCGCTGGGAGGCCAAGATGAGAGGATCACTTGAGGCCAGGAGTTAGAGACCAGCCTCGGAAACAAGTGAGACCCTGTCTCTACAAAAAGTTAGAAAATTAGCTGGGTATGGTGGCACATGTCTGTAGTCCCAACTGTGTGGGAGGATTGCTTGAGCCCAGGATTGCATCACTGTGCTCCAGCCCTGGGTGACAGAGTGAGATCCTGTCTCTTAAAAAAAAAAAAAGTTTGGAATATTGTTTCCTCTTGTTACTTTTCTCTCTTGAAAGGGATTAAATAATCAGGATGTCCATATCATTTTTTAAAAGTTTTATTATGTTTTTAATTGACACATAATGTTTTATTAATTAATTTATTTATAAGACAGGATCTCACTCTGTTGTCCAGGCTGGAGTGCAGTGGCATGATCACTGCTCACTGTAGCCTCAACTTCCGGAGTTCAAGCGATCTTCCCACCTCAGCATTCCAAGTAGCTGGGACTACAGGCATGCACCACCATGCCTGGCTAATTTTTTGTTTTGTTTTGTTTTTGAAACGGAGTTTCCCTCTTGTTGCCCAAGCTGGAATGCAGTGGCGAGATCTCAGCTCGCTGCAACCTCTGCCTCCCAGGTTCAAGTGATTCTCCTGCTTCAGCCCCCCGAGTAGCTGGGATTACAGGTACCCGCCATCACGCCTGACTGATTTTTGTATTTTTAGTAGAGACGGGGTTTCACCATGTTGGCCAGGCTGGTCTTGAACTCCTGACCTCAGGTGATCATCCCGTCTTGGCCTCCCAAAGTGCTGGGATTACAGGTGTGAGCCACCATGCCCGGCTGCCTGGCTAATTTAAATTTTTTTTTTTTTAATAGAGATGGGGTCTCACTGTGTTTCCCAGGCTGGTCTCCACCTCCTGAGCTCAAGCAATCCTCCCACCTTAGCATCACAAAATGTTGGGATTACAGGCATGATCCACTGTGCCCAACCTACATCATGTTTTAATTTAAATAGTTCCTCTGCTTTTAGTGGAGTGAAACCTGGAACAAATAACCAGATATTTTAAATACCTTATCCTAATTGTAGACCTACTTTTTCCTGATCTTTGTATTTCTGGAATCCTGCAAAATGCTTGGCATGTAGTAGTTGCTCCAAATACTTGTTGAATGAATGTGGGAATGCCCAAATCCCTCTGTGCCAGTGTGAACAGAAGAGAAGAGAGAGAAGAGGATTAACTCAGTTTTATTCTATTCTAGAATCAGAAGCAGTAGCTTGCTGCAGAAGTATTAACTGCAGATCATTCAACTTTTTTTTTTTTTTTTGAGATGGAGTCTCACTCTGTTGCCCAGGCTGGAGTGCAGTGGCACAATCTTGGCTCACAGCAACCTCTGCCTCCCAGGTTCAAGTAATTCACCTACCTCAGCCTCCTGAGTAGCTGGGATCACAGGTGCACACCACCACGCCTGGCTAATTTTTGTATTTTTAGTAGAGACGAGGGTTCACCATGTTGGTCAGGCTGGTCTCGAACTCCTGACCTCGTGATCAGCCCACCTTGGCCTCCCAAAGTGTTGGGATTACAGGTGTGAGCCACCGCGTCTGGCCTGGCTATTTTATTCTTTTTTTTTTTTTTTTTTTTGAGACAGAGTTTCGCTCTTCTTGCCCAGGCTGGAGTGCAGTGGTGTGATCTTGGCTCTTGGCTTACTGCAACCTCTGCCTCCCAGGCAGAGAATGGCTGCCATCTCAGACTCCAGAGTAGCTGGGACTCCAGATGTGCATCACCACACCCGGCTAATTTTTTTGTATTTTTTATAGAGATGGGGTTTCACCACGTTGCCCACTGTGGTCTCAAACTCCTGAGCTAAAGTGATCCTCCTGCCTCGTCCTCCCAAAGTTCTGGGATTATAGGTGTGTTCTGTAATTTAATTGAGGTGGTGGCTACACCAATCTACACGTAATAAAATAGAATAGAACAATCAAACACAAACATGTATTATGCCAATGCCCATTTCCTGGTTTTGATGTTGTGCTATATTTAAATAAGATGTAACCACTGGGGAAACATGAGTGAACAGTACAGAGGACCTCTTTTAGTTCTTTTTTTCTTTTTTGAGACCGAGTCTCTCCCTGATGCCCAGGCTGCAGCGGCACAATCATGGCCATGCCGTGCATGGCTCTCTGTGGGCTCAACCTCCTGGGCTCAAAACAGTCCTCCTGCCTCAGCCTCCTGAGGAGCTAGGACTTTTGTGTTCCATCTCAAAAAAAAAAAAAAAAAAAAGTTGAATGTTCTAGAGTTAATACTTCTGCAGCAAGCTATTGCTTCTGCCCAGGCTGGTGTCAGACTCCTGAGCTCAGTCAATCCACCCACCTCAGCCTCCCAAAGTTTGAGGATTACAGGCGTGAGCCACCGTGCTCGGCCAGCCTTTGTCTTTTTTTAAGAGATGAGGTCTCTCTCTGTTGCCCAGGCTGGAGTGCAGTAGTGCCCTCATAGCTCACTGCAGCCTTGAACTCCTGGACTCAAGTGATCCTCCCTCCTCAGCTTCCTGAGTAGCTGGGATGATAGGTGTGAGACCATTTGCCTGGCTTCTCCCAGGCTTTTAAGCTGCTTTGTCCTGAGAGTATTGCAAAGATAGTGAATAACTTAAGCTATACAGACAGTCGCCGACTTATGATGATTCGACTTTATGAATTTTTGACTGTAAGATGGTGCAAAAATGATACACATTCAGTAGAAACCGTACTTTGAGTACCCATACAACTATTCGATTTTTCACTTTCGATACTGTATTCAATTAATTACTCTAGATATTGAACACTTTGTTATAAAACAGATTTTTGTATTAGATGATTTTGGGCAACTGTAGGCTAATGTAAGTGTTCTAAGCATGTTCGAAGTAATCTAGGCTAAGCTATGATGTTCACTAGGTGTCAGGTATATTTCATACATTTTTTACTTATACATTTTTCAACTTATAATGGGTTTATCAGGACATAACCTCATTGTAAGTCGAAGAGCATCTGTATAATATTTTGCTTTTACATTTTTATTTTGAAATAATTATACATCAAGGTGAGGTTGCAACAATAGCAAAGGGAGGTCCTCTGTACTGTTCACCCATGTTTCCCCAATGGTTACATCTTATTTAAATATAGCACAACATCAAAACCAGGAAATGGGCATTGGTATAATATATGTGTTTGTGTTTGATTGTTCTATTCCATTTTATCATGTGTAGATTTGTGTAGTCACCACCTCAATTAAATTACAGAATATTCTGTTGTAGGCAATAACACTGTCACCACAAAGTTCTCTCTGTTATTATTCTTTTATACTCACACCCACCTGCTGTCCATCCCCATCTCTAACCAGGCAGCCACAAATCTGTTCTCTATCTCTACAATTTTCTTTGTTATTAAATGGAATCACACAGTATGTGACATTTAAAGATTGGCTTTTTTTCACATAGCATCATGCCCTCGAGAACCATCCAAGCTGTTGCTGTATCAGCAGTTCGTTCCTTTTCATTTCTGGGTATTCAGTGGCATGGATGTACCACTGTTTGTTTAACCATCATCTATTAAAGGAAATTTTGGTTGTTTCCAGTTTTTGAATATTACAAATAAAGCTTCTGTGAACACTTATGTACAGGTTTTTGTACATAAGTTCTCTTACTGCGGGATGTCCAGACATGCAATTGCTGAGTTATACAGAAAGTGTATGTTTTATTTTTGAAGAAACTGACAAACTGTTTTCCAGAGTGGCTGTACCATTTTACATTTTCTTGTTTTTTTTTGGTTTGTTTGTTTTTGTTTTTGTTTTTGTTTGAGATGGAGTCTCGCTCTGTCATCCAGGCTGGAGTGCAGTTGCACGATCTTGGCTCATCACAACCTCCGTCTCCTGGGTTCAAGCAATTCTCCTGTCTCAGCCTCCTGAGTAGCTGGGATTACAGGTGCCCACCACCACACCCGGCTAATTTTTATATTTTTAGTAGAGACGGGGTTTTGCCATGTTGGTCAGGCTGGTCTTGAACTCCTGACCACAGGTGATCCACCCACCTCAGCCTTCCAAAGTGCTGAGATTACAGGTGTAAGCCACTGTACCCAGGCATTTTACATTTTCACCAGCAGTGTATGAGAGATCCAGTTTCTCCACATTCCTGCCAGCATTTGATATTCTATAATATTGTTTTGGTAGCAGCTTTACTGAGCTATAATTCATATCATATGGTTTGCCCATTTAAAGTGTACAAATCAGTAGTTTCTAGTATATTCACAGACTTGTGCACCCATCACCACAGTTTAGAACATTTTCATCATTTCCCCAGAAAACGTTGCATCCTTCAGCTCCAAACTCCAATTCTCCATCCCCTCAGCCTTAGGCAATTGCCAATCTTTCTGTTTCTGTTTCTATAGATTAGCTTATTCTGGTCATTTCATATAAATGCAATAATAAAATATGTGGCCCTTTGTGGTTGCCTTTTTTCACTAAGCATAATGTTTTTAAGATTCATTCATGTTGTAGGACATATCAATACAGTTGATCCTTGAACAACATGGGGGTTGGGGCACCAACATGTGCCAGGGAAAATCCACTTATAACTTCTGACTCACCAAAAACTTAACTACTGATGGTCCACTGTTCACTGGAAGCCTTACTGATAACATAAACGGTTGATTAACACATATTTTGTATGTTATATGTATTATATACTGTATTCTTAAAGTAAGCTAGAGAAAAGAAAACGTTATTTAAAAAATCATGGAGAAGAGAAAAAATGTTTACTATTCGCTAAGTGGAAGTGGATCATCATAAAGGTCTTCATCCTTGTGGTCTTTGTGTTGAGTAGGCTGAGGAGGAGGAGGGGTTGCCCTTGCTGTCTCGGGGGTGGCAGAGGCAGAAGAAATTCTGTGTGTAAGTGGACCCATGCAGTCAAACCCATGCTGTTCAAGGGTCAGTTGTACTTCATTTCTTTTATTGCTGAATAGTATAGATATTTTTCCTTTAAACAATTATTAGTTTATTTTTCATGCTATTTTAAATGGATATCTAATAGTTGGGGAGTATATGTGATATTTCGATACCTGTATACAATGTGTAATGATCAAATAAGGGCATGATGTTTTTAAAGAAATAACAATGAGGTTTTTCCATTACACAGGCTATAATCTAAGGGATAACACATGCTGCTACAGAGAGGTTTTTCCTGCTAGGAGGTCTAGATTGCAATTAACCTAAGTGCAAATTAATGCTGTTTTAAGTCTTTAGTAGTTCTCTGTAAAGTATTTCTCATGATTTTATTTATTTAGCAACACTTTTGACTTGTGGAACCTGAATAGCTTTCCTGAAATTCTATGGGGATCTTTCTAGGGAAGCTGTGCACAGGTAGTGAATGTTGCCATTCAGGCCAGGGACAAATCAGCAGATCACAGGGTGTGTTTGGGAGCCAGAATACAGCTATGCATCAGACAGATTTGTTTCAGGATCTTTCTGGGCCTTTGCCCTCTGTACATCCCTGCCCTCCCCAAACATCCATTTATGTACTCTCCGATCTATGGAACAATGCCTTCGGCCTAAGACAGAAACTTCAGCAACTACTAATACATCCATAAGAACCATTTGTGTAGTAAATAGTATTAATCATCAGCATGGTGAGGCACAGAGGAGGATACAAGATGAATAGGTGCTCATCTTGCCTCCAAGAGCTTAGTGTCTAGCCAGGAAAATGAGCACCCTGAGCACAAGGTTACATGGGATCTGTGCCATTTTAAATATCATGAAGTATTTTAACCATCCAGAAAATAACAAAGCACAAAACAACAAATACCCACGTACTTACCTCCTAGCTTTGTTTAATTTTAACATTTTTGCCATGTATCCTCTGTACTTTTTTAAACAAAGTATCTCAGCTACTCAGCAATAAAAAGGAAGGAACTATAACTATTGATACCCACAATATACATGAATCTCCAGGGAATTATGCTGACTGAATAAAGCCAATCCTAAAAGATTACATACTGTGTGATTCCATTTACATGAATTTCGGGAAAGGACACAATTATAGAAATGGAGAACACGTTTGTGGTTGCCAAGGAGTAGGATAGGATGGGGACTGGAGCGAATTAGGTGAAAAGGCAACATGAGGGATGTTGTGTAACAATTGTGTATCTTACTGTGTCCATGTTCTTTTGTTGTTGTGTTTGTTTGTTTGTTTGTTTTTGAGACAGGGTCTCGCTCTGTCACCCAAGCTAGAGTGCAGTGGTGCAATCTTGGCTTACTGCAACTTCCACCTCCTGGGCTCAAGCAATCCTCCTACCTTGGCCTCCTGAGTAGCTGGGACCACAGGCATGTACCATCATGCCTGACTAATTACAAAAAAAATTTTTCTGTAGAGACAAAATCTCACTATGTTGCCCAGGCTGGTTTTGAACTCCTGGGCTCAAGCAAGCCTCTTGCCTTAGCCTCCCAAAGTTCTGGGATTACGTACATGAGCCACTGTGCCCAGCCCTATTTGGTACTTGTAAAACATTATACAGGTCTGTATTTTTTGTCCTAGTGTCTTTCCTCTTTCCCTGTTTCTGTTTTGGTCTGTATCTGACTGGTTGGTTATCTGACACTCTTGGAGTCTACTCCTGCTCTTGTTGTTTCTGCTGGTACTCACTCACAGGGGCATTCTTATATTTTTTATTCTAAACTCATCTTCAGGACATGGTTATCTGTGGCCTAAGTTAAAGACATGTCCTTCTGGAAACATTTCATTTTGTTGTGGCCACTCAGAATTCAGGATTTCTTTTTGTATAAATTTATCAGCTTTGGGCCACCTGGACCACATGTGTAGCATTGATTTGGACCTAAACCCAGTGAAGGCAGGTGTGTTGTTACAAATTTATGTTATGAAGGAGACCTTTTTTCCTCACCCAGAACCCAAGCCAGGATGAACTGTCTTTGTCATCTTCTGTGTGGATAGCTGCATTTTTTTTTTTTTTTTTTCTGATCCACCATTTCACAGAAGTCCTTGTGGCTGGGGGTGTCCCAGTTCTGTGAAGGAGCTTGTCTCCTATTCCTACCTGGGCACTAAGCCCAAGTCTCTGGTTCACTGAGTTTCAAATACTGTCTTCCCTACCCACCCCTCTACTTTAGGCCACAGCTGCATCAGCTCAGCTGCTCCCCACCGTAGTTTTCAATTCCCTGTTTGAGGGCCCTAGTGATTTCTTTTCCTCTCTTACAAGATCTGTCATGCAGTTAAAAAGTTTATTAGAGCTGATCTAGCATTCCTAAGTGTTTTGTAGTAGGAAAGTTTTTCAGATCATCTTGTCCATGGTATTGCCCTTTACGCTTTATTATTATTTTGAGATGGAGTCTTGCTCTGTCACCCAGGCTGGAGGGCAGTGGCGCAATCTCGGCTCACTGCAACCTCCACCTCCTGGGTTCAAGTGATTCTCTGACCTCAGCCTCCCGAGTAGCTGGGATTACAGGTGTGCACCACCACACCCGGCTAATTTTTGTATTTTGAGTAGAAATGCGGTTTTACCATGTTGGCCAGGCTGGTCTCGAACTCCTGACCCGGGTGGTTTGCCCACCTCAGCCTCCCAAAGTGCTGGGATTACAGGCGCGAGCCACCGCACCCGGGCCCTTGATACTTTATAAGTTAGAGATAAAGGATTGTAGGAGTTTCAGAGAAGAAAAGTGCAGCTGGTGGGAGTGAGAAATGAGGGGAGGATCAAGAGTGGCCTTAGAGAAGTGAATGCTGGGGGATAGGAACACAGGAGGGGCCATGGCAAGTGCAAAAGCAGCAAACGCCAATACAGGTATGGAGAAGAGCACTCAACTCTCTTTCCACTGCAGTACAACCTGTGAAGAGGAAATGAAGTTAGAGCCTGGAGTGCAGTCTGTGAAGGGGAAATGAGGTTGGAATCAGATCACTGAGCAGCAGGAAGCTACTAAAGTCTTACAGCAGGGCACACCATGTTCACAAGCTTTGTTTCAGGGAGTTTAAACTGGAAACGTGTCCAGAAAGAATGGGTGTGGTGGTGGCAGGAGAGCAGTGTGGATTAGGAAGGATGACTCTGAGGGCTGTGGAAATAGCCCAGGCGATGGGTAGTAAGGCCTAAATGGGGTAGCTGGTGGGATGGGGTGTAGGGGGACCACTGGGAGAGGGTGAAAGAGATTCAGCTGCACCAGATAAAGAAATCTAGGTCAAGAGCTGGATTGGAAATAGAAGAAAAGCCAGGCAAGCATGTTGTCTGGGTCCTGGGAAATGAATTCAAAATGTCAAGAATTATCTATTAAAAAAAATTTTTTTTTGAAAGAGTCTTGCTCTGTTGCCCAGGTTGGAGTGCAGTGGTGTGATCTTGGCTCACTGCAACCTCTGCCTCCCGGGTTCAAGTGATTCTTCTGCTCAGCGTATCTGAGTAGCTGGGACTACAGGAGCCCGCCACCATGCCTGGCTAATTTTTGTATTTTTAGTAGAGACGGGGTTTCATCATGTTGGGCAGGCTGGTCTCGAACTCCTGACGTCAGGTGATCTGCCCACCTTGGCCTCCCAAAGTGCTGGGATTACAGGCATGAGCCACCACCTAAAATGTCAAGAGTTATCAGAGCTGTTACCTGCCTTTCAATATTGTTCAGGTACTGCCTACAAATGCTAATAAACAGTTCATCTTGACTCTGTTTGCAGCTTAAGATGTTTTTAGGCCGCTTGATGAGTAATTGTCATTGAATTAGAGACAGCATGTCCCAATAGTTCTTCCTGGAAGTGAGTGGGGATGCTTTTGCTTTTCCCAGAACCTGCTGACATGGCCAAGCATGGAGCCGATGAGCCGTCCTCCAGGTCAGGGAGTCCGGACGGGGAAGGTAGGGCCTCTGAGGACAGATCGCTGCTTCATCAGAGGCTGGCTGTCCGAGAGCTCATCGACACTGAGGTCTCCTACTTGCACATGCTCCAGCTCTGTGCCTCTGACATCAGGAGCCGCCTCCAGCAGGTACTTGGGTGGGGTCACACACAACCTGTCTTTGTAGGGGCAAATGTGGGTCCCAGCTTCTGAGATCTCCCATCCATTCCTGGGGCAAGCTTGATAGAAAGGAAGCATGGTAGATGTGAAGTCTGACAGACCTGGATGTAAGCCCCAGTACTTCTTTTCCTTGGCCGTGCAACCTCCATCAAGGTCTTCCATGGCTTAGAGTCTTAGTGTATTCCTTGGCTAACCGGTGAGCAGAATAATCACTGGGAGACCTATGTGAGCTAATGAACAAGCCCTTTTCAAGTTTGGAACAGATTGCTTAAACTGACTCTTCTTCTTCTTCTTCTTCTTCTTCTTCTTCTTCTTCTTCTTCTTCTTCTTCTTCTTCTTCTTCTTCTTCTTCTTCCTCTTCCTCTTTCTCTTCCTCTTCTTCTCTTCTTCTTCTCTCTTCTTCTTCCTCTTCCTCTTCCTCTCCTTCTTCTCCTTCTCCTTCTTCTCCTTCTTCTTCTCCTTCCTCTTCTTCTTCCTCTTCTTCTCCTTCCTCTTCTTCTTCTTTTTTTCTTGCTTCCCCTTCAAGGGTCTTTTTATTCGATCGCAAAGTCACTGTCAGCGACTTGGCCTGGCCCTCTATGGCTTCCAACAAGGAAATGCTTAAAAGTCAGGAAATGCATTTGCTGCCTTTCCTAGTACCAAAAAGTGACTACAGCCTCTTTGGGTACCCTGAGATAAATCAATAGCATTTGCTTTTTCTTTACTTTTCTAACAGAATTCCAGACAAAAATAAATCTCATATATATTTATATATATATATATGTGTGTGTGTGTGTGTGTGTGTGTATGTATATTTATATTTATATACACACATTCATATATAGAGAGATCCCTCAATCAAGAAGAGGCAAAGGATCCAGCGTCCTCTGAGGTGCCCCTTGGCCTGGTGCAGGAAGGCCAGGAGGCACCAGCTGTCTTGCGAATCACCTTGAGATGTGCAGTGCTGAGCTGGTGTGGCATGGATGGGGGTCTGCAACAGCCCTCTCCCTCTAAGGAAGGTGGAGCTAGGACAAACCGGGGGAGCCCTCACTCAAGCTTTCCACACATCCTGAAACGTGAGCTGTACCTGATGGAGCTTTGAAACTAAAACCCAAAGTGCAGATACAAAAGGATTCCCTGATAGGCCTCTAGGGGACTGACTCCTTAGGGAAGAGTTCCAAGAGCATCAAGCAGCAGGGGCTGGGGGAGCCAGCAGGGAGGACATACACCCACAGCCCCCAGGCCCCCGAAGATAGGCGTCATGGGCACAGAGGCCTGCTCAGCCACAGGAAAGGGGCTGGGCTCTGTCCCCTCCTCAGGTCTCCAACCACAGCCCCTGCAGGCCCTCTGGCAGGGGAACCCAAAAGGCCAGGGCAAGGCTCGGATCACCCAGGAAAGCCCAAGGCAAACTTTATTTATTTATTTATTTATTTATTTATTTTTAGGAGACAGGGTCTCACTACATTGCCCAGACTGGTCTCAAACTCCCAGGCTCAAGTGATCCTCCCATCTCACCCTCCGAAGTCAGCCTCCTGATTAGCTAGGATTACAAGCACATGCCACCACACCGAGCCATGACCTGCATTCTAACTGTCTCATTTGCAGGGTGGTGATGTGGAGAAATTAGTACTGTGAGAGTTACTATTACAGTGCTTATTTTTTACATTTTCTTTTTTGGGTTTCAGAAATAATGCAGGCTCTTGCTTGCTATACATTTCAAGCATCCCCTAGCATTTGAACTCCATAAGGGCAAATATTTTGTTAAGTTGATTATATCCCAGTCTTGACACATAAATAACAGACTTAAAATTAGTCTTTCTTCATTGAATGAAATACCAATGTAGATAATGTAGAAAGTGAAGTACTTCTTTTATTTTACCCTCCAGAAATTGGGATTTTTCTCTATAGGCATTAAACAGGCAAATACAGTCGTATGTCGCTTAACACCAGGGATATGTTTTGAGGAATGCATAGTGAGGCAATTTCATCATGTGTGAACATCACAGAGTGCACTAATACAAACCTAGATGATATAGCCTACTACACACCTAGACTGGATGGTATGGCCTATTGCTCCTAGGCTATAAGTGTGTTCAGCATGTCACTGTCCTGAATACTACAGGCAAATGCGGCACGATAGTATTTATGTATCTAAACACAGAAAAGGTACAGTAAAAATATGATATTATAATCCTATGAGATCACCCTGGTATATGCAGTCCATCATTGATTAAAATGTTATGCAGTGCATGACTGTATATGTTGTTATTTATTTTAACAAAAGCAAGAGCAGACTCTAGATATTGTTCTTCAGTTAGCTTTCCCACTTGAGTGTGTGTCCAGCACATCCTTCCATGCTTGTGCATTTATATAGATGTCTTGCATCTTTTTAAACAGTGGTATAGCCTGGTTAATAGGGGCCAGAGAATGCATTTTGAGGTCATGGTGGTAGGTGCCAAGTATGTCAGAGGTGGAAAGAAGTCTAACTTCTCACCCTTCAATGACAGATGGGGAAACTGAGAGAAGCTAGCTGGCAGCAGACCTAGGCTAAAACCCCGGTTCAGCTTTTCTTCCACACTGAGTACTCCATCTGTTCCTCTCTTCTTGTAGAGTAATGAAAATACCTAATTTTTTTTTTTTTTTGAGATGGAATCTCACTCTGTCGCCCAGGCACGATCTCAGCTCACTGCAACCTCCCCCTCCCGGGTTCAAGCAATTGTCTACCTCAGCCTCCTGAGTAGCTGGGATTACAAGCGCCCACCACCATGCCGAGCTAATTTTTGTATTTTTAGTAGAGATGGGTTTCACCATCTTGGCCAGGCTGGTCTTGAACTCCTGACCTCATGATCCACCCGCCTCGTCCCCCCAACGTGCTGGGATTACAGGCGTGAGCCACTGCGCCCGGCCTGAAAATACTTAATTTATAACATTTCAAAATCCTTGCAAAATTCCACTGGGGCAGCCAATCTTCTCAGGAGTGATGGGAATGGTGTGAGTGTTCTGTCCTACTCTCGAAAGCCTGCAAATACATTCTATGGAACTCCCAACCACCTCTCATGGCTTCTTTGTTCCTTCCAGTTGCCGCAGGGAGATCTGGATGTCCTGTTCTCAAACATTGATGATATCATCAAAGTAAACAGCAGATTCCTCCATGATCTGCAGGAGACAGCCTCCAAGGAAGAGGAACAAGTGCAGCTAGTTGGTAAGCAAAAAACCTAAGGAGTTGTCAGCCTTAGATTCTCATAGAACTGTTCTCAGCGAGTGGTCACTGCTTAACTGTCTCCAGAGTTCCAGAGAAATGCAGCTCAATGGCAGTCTGTTTTGGGGATCTCCAAAACACAACATATCAGAGCCAGCAGGGCCCTCAAATAACAACTAGTCCAGTCCCATTGCTTTACAGAGACTGAGCCCCAGAGACAGAGAGGAATATGCTTACAGTCACAGAATTGTTAGTGATGCAGCTAAATCTTTAGTCTGTGTCTCTTTCACATTCATTCATCCAACAGTTATTTAATGAGCACCTGCAGTGTGCAGGCACAGCATCAACGAGAGAGTCTGAGCTTCTATTCTCATGGGTTGACAAGTTAGTGACAGAGACAGAAGATAGACAAACAACAGAATTGTAGGTAATAATTTGTAATTTGAAGGAAATAAATAGTCGTGGTAACTGCTGGGTGTGAGGGAAGGCCTCTGGAGGAGGGAACATGTGAGCTGAGATCTGAGTGTCAGGAAGGAGCTAGCCTTGAGAATATCTGAAGGGAGAGTAGAGAGCATAGTTGTGCAAAGACCCTGAGGCAAGGATGAGTCCAGAATGTTTAAAGGACAGACGGAAGGTTGATGTGGCTCCAGGGAAATTAGTGAGGGGAGACTGTTGGGGATAAAATAGAAGAGGCACGCAAGGACCAGATCATGCACAGCTTTATAGGTCATGGCAAGGAGTTTGGAGTTTATTCTAACTGTGATGGGGAGCCACTGGACAGTTTTGAGTGGGGAAGTGACATGGTTTGATTTATGTTTTTCTTTTCTTTTTTTTTGTTTTTTTTGAGACGGAGTCTCACTCTGTCGCCCAGGCTCGAGTGCAGCGGCATGATCTCGGCTCACTGCAACCTCCGCCTCCCGGGTTCAAGCAATTCTCCTGCCTCAGCCTCCCGAGTAGCTGAGACTACAAGCACGCGCCACCATGCCTGGCTACTTTTTGTATTTTTAGTAGAGACAGGGTTTCACCATATTGGTCAGGCTTGTCTTGAACTCATGACCTCTTGATCCACCTGCCTTGGCCTCCCATAGTGCTGGGATTACAGGCGTGAGCCACTGTGCCCAGCTGATTTATGTTTTTCAAAGATCTCTTCGGCTGCTGTGGACAATGGATTATGAGGGGGTGGTGAGAGTGGAAGCAGCGAGATCAGTTGGGGGCTTTACTGTGGCCCAGATGAGAAATGAGGATAGTCTCCTTCGGTTTAATTTTTTTTTTTTGAGACGGGATCTCACTCTGTTGCCCAGTCTAGAGTGCAGTGGAGCAACCATGGCTCACTGCAGCTTCTATCTTCCAGCCTCAAGGATCCTCCTGCCTCGGCCTCCTGAGGAGGATAGTCTTCTTATTCTGAAATGGTTAGGATGAGCACAGCAGAAAGAAAGGAGAAGTGGGTCCAAACCTCATACCTGTCTCCTTCTGTCTCATCCCATCTGCTGCCAGGATTCCCATGGTGAGGGGTTTCCTAGTGGAGTCAGGAGATATAGGTGAATGGGTGGGTGTCAGATTCACTACAGTGGCAGAAAGGAGGAGGAGATGAAGGTACCCATTACTGTGGCCACCCAAGTCCCCCTGGCTTTTACACCACCAATCTTCTAACCTTTCCTGAACACGAATGATGAGGATGCAGATTAAAAACAACAAATATGCAAAAAAAAGTTTTATTTTTTTTTGAGATGGAGTCTCGCTCTGTCACCCAGGCTGGAGTGCAATGGCATGATCTCGGCTCACTGCAACCTCTGCCTCCCAGGTTCAAGCGATTCTCCTGCCTCAGCCTCCTGAGTAGCTGGGATTACAGGCGCCTGCCACCACACCCGGTTAATTTTTGTATTTTTAGTAGAGATAGGGTTTCACCATGTTGGCCAGGCTGGTCTCGAGCTCCTGACCTCAGGTGATCCGCCCACCTCAGCCTCCCAAAGTGCTGGGATTACAGGTGTGAGCCACCGTGCCTGGCCTAAATACACAAACAAATCTTAAAAACTTACTTTCTGAGTGTTTACAAAATGCTAAGCACTGTTCTTATGTACATATATTAATTCACTTCATCTCAAAATAACCCTGAAATGTGGATACCATTATCTCATTTTACAGTTGAGGAATCTTTGGCGCAGAGAGAGGCAATAACCTGCTTAGTCATGCAGCTAGGGGCAGAGCCAGGATTTGAATGCAGGTAGTTGGCCCTGGGAGTCAGAGCTCTTAACTGCTACACTGAATTGCTTCTGCATGGTAGAAGGTGAGACTTAAAGTCTGTATACTGTGTGTTTATCATTCCTTTGAAAATATAGTTCTTTACTAAAATAGCAGTGTGAGTTACTATTCCCTACAAATGATAAAGGAATGCAAAATTAAAGAACAAGATTTTAAAAAGCACCTGTAGGCCAGCCATGGTGACTCATCCCTATAATCCCAGCACTTTGGGAAGCTAAGGTGGGCGAATCACCTGAGGTCAAGAGTTCCAGATCACCCAGGCCAACATGGTGAAACCCCGTCTCTACTAAAAATACAAAAATTAGCCAGATGTGGTGGCGCACACTTGTAATCCCAGCTATGCAGGAGGCTGAGGCACGAGAATTGCTTGAACCCGGGAGGCGGAGGTTGCAGGGAGCTGAGATCGTGCCAGTGTACTCCAGCCTGGGTGACAGAGTGAGACTCTGTCTCAAAAATAAAAAAATTTAAAAAGTACCTATAGATGTTCTCACAGGTACTTCTCTTTTATCGTTTGATCATTATTTTGGTTAATAATTAACACTTATTTGAATGGAAATTGATATAGCCTCAGGCTGAAAACATTCCAAGGGTCTAAGGACTTTGAGCTCGGGCTCTTCTATAGCTACATGTTTGAGGTTTGGTGAGGTTCCTTGTAAAGGTCTTCATTTCTCAGTCTGCCTTCGTGCTGGAGCCACAGAGCCAAAATGTTACTTCGTCTCCTGATCACACCTGGTGATAGGTCCATGGACTGCCCTCACTGCTTCACTGTAGGGTTTCCAGTGAAAATATGGGATGATCAGTTAAATTTGTATTTCAGATAAACAATGAATAATTTTTTAGTATAAGTATGTCCCAAATGTTGCATGGGACTTACTTACGCTAAAAAATTATTCATTGTTTATCTAAAATTCAAATTTAACAGAGCATCCTGTATTCCTCTCTCCCCTGCAAATTTGGCAGTCCTGTTCCCTGGCCTTTACAGAGTCTGCAGAAAATACCCTCCTCATCCCTTGTCTCTTGTGGTTGCCAAAAAGAGGCCCAAATAACCCACATGGCTTTTCTTCTCCTCAGTGCGACTATGTGCCAGGCCAGGCTGCTCTGGCTCTTGCCTGCTGTCTCTCTATTCCCCTTCTAGCCCCTAGGCCTTGCTATGCAAGGAGAGCCCTTTTCCCAGTAAGGCAGCAACACCATTTTTTTTTTTTTTTTTTTTTTTTTGAGACAGAATCTCTCTCTGTCGCCCAGGCTGGAGTACAGTGGTGCGATCTCAGCTCACTGCAACCTCTGCCTCCTGGGTTCAAGTGATTCTCATGTCTCAGCCTGCCAGGTAGCTGGGATTACAGGCGTGCACCACCACTCCCGGCTAATTTTTGTATTTTTAGTAGAGACGGGGTTTCGCCATGTTGGCCAGGCTGGTTGCAAACTCTTGGCCCAGCAACAGCATTTTGAAAGATTTTTGGGAGACTGGGCATGGTGGCTCACGCCTGTAATCCCAGCACTTTGGGAGGCTGAGGCAGATAGATCACCTGAGGTCAGGAGTTCGAGACCAGCTTGGCCAACATAGTGAAACCCCATCTCTACTAAAAATACAAAAATTAATCAGGCGTGTTGGTGGGTGCCTGTAATCCCAGCTACTTGGGAGGCTGTGGCAGGAGAATTGCTTGAACCCAGGAGGTGGAGGTTGCAGTGAGCCGAGATTGTGCCACTGCACTCCAGCCTGGGCAACAGAGCAAGACTGCATCTCAAAAAAAAAAAAAAAAAGAAAAGAAAAAAAGAAATATAACGTTAGCTGCAAATATTTAAAATTTTCAAGTAGCTACATTAAGAAAATTAAAGAAGCAACTGGAATTAATTTTAATGATATCTTTTATTTAACTCAATAGATCCGAAATAATATTTTAACATGTAATCAGTATAAACATTCATCATTCATTACTTTTGTTTTGTATAAAGTCTTTGAAATTCAGTATCTTTTACACTGACAGCACATCGTATTTGGGGTTCATCATATTTCAAGTGCCCAATAGCCATGTGTGGCTGGTGACTACTGTATCTGAGCATTGAAGGTCTAGGTTACAGCAGGAGCTTTGGAATCTGACTAACAAGTCCCTGCCACCCACAAGCTCTTTCCTTTCTGAGTCCCAGTTACTGCCACCTTAAAATGATCATGAAAATAGTATCCATCTCTGTGCCAACAATGATGCCAAGTACTTAACCTGAAGGAGCTCTTTGAGTTCTCATAACATCGTTACTTGTTGATTATTATTAATAACCTCCATTTTACCAAAAACGTCTCTGAGGCTCAGAGAGGCTAAGTAACATTCCCAAGGTCACACAGCTTGACCAGGCAGAGTTAGTATTTGAACCCAGCTCTTCTAGAGCCCTAGGTCTTGACCATGCTGCCTCCCTTTCTCTCCTTTCCAACTAATCCCAGCTAGAGATGAGTATCCCCTTTTATGCTAGGAATAAATTGTTTGCTAATCTGTGACTGGAGAAGGACAAGCAGGGAGGAAACAAGCCTTTCCTTTGGTGTAATTGCCATTCTTGCCTCTTTGGACCACTCTATTCTGTGGGAGTTCATTTTCCTCCATCCTTTAGTTACTGAAACACCCTTGCCCCTGGCCACACTGGTATGACACAGTTTCCTTGGCATGTCTGTCTCATTTCTGAGGACACACCCATGTTGAGGAGACTGTGGGAACCGGCCTAGGTTTCACGGCCACACCCAAGCTATCTCTTAGCCGGGCCGTCTCTGCAGTTGGCTGATCTCTGTCTCACACAGCTTCTTCCTGGCTGCAGTTTCAGGTGGTCATGTTCTGTCTGGCTCTAGGGGCTTCTCCTGGGAGTTCTTGCTACGCATCAGCTGAACCAACACCGGGAAAGGGTAGGCCCTGGGACTGCGATCTCCCCATGGGGATCTTTGCTGAGAACTGGACCGTGCACCTCTGGCCACCAATTGATGTGTCCCAACACAGACCTTGTCTGGGTCATAGGTCTAGCCCATGGCTTTGGCAGGCAGTAGGGTCAGCTAGGCTTCCTGTGGTCCCTGGTTCCCCACCTGCCTTCTTGTGGTTAATATATTTTTCTTCATCCTCACCACTTCCTCTCAAGTCCGTCCACGCTCTGTGGGTAACTAATCTCATTAGTTTCTGATTTGAAAGTATGGAATGCTTCGCAAATTTGCATGTCATTTTTGCAGAGGCGCCATGCTAATCTCTATATTGTTCCAACTTTAGTGTATATGATGCTAAAATTGAGCACCAGCGTGATCCTTTTAAGCAGAAATCAGATCATGTCACCGTTGCTCAAAGCCCTCCAGTTGCTTCCTGCAACCATCAGAATAAAACCTGAATCCCTTACTGCACTCCACTTACTTTAAGACCCTACATGATCTGGCTTCTGTTTCCTGCTTATTTCCTCTACTTTATTTTTATTTTTTAATTAATTGATTTTTTGAGACAGTCTTGCTCTGTCGCCCAGGCTGGAGTGCAGTGGTGCAATCTCAGCTCACTGCAACCTCTGCCTCCAGGGTTCAAGCAGTTCTCCTGCCTCAGCCTCCTGAGTAGCTGGGATTACAGGCACCTGCCACCACGCCTGGCTAATTTTTGTATTTTTTTAGTAGAGACGGGGTTTCGCTATGTTGGCCAGGCTGGTCTCAAACTCCTGGCCTCAAGTGATCCACCCGCCTTGGCCTCCCAGAATGCTGGGATTTCAGGCGTGAGCCATAGCACCCAACCTGTTTTATTTTTTGACACCATCCACCTGGAGATTTATTTCCTCTACTTTATGCCCTTGTTCACCTACTCCAGCCACACTTGCCTTCTTGCTGTTGCCCTTGTGGCCAGCACTATCCTGTCTCAGGGCCTCTGCAGGTGTCCTTCCCTAATACTTGGTGCTGCTCTTCCCTTGCTTGTTCCCAGGACTAGTTACCTCTGCCTCTCTGGTAGACATTCACATCTTGTGAAAGGCCTTCCCCAAGTACATCCCCCACCATTTTCTAACTCTTTATTTGGCTCCGTTTTAATTCATGGCACTTATCATATGTGTATTGTCTCACGCATCCATGTGAAGAGACCACCAAACAGGATTTGTGTGAGCAACAAGGCTGTTTATTTCACCTGGGTGCAGGCGGGCTGAGTCTGAAAAAGGAGTCAGCAAAGGGTGGTGGGATTATCATTGGTTCTTACAGGTTTTGGGATAGGCGGTGGAGTTAAGAGCAATGTTTTAGGGGCAGGGGGTGGATCTCACAAAGTACATTCTCAACGGTGGGGAGAATTATAAAGAAACTTCTTTTTTTTTTTTGAGACGGAGTCTTGCTCTGTCACCCAGGCTGGAGTGAGTGCAGTGGCACGATCTCAGCTTACTGCAAGCCATTCTCCTGCCTCAGCTTCCCGAGTAGCTGGGACTACAGGTGCCCGCCACCATGCCTGGCAAATTTTTTTGTATTTTTAGTGGAGACGGGGTTTCATTGTGTTAGCCAGGATGGTCTCAATCTCCTGACCTTGTGATCCGCCCGTCTGGGCCTCCCAAAGTGCTGGGATTACAGGCATGAGCCACCGTGCCCGGCCTAAAGAAACTTCTTAAGGATGGGGGAGATTTTAAAGAACATTGATCAGTTAGGGTGGGGCAGAAACAAATCACAATGGTGGAATGTCATCAGTTAAGCTATTTTCACTTCTGTGGATCTTCAGTTGCTTCAGGCCATCTGGATGTATACGTGCAGGTCACTGGGGATATGATGGCTTAGCTTGTGCTCAGAGGCCTGACATATATAATAAATATATTACATATGTAATATGACATATGACGATGGCGATTAAAAATAACAAATACGCAAACAAATTTTTTTTTTTTTTTGAGATGGTGTCTTGCTCTGTTGTGCAGGCTGGAGTGCAGTGGCGCGATCTCAGCTCGCTGCAACCTCCGCCTCCCAGGTTCAAGCAATTCTCCTCCCTCAGCCTCCCAAGAGTAGCTGGGACTACAGGGGCACACCATCACACCCGGCTAATTTTTGTATTTTTAGTAAAGACAGGGTTTTACCATGTTAGCCAGGCTGGTCTGGAACTCCTGACCTCGTGATCCACCCGTCTTGGCCTGCAAAGTGCTGGGATTATAGGCGTGACCCACCGCACCCGGCAGTAAGTACTGTTTCTATTTGCATTCCATAGATGAGAAAATAGAGAGCTAGAGGAGTGAAACACTTGCCTCAGGTTACACAACTGGGGAAGGGTTGCTGGAGATCTGGCCCTAGTTCCCTGGAATCCAAGCCCACACCGTAACCAGTTGTGTTATGCTGCAGCATGTCTTTGTAAATTGGGGATTTGTTGTTGTGCTTGCCACACATTTTGTCTTTAATTATAAAGATAAAATGAGTGGCCAGGAGTGGTGGCTCACAGCTGTAATCCCAGCACTTTGGGAGGCCGAGGCGGGTGGATCACCTGAGGTCAGGAATTCAAGACCAGCCTGGCCAACATGGTGAAACCCCATCTCCACTAAACATACAAAAATTAGCCAGGCATGGTAGCATGAGCCTGTAATCCCAGCTACTCAGGAGGCTGAGGCAGGAGAATGGCATGAACCCGGGAGGCAGAGGTTGCAGTGAGTAGAGATTGCGCCACCGCACTCCAGCCTGGGGGACAAGAGCAAGACTATCTCAAAAGAAACAAAAAAACAAAAAAACAAGCTAATGGTTGAGTGTATTTTGTGTACTATAAAGCACTGTCCAAATGTGAGCATTATTAATATTCCTGGTATGACTATAGCTACCATTTAGTAAGTGCTCAGAGTTTCCTAGCCTAAGATGTATATCATTCTGTCACTCAGTCCTCAGAACAACCTTGTGAAAAGATGAAAAAAACAGAAAGTCAGGAAGATGAGGTCATTTGCCCATGGTGACATGCTGGTAAACCCAGCAATCTCACTGGAGAGCTGGAGGGGTTTACTTACTGCCTCGCTGTTCCAAGCTAGGGGACACACAGACATGCCCTTGATGACCCCTTGTTGCATCTTCACCCTCAGGTAACATATTTCTGGAATTCCAAGAGGAGTTGGAGCAAGTCTATAAGGTCTACTGTGCCAGCTATGACCAGGCCTTGCTACTGGTGGACACGTACCGGAAGGAGCCGGAGCTGCAGCGGCACATCCAGGGCATCGTTGAGATGGTGGTGTGAGTAGAACGGCCAGTGAGCACTCGCTCCTACCCCACTGACCCTGTTCAGGGGCAGCTATGGTCTCACCCCTTTTTCATGCCATTCATGCTGCTTCAGGAGAGTTGCTCTGTCAGAGCCTGTGTTAGTCAGGATAGGGCAGGCTGTGCCACAGAGACAAACAGCTCCCACATCTCAGTGGTTTCAAACAACAAAGGTTTATGTCTTCCTTATGCTCCATTGAATGCTGACTTGGGGTTCTGCTCTTTGTCATCCTCACTTCGGCACCCAGACTCACAGCAGCCACTGTCTGGAATATTGCCAGTAACTGTGGCTTAAGTAAAAAGAGCTCCGGAGAGTCTAATGCTGGCAATTGAATGCTGTGGGCCAGAAATAATATTAATCACTTCTCGTAATTCATTGGCCAGGACTAATCATAGCTTCATTCAACAGCCAGGAGGCAGGGCATGCCATCCTACCACATGTCCAGGGTTGGAGAAGCGGAAACATTTGGGAACAGTGCTCATGAGAAGCACAGGAAAGGGCAGTGAGATGATGGGACCCATGTGTTCCCATAGTGATAAGAAGCAGGTGTGTATCACCTGAGGCTCCCTCTCTACCGGTGGCTGAAGTCCTGCCACATGGAAAAGGGAGAGTATCACTAGTCCGTGGTGGACTCATAGCTTAGAATTAGCACCAATGGGTAGAAGCCTCAGGTAGAAAAATGTAGAGAATATGTATTCAAATTTAAATTTTCGAATGGGTAACATGATTATAAGATTCAAAAACTTTAAAACATCAAAATTTTTACAGTAAAAAATATCTGGCTGGCTGTATTTTTTACAGTAAAAAATATCTACAGTGCTGGGACAACAGGCGTGAGCCACCATGCCAGGCCTAAAGTCTCCTTTTCAAGAACCCGTGTCCTAGCCCCTCTCTGCTCCCAAAAAAACTGTATTCATTTTCCCTTTTTATTAATCCTTCATGGGTCTTACAAACAGGCTTCTGCAAGAGTCACAAAATGTATTTCTACAGTTTACAGATATAAAGGGAAGCAAGGTGCCAGAGATGAGATAAAAGGGGGAAGTGGAGGCTGCGCAAACTAGAGACAACAGACCCTGTGTAGCGTGCAGCTGCAGCACGGCCTTAGCTAATTGCTGCTATCAAGTGGCTTTTGCTAGATAACAAACCACCCCCAAAATGTAGTGGCTTCAAACAAACATTTATTTAGCTCATACTTCTGCATATTAGCAATTTAGGTGTACTCAGTAAATGATTCTCCTGGAATCATTAGCACCCTCAAATATCTGCAGTCACCTGCAGGTCAGCTTTGCTGATCCTGGCTGGGTTTTTTCATGTATCTGGGACACATGAGCTGCCTCACCTGTGGTCCTATGGTCTCTCCTCTTCCCGCCCGCTAGCTTATTCACATTGTGGTCTCAAGATTCTAAGGGCTGTGGGGAGGGCTTTGGCATCTAGAGGTCTCAGCTGGGAACTGGCACATTGTCATTCAAATGAAGTCCTAAGGCCAGCCCATACTCAAGGGGTGGGGAAATAAACTGCATTTCTTGGTAGCAGGAGCTTCATAGTGACAAAGGCTTGTAGAGATTGGGGGAGGAATAATAGCAGTGATTTTTTTGCAAACTATCTGCCTCGGCTGCCATGTAGAAATGAGGGTCTGTTGTGGCCAGAGCCTCTGATTTTTTAAGAGACGCCAGAAACTTAGATGTAACATCTCTCAAGAGTTCAGTGCTGGCATCTAGCTCAGACATTTAATAAACACTGTGTGTGGGAGCCCTAGTTTGCTCAGAGGCTGCTGTTTATTACATCCTCTGCACTTTGGTCTTTCCTAGCCAGGCCAGCTGGGCTTTGCTCATGGGCTCTGTAGCCGGGCTCCATGGTGGTGGATGTGGCTTGGCCCCTGGCCATGAGAGAGCCATCTTATGTCTCAGAATCTAGTTTCCTTATGTGTAAGGTGGGAGGAATAACAGCCCCGCATGGGGCATTGATTCATTGCACACGAGTGACACTCAATGAATCTCACGTATTATAGTTATCTCGGCTAGGCAGGGATTCTATTTTCTCTGAGACCACACTGTAGTTCTCAATTTTATCAGTGCCATGCTCCCTTGTTATAACAAATATTACATAAATTTACTATCCTAAGACATATCCTGAAATATATGTATAAATAAATATATCTCTCCTACCTATATATGTAACTGAAAAAAATCAATATAATGGCTTCACTATTAAAGGAGAAATAAAAGGAAAATCATTTCCAATAAAATGCTATATAGTTTAGTGTGCATATGCTTGGACACCACTACTAAAAGATATAAGGAAGCCATCAGATGCTTGCAGCTACTTGTAATAAATAAGTTTGGATTTAAAGAAAGAGATATCTGAAGCTGTTCTGTACAAAAAGTACAGAAAAATGAAAGGGCACAGAATGTGTGTACCCTAGAATAGCAACTGACAGTGACAATAAACCTGACTTTCTCTTTTTTTTGAGACGGATTCTCGCTCTGTCGCCCAGGCTGGAGTGCAGTGGCGCGATCTCGGCCCACTGCAACCTCCGTCTCCCGGGTTCACGCCATTCTCCTGCCTCAGCCTCCCAAGTAGCTGGGACTACAGGTGCCAGCCACCACGCCCGGCTAATTTTTTGTATTTTTAGTAGAGATGGGGTTTCACCGTGTTAGCCAGGATGGTCTCCATCTCCTGACCTCGTGATCCGCCCACCTCGGCCTCCCAAAGTGCTGGGATTACAGGCGTGAGCCACCGCGCCTGGCCTAAACCTGACTTTCTTATTTATGATAAGAGAAAGAAGGAAATAACTCCGTTGAAATTGGGATTTATAAAAGATAGTGTCATAGTAATTCCCAGTATTATGATATATGACTGGATAGAGCCCAAGTGTGATAAACATATTTAGGTTCTTAGAACTGTAGCACATTTCGAGGCCTTTGTTCAGTTTCTGAATGTTCAGGGGGACATATGAGACATGGAACAATTCTCTGTAGTTCAGGACTGTCCTTGCAAGACATCCAGTGTACCTGGTCCTGTCCCTGCCCGTTAAATGCCTGCGGCATTACTTTCCAGAGCCTGGCCAATAATAATCACTACGCCAGCCATAACTAGTTCTTTCTCAGTCTGCTATGATAGATGGCACCAGGTTATTAGATTCCTTGGGATTCCAAAATGCACGCTGACCCCACCCTTTATTTGGGTAGGATGTTCATTCTGTCTTTTAAGGCAACTCTTCCCATCTGAGAGCCAAGGGAATAAAAAAACTCGCCTTTGCAGTGGGCAGGAAGCTCTGCCCTAGGTAGGACTGTCCTAATGGTAGAGCTGTCAGGGTGGAAAAGGCGGCCTTGCAGAAGTGGGCCCGTCCAGCACAAAGCACTGCAATTCCAGAATGATGGCTGAGGCAGCAGAGTTTGGAGAAGGCAGATAACCTTTGTTTTCCTTTATCAGCTAGGTGTGTTTGTTTTAAATATAAAAGCAACATATGCTTATTGAACAAAAGGAAAGTTCCAATAACACAAGTATATAAAGTAAAAAGTAAAAATCCATTCCACTAGTAATGTTTTCCATCCAAATTTTCTACTGCATATTTATAGATAGAGAGACAGATAGATGGACAGACAGATAGATGGTTAGATAGATAGACAGAATTTTTTTTTTTTTTTTTTTTGAGATGGAGTTTTGCTCTGTCACTCAGGCTGGAGTGCAGTGGCACAATCTCAGCTCACTGCAACCTCTGCCTCCCGGGTTCAAGCGATTCTCCTTTCTCAGCCTCCCGAGTAGCTGGGACTACAGGAGTGCGCCACCATGCCCGGCTAATTTTTGTATTTTTAGTACAGACAGGGTTTCACCATGTTGGCCAGGATCGTCTTGATTTCTTGACCTCGTGATCTGCCAGTCTTGACCTCCCAAAGTGCTGGGATTACAGGCGTGAGCCACGGCGCCCGTCTGATAGAATTTTTATGCGGCTGCTTCTATACATGCTGTTCTAGAACTTACATTTATGCTTAACCATAGTAATGAATATCTTTTCAGGACAGCATGGATATTGATATTTCTACAGTGTTTTCTTTTTTTTTTTTTTTTTTGAGACAAGGTCTCACTCTGTCACCCAGGCTGGAGTACAGTGGTGTAATCTCAGCTCAATGCAGCCTTGACCTCCCAGGCTCAGGTGATCCTCCTACCTCAGCCTCCTGAGTAGTTCAGACTACAGGTGTGTGCTACCACACCTGACTCATTTTTTGTATTTTTGTAGAGACAGGGTTTCTCTATGTTGCCCAGGCTGGTCTCCAACTCCTGGAATCAAGCAATCTGCCCACCTTGGCTTCCCAAAGGGCTAGGATTACAAGCATGAGCCACTGCGCCCAGCACAGTGTTTTTTTTAATGGCTGCAGAGTTTCTTTCCTGGACCGTTCTTAGACTATGGTTTTTTGGCCATTCCTCTATTGAAGCATATTTGGGTTGTTTCCAATTATTTACTAACTCAAATAGAGTCACTGAACAACTTGTACCTTTATCTTTGCTCACTTGGGTTTGGATTTTTGTGGGTATATTTCTAGGATGGGATTGACGGAAGAAGGGGTTTGTACCCTTTACAAATTGCCAAACTCCTCTGCCTCTCCAAGATCTTGCCAGTTGATACTCCCACCAAGAGAATGTACAAAGACCTGTTTTTCCACACTCACCCAGCTCTGTGTATCATCTTTCAATTTCTGTTGCCTATCTGAAAAGCTGCACAAAAAAGTATTGTCCAAATTACCTTAGAAAGTCTGTAAATGTGAGCGGATGCCCTCATTCTTTGGTAATTGCTTCATGATTGTAAGGAAAGTACGTGGTCATCTCTTCCAGGACCCCTTGCTCTCTAATTTATGAGGCGATAGTTGTCCCCAGGAGACACTTGGCTCTTTCCCATGGAAAGGAAGTCCAGAGGATGGAGTCTTGCAAATACCTGGCAGTGGTTTCCACCTCCCCTGCCCACAGTCAGCCAAGCCCCAGGACACCCTTGGTGAGAGCAGATGACCAGCGTAGGCGTCTCCTGATGGATAATCCTGCCCCCTGCAGCTTCTGAGGGGCTCCCACCTGCTCTGCCTATTCTTAGCTTCATGGCTGATCTTTCCTGGACATTTGGTCTGGAGATTTTCCTAAGGAAGGAGAGCCAGAGGCACGAGTATCATCAGGGAGGGCCCAGAGAAAGTTCCTGAGCAGCATTGGTTGAATCTTCAAGGAGAAGGCACACTTAGATGGCTGAGATTTGAAACCTTTGTGGCTTTCTCCAGTCTGGACCTAGGGGCTACTGGTCATAATCAAGAAAAGACTGTGGAGCCCCTTCCCAGATGCTATTGACCTGGGGACTCTGGATGAAATTCCAGACATCCTTAAGAAGGAGACTACAACTAGTCATCCATGCATCAGTGGTGTATCTGGAAGGGACCTTGGCACCATTAGTTCCAGAGTTTTTTTTTGTTTTCACTTTTTTTAAAAGATGAGGTCTTGCTTTGTTGCCCAGGCTGGAGTACAGTGGCATGATCATAGCTCAGTGTATCCTCATACTCCTGGGCTTAAGCAATCCTCCTGCCTTAGCCTCCCGAGTAGCCACTACCATGCCTGGTTAAATTTTTCTTTTTTTTTGAAGCAGAGGTCATGCTATGTTGCCCAGGCTGGTCTTGAACTCCTGGCCTCAAGCAATCATTTTTTTTTAACATTTTTTCATAAAAAGTTTCAAAACTATAGAAAAATACTATAATGTGATAGATACATACCCACCACCTAAAATTAACAAGTGTTAACATTTTGCTGTTTGCTTTATCTATTTTTATGCTAATTTGAAGGAAATTGTAGATATTATGACTTTTTACCCCTAAATACTTTAAATAAATCTCTAAAAATTAAGTTCCTGTGATTTTAAGAACATTTTTTTGGCCGGGTGTGGTGGCTCATACCTGTAATTCCAGCACTTTGGGAGGCCGAGGCGGGCAAATCACAAGGTCAAGAGATTGAGACCATCCTGGCCAACATGGTGAAACCCCGTCTCTACTAAAAATAAAAAAAAATCAGCTGGGCGTGGTGGTGTGCACCTGTAATCCCAGCTACTCGGGAGGCTGAGGCAGGAGAACCACTTGAACCTGGGAGGCAGAGGTTGCAGTGAGCCGAGATCGCACCACTGCACTCCAGCCTGGTGACAGAGTGAGATTCTGTCTCAAAAAACAAAACAAAACAAAAAAACAAGAACATTTATTTAAGGCAGCAGACCATTCTATTAAATAAGATATCATGTGGATACACAACACAGAGTTGAGCTGCGCTCGGGACATATCTGAGCAGAGATGTCAAGGATCTAGTTGTATGTGTCAGTCTGGAGCTCTGGAACAGAAGTTGGAGGTGGAGATCTGGGCTTGGGATGTGTTTAAAGCCATAGCACCAAATGAGGTCACTAAGAGAAAGTGGAGAGAGAGGGAGGAGAGGACACCCAGGGCACTCCGGCATTGGAGAGAGACCAGCAGAGGAGGCTGAGAGAGCTGCTTGCAGAATATGAGGAGAAGCAGGACAGAGGGTGTCTCTGGGGCCAAAAGGAGAAAGTGTTTCAAGAGCAAGGGTGTAGTCAGTCGTGTCTGCTGTGGAGAGGCCGAGCAAGCTGAGGGCAGAGAGCTTGAACATTGGATTTGGGACAGATGGGAAACCAAGGCCCAGAACCGTCACTGCCTACCTAACATCTAGAACTCACAAGTTACAGATGAGGAACTGGAGGACTGCAGAGGGGGGGTGACTTGCCTGAGATCACACAGTGAGCTAAATGGTAGAGTGAGGACTACAGCCCAGGCCCCCTGGTCCTCCAGAGGGTGGGATTTACCTGCCTAATACCAGCCTTCTCCCTCAGGCCGCAAGCTGGATCTTCAGGCCTCAGTTTCTTGCTGGTAATTCCTCTGCAGAGGATCACCAGGTACCCATTGCTGCTGCAGAAAATCCTGGAGAACACAGTCCCTGATGCCAGTGCCTACCCTGTCCTTCGGAGGGCTGTCTCTGCCCTCCAGGACGTGAACACCAATATCAATGAGTACAAGATGCGCAAGGAAGTGGGTAAGTGGGTAAGGAAGTGGGCATTTAAGGGGACACATTAGTGGGAATGCTTCCAGTTACAGAAAATTTATCTAAAATCAGCTTCACCAGTAAAGAGAATGTAGTGGCTTATGTAACTATAAATCCAGAGGTAATGCAAGCTTTAGGTAGGGTTCGATCAGGGTGCTGGCTCCAGTTCCCTGTAACTCCCTTGTCTCTGCTCTTTACTCTGTATCAGCTTCATCTTCAGGCTGGCTTGCCTCATAATAGTAAGTTGTGGCTGTTCCAAGACTCACAGCTGCACACCACACTTACCAGGGTAAGGCAGGGTTTTTTTCCCCTTAGCCACAAAAATTAAATCAAAGTTTCTCTTTGATAGGACCCACCTGGGTCATGTGCTTACCTTGAACTAATCACCAAAGTTAGGGCATCATGAACTGATTGGCTTAGGTCTGGGTTATGTGCCCTTCTTTGAATTAATCACTGTTGCCAGGGGTTTGGAATTATATAAATTGGCTTGTATCAGTCAGCAACCCACCCCTTGAGCTAAAGTGAGATCAATCTCATCCAAACCACATGACTGCCACACTGTGGAGGAGAAATCAATAGCGGGGAGGTAAAGAGCTGTGCATATATCTGGGGAGAGGGGGACCCCTGCCCCTCAGGTTATTAAAACAGAAAGGTTTGGAAAACGAAACAGTGTCTCAAGTTAAGAGAAACTCAATTACATGACTGAGACAACATAAAAATGGCAATTCAGCTAATGTTTACTAAGGGCTAGCTGTGCCATGCTTTTTCCTTCATTGTCATATTTGGTCTTTGCACTAACCCTCTGAGGTTGGCCCTGTTAGCCCCATTTCACAGTCAGGTAAAATGAGAGCATGCATCACTTGCTTCCTATCGCAGAACTGGTAAGGGACAGAGCCAGGTTTCAAACTCAGGTCTGGAGTCTTCACCACCATGCTGTACTGTATTTAGCAGCTTTGGACTTCCTCCCCACCTGCTTCTCCATCCTACGACAGATCAGTAGGAAGCACTGATTCAGGACCGGGAAGCGTGGCTCCCAGCTGGCCTGGCTCAAAGTGGTTGAGGGACCCCAGGCAAATCTCTCCTCCCTGGGTTCTTCTTTAGGAAGTTCATTCAGACCCTCTGTCTTACGTGACTCTCCCAGCAATCCTGCGAGGTGGCTGGTCCCATTTTACAGATGAGGAAACTGAGGCCCCAAGGAGTGGTAACTTCCCAAAGTCAAGCAGGCAGGAAGCTCTTCAGCCAGGGCTCACACCTCAGACAGAGGACCCTGTGCTCTTCCTGTGTGACTCACCAACCTGATGAATGTGACCCTGATGGAGCAGAGGGCCCAAGCAGGTGCCCAGCCAGGCATGTCCGTGACATCCGCTTTCCTGAGTTGGCTTGATCACCGTGCTTCCCCCTTCTCTGTCGTTGCAGCCTCCAAGTACACCAAGGTAGAGCAGCTGACCCTCCGGGAGCGGCTGGCCCGCATCAACACACACACCCTCTCCAAGAAGACCACCCGGCTGAGCCAGCTGCTGAAGCAGGAGGCAGGGCTGATCCCCAGGGTGAGCGTGCGCCTGGGAGGAAGAGTCACATCCAGCCACCCCCAAGGCCAGGCCCTGCACAGTGGGTAGACAGGGGGCTTAGGCTCCTTTCAGAACTGAGGCGATGGAGGCTGAGAGATTGAGGTGCTGGGAAGAGGCAGAGGTGGCACCCCACTTGATTCTGAAGAGCCAGTGGAGGGGTTTCTCCAGTGTCTTGGGCCACTCTCTTTGGGGCCTATTTACACAAATAGGAGAGCTGGTCTCTGGGTTTGGGCAAAGGACCAGCCCTAAATAGCTACTTCTAGCAGCACAGGTTGGTGGAGTGCCTGCTCTGAAACCAAGCATGCTCACACAATGGAATAAGTGTTCCCACTATCCCCATGAGAAAACAAACTCCGAGAGGGTAAAACCCTTGTCCAGAGTCACACGGCTAGGAAGCCAATGAACTGGGGCTCATGCTTGTGTATCCGATTCCATGCTCTGAATGCAAAACCACTGAGCTACACCACCCTCTCAGCTTTGGGGTTGCGAGAACCAGCTCTGGTGGGCGAGTCTGTGGAAAGGTTGTCCCCGTGAGGACCTGGAACACTGAAGCCGGTGTACACTGCCCCCATGTGGATATTCTCAACCCTCACACACATTGCTTTCAGACAGAAGACAAGGAATTTGATGATTTAGAAGAGAGGTTCCAGTGGGTGTCTCTGTGTGTGACTGAGCTGAAGAACAACGTGGCTGCTTACCTGGACAATCTGCAGGTGAGGACCCTGCAGGGTTCATAAAGGGCGAGTCTGGGCTGGGTTCCCCTGGCAGGAGGCTTGCAGGGCCCGGCCTACAAGCTGGGAAAGGCACCAGCCTCAGAAACCAACTAGATGAGGTCATCCTGTCTCATCTCTTCTGGAGAATGCTGGCCAGCACTCCTCAGCCCCAGGCCATTATACTGGGGGCAGCTGTGAGCCCATTGGAGTTCCTACCACATAGGGCCAAAATTCACTGGAAGCAGAGCCCCGCAGAGCAACTCTGCCAGACCAGCACCTAGAGCAGGGGAGACAAACTCAGGTGCCTAAAGGGGCCAGGCAGGTAATGCTACTGAGTGAAGTGTGCAGGTAACAGACAATCCAATGCAACAGGAGCCTAGTGTCTAACAGGCTGTTTATGAGGCTTTTCAGTGAACTTAAATATAAAATAATATTTGGAATTTGAAGGGCTGAATGAATGAATACATGAATCAAATCTAAAGGAGCAGCTATTCCTCAGCTCTGGGGGGTTGTTCCTGGGTGAGAATATGGGCCCAGTTCTTCTGACTTTAAGAAAAACACACCTGGAAATTCAGGTATTTTTCAGATTTTTGATGACATCTCCTGATGCGTCAATGTGAGCAACTAATTAAATGAAGATTTAAATGCTATGGGGCATTTTTTTAATGCATTGATGTAAATAGGAAAAGTTAGAGAAAAGTATTAATAGAACATGTGGAATATGGACATGGGAAAAAAGAAACGCACTGCTGGGTGCAGTGGCTTACGCCTGTAATCCCAGCATTTTGGAAGGCTGAGGCGGGCAGATCACTTGAGGTCAGGAGTTCAAGACCAGCCTGGTCAACACGGTGAAACCTTGTGTCTACTAAAAATACGAAAAACATTAGCCAGGCAAGGTGTCACACGCCTGTAGTCCCAGCTACTCAGGAGGCTGAGGCAGGAGAATTGCTTGAACCTGGGAGGCAGAGATTGCAATGAGCCAAGATCATGCCACTGCACACCAGCCTGGGTGACAGAGTGAGACTCTGTCTCAAAAAAAAAAAAAAAAGAAAAAGAAAAAAACCCCACAAAGGGGCATGTAAATGTATGAAGTTCAAGAAGCACTGGAATGAGGAGAAAGATGTTGACTCAGTCTAAGGCGGAACTTTCTAATCACTTAAGCTGTGTGAGAATAGAATCAGCTGTGTGTGTCCCTCTCATTGGGGGTGTGTAGAGAGCCTGGAAAACGTCTTCAAGGTATGGTGGAAGGGGATTCCAGCGTAAGATGGCCATGACAGGCCATGATTGGATGTTTCTCCTTGGTACTGGGTCCAGGCTTTCCTCTACTTCAGGCCGCACGAATACAATCTGGACGTCCCCGAGGGGCCTGCAGTGCAGTATTGCAATCTGGCAAGAGACCTTCACCTTGAGGCCTTCCTGAAATTTGTGAGTGGAACTTTTCCTTTCTCCTTTCTTTGTTAGGCAGGTGGTAGAGCTTACAAGAATAATATTTAGAAGTCAGGCACTTTGGCCAGGCGCGGTGGCTCACGCCTGTAATCCCAGCACTTTGGGAGGCCGAGGCAGGCAGATTGCCTGAGCTCAGGAGTCTGAGACCAGCCTGGGCAATACGATGAAACCCCATCTCTACTAAAAATACAGAAAATTAGCCGGGCGTGGCAGTGTGTGCCTGTAGTCCCAGCTACTCAGGAGGCTGAGGCAGGAGAATTGCTTGAACCCAGGAGGCAGAGGTTGCAGTGAGCCGAGATCATGACACCGCACTCCAGCCCGGAGACAGAGTGAGACTCCTCAAAAAAAAAAAAAAAAAAAAAAAAGAAGTCAGGCACTTTACACAATTGCCACATCTGTAATCTTCCTGAGTGGTCAGCAGCATAGAGATTATTATTAGTGCACTTTACTGATAAAAATAGCCCCCACTAACATTTATTGAGCCTCACTATCTGCCAGGCTCTATGCTAAGCCCTTTATATTCCTTACATCATTTAATCCTCACCATATGGTTTTGGGGGTGGCTACTTTGAATAACCCCATTCTGCAGGTGAGATATTGAGGCTCAGAGGGGGTCACCTCCTGGGTCATTTATACAGATGGTCAGTGATAAGCTGGGATCTGAGCCCCAAAGACTCTTGACCACCACTCTATACAAAATCTTTTCTAAGGCTGGGCAAGGTGGCTTATGCCTGTAATCCCAACACTTTGGGAGGCCAAGGCAGGAGGATTGCTTGAGGCCAGTTGTTAGAGACCACTGTGGGCAACATAGACCCTGTCTCTACAAAAAATAATAATAATAAAATTAGCTGGGTGTGGTGGCATGTGCTAAGGTGGGAGGATCGCTTGAGCCTGACAGGTAGGCTGCAGTGAGCTGTGATTGCATTGCTGCACTGCAACCTGGGAGACAGAGTGAGACCCTGTCTCAAAAAAAAAAAACAAACTTTTTCAAGGTCTTTGCATAATAATGATTCAAAGTGCTATGTAAGATTGAATGCCTATTCTGTGCTAAGCACTCTGTTAAGCTCATTACATGCATCGTCCCCATTTTTCAGATGGGCAGATTGAGGCCCAGAGAAGTTAGATAACATGCTAAAGGTCCCAGCTAGTCAGTGGGAGTTAGGCTGGAATCCAGGCCTGCATGCTTCCAAAGCCCCTTCTCACAGCCCCTGCCGTTTGCCACCTCCTTTCCCGACTCCCACGCTCATGTCTCCCCACAGAAGCAACGGCTAGAAGGCCTGGTGTGGCAGCCACTGTGCAGCCTGGCCAAAGCCCTGCTTGGCCCTCAGAACCTGATCAAGAAGCGTCTGGACAAGCTACTGGACTTTGAGCGGCTGGAAGAGAAGCTGCTGGAGGTGGGCAGTGTGACCTACCAGGAGGAGGCCGCCCGGCACACATACCAGGCACTCAACTCGCTGCTAGTGGCTGAGCTCCCACAGTTTAACCAGCTGGTCATGCAGTGGCTGGGCCAGATCCTGCGCACATTCGTGACCCTCCAGAGGGACCTTGCAAAGCAAGTGCTGCAGAGGGCAGAGGGCAGCATGGCCCAGGTAAGGCCTCTGGGACTTGGACACCTGTGGGGAGTAGCCAGGCAAGGCCCTGCAGCCCCATCAGCCAGCTGTGTGTAGGGGCTAGGATGGAGGGAGGATGGGCCTGAAAACAGGTCATCAGGCCCTTAGGAAGAGGCAGTGGGAACCTTCCAGATCTCTCTCATGCCCAGTCTCCCTCTGTTAGTGAAGTCAGACCATGAAAGCAAGGATAGGACTGAGATTTCAGACCATTCCCAAGTCCTGCAACTCAGAAGCAGAAGAAGCTTTGCTCATACAATGGCAGATCTTGGGATTGATCTCTGGAGTGTACTAGAAGTTGATGACAGAGACAGAAGGTTGTTTCTACACAGTAAGGAGTAAATGTCTCAAGCCGGTGTTACTATTACTACTTCTAGCAGCCATCTTCTCATGAGTATTTAGGATGTACCTGTTTGGAGCACTCTCCATGCATGATCTCATTCAATCCTCATAACAACCCTACAGAGGAGGTATAATTATACTCATTTTAAAAATAAAGAAGCCAAGGCACGGAGAGGTTAAGTAGCTTGTCTAGGGCCACACGGCTAATAGCAAGCATTGAACTCTGACAGTTCAGCTCCAGGGCCTGGACTCTGAACCACAACACTCAAGAGCCTGTAAAAGGAGCTACCGGCTGAAAGCATAAATAGGTTCCACAGAGGTTTGGATAAACCTCCAAATGCAAACTTTGATTTTAGAATTTGGAAGACTGGAGTTGATACAGGAAAGAACACCCAACTGCTTCCAGATCTTGCCCTCAGATGTCAACATCAGAGCTGAATTGCTGTTGGGTCCAACCTTGGGATCAGTTTCAATACTCCTCATATCACACACTGTTTCCTGTGTGTCACAGTCTCCAGCTCAGCTTTTCCCCATCCAATTCTTTGCATGAAAATTCTACTAAGATTTGCCTTCCCCACCCCATCGCCTTTCCAGCCCACAGCCCTCCCCTCCAGCACACAGCTGCTGGATGTGGCCACTCTGCACAGACACCTGCCTCAGCTTAGAATGTCCCTCTCCATTGTCCCTGAGCACTTTCAGTGTCTGGCATAGAGTAGGAGCTCCCCAAACAGGTGGCAGATGAATGAGTCTCTCCATGAAGCTCTCAGAGCTCCCCATCTCCTGAGGGGGAGAAGTCATCTCCCTATCCTCTGTACTCCAGCAGCCCTGTGGATGGAACTGTGCTTAGTACTTTTCAGAGCCTGCCTTCTGCTGCAGGAATCCATGAATGTGTTTCTCCTCAAGCAGGGGGACTGGGGCTGCAAGCTTTTTCTCTTTTTGGCCCTCACAGAGTTCTGTCCCAGACACTCTGCAAATTGAATTAGGCCTGAACCATCAGTAAAAGAACTGTCTCTCTTCCTTGAGGGCAGAAGAGTAAATCTGATGAGGTGATCTTTTCCCTCTCCTATAGCCTAGAGGTTTTCTCTCTTGGGCTGCCCCAACCCCTTGCATTAAATCTGGGATGTGCAGAGCTAGGGAGTGTTTGGGGATGCCAGTAGAGAGGTGGTCACGTTTATAAAAGCAGAAAGTAAGGGCGCTTCCTGATTGGTCGATCAGAGTCTGCTGGTGACAGCTGCCAGCCTGCCTTATCTGTGTCCTGTGGTCCATGCATGTGGCCTGTCCCTGTGGAGCCTGGAAAAGGCTGCAGGCAGAAACCTCAATCTCCCTGAATCCTGGTGGGAGGAAGGCTCTAGGTCAGCACTAAGAACAATGAGTTTGGTGACAAGCTGTTAATTTGGTGACAAGCTGTGGTGTCTCACTCACTCCTAGGTTGTCTGATGAAAATGCAAGAGATCCTGCACAGGGGCAAGGTCTCAGGACAGAGTATCACTCAGAACTCCTTGGGTTGAAAATAATATAAACCCAAAGCAAGCCAGGGATCTCATTGTCCCCTCTTGCCCAGCTCTGTTGACAGTGTCTGTCCCCACTTAGCTGCCCCACCACCACGTCCCAGAGCCTGCCTTCAGGAAGCTGGTGGAGGACGCACTGGGCCAGACGAGTAACCAGCTTCGCGCCTTTCAAGAGACCTTTGAGAAAGTGCTGCCACCTCCCACCACACAAGTAAGCATCCTTCCTCCACCCCAAAGACTGTCCAGTTCTTCACTGGCCAGTAGGGTGAGGCTCCATCCATCCCCTCTTTCCTTTCCCTTTTTGTCCCCCAGTGTTTCCTGTTATCCATGGAAATATGTTCTCTTCTCTCTCCTTTCTCTTTGAGCTGGGGTGGGGGGACACACCCAGATACATACACACTCTTTACATCCAAGAAGTAGAAGAACAGCACAGAACTTCTGAGTCAAGAAAAAGAAAACTCAGACCTTTTAATATTAAGTGAAATTAGACATAATGATGGGCAACTGGCATTGACATCCAAAAACCTAGAACTTCTTCAAATTGTCATCAAAAGGTATCCTTGGCCAGGCATAGTAGCTCACACCTGTAATCTCAGCACTTTGGGATGCCGAGGTGGGTGGATCACTTGAGGCCAAGAGTTCGACACCAGCCTGGCCAACATGGCAAAACCCTGTCTCTACTAAAAATACAAAAATTAGCTGAGCGTGGTGGTGTGCACCTGTAATCCCAGCTACTTGGGAGGCTGAGGCAGAAGAATTGCTTGAGCCTGGAAGGCAGAGGTTGCAGTGAGCCAAGCAAAGGTATCCTTTTCCTTCCCTGCCTTCTAATGCCAGCTTCAACATGAACATTCAACATAAATAAAAATTTTGATTATGTCATTTAAATTTCCTATTGCTGTGGTATTTTTTATTGCAAAGAACAGTATTTCAGCTGCATGATGGTTTACAAAGCTTTGGCTGACCAAATGCTTTTGTTTTCTTTTTTTTTTTTTTTTTTTTTGAGATGGAGTTTCACACTGTCGCCCAGGGTGGAGTGCAGTGGTGTGGTCTTGGCTTATTGCAACCTCCACCTCTCAGGTTCAAGCGATTCTCCTGCCTCAGCCTCCTGAGTAGCTGGGATTACAGGCACCCACCACTACGCCTGGCTAATTTTGTATTTTTAGTAGAGAGGGGGTTTCACCATGTTGGCCAGGCTGGTCTCGAACTCCTGCCCTCTGACCTCAAGTGATCCACCCGCCTCAGCCTCCCAAAGTGTTGGAATTACAGGCGTGAGCCACCACGCCTGGCCCCAAATGCTTTTTAAAAAATGTATTTTCCTTTAAAATATAAGGAGAGGTTATCTGTTCTAGTCACTTGTAAGTGTACCCAGGCAGTCTGTGTTTTAAAAGTAACTGAAGCAGCTGTAGGGAAGAAGGGTCTCCTCAGACTGTGGCAAGACCTGGATCTGAGAAATTGAAACTGTCCCCTCACATGCAACATGTGAACTGAAGAGTCAGGAGACAGCCCTGAGATTCCCCAGAGGGAGAATGGGACCCCAGGGACACAGAGAAACAAGAACAGGAGCCCAGCAGAACAGGACAGATAAAGGTAGCCCACACCTGGCCCAAGTGCCGCGAACATAGGAGACCTTCACAGCCTGATATCTGCCACAAGGCTGCAGGCTGACTCCTCATTGGCCCCATCTGTCCCCGCTCTTACTCTACATGGAGAGTTTTGCCCAGCAGAGACCTCACCGACCAGGGGTGTGCCGTGGGCCCCGAGACTTGGGGAGAGAGCACGGGTGCAGAGGATAAACAGCAGAGCAGCCACTTGAATGTGTCACCCCTTCCCACCCTCCCACCTCTCCACACACACACACACAAACCTCCTGCACATTCCTGATGTATCTGGCTGAGGGTATAGAACCCAGCACAAGTGAGGTGGTCTCCCCGGACAGGAGCAGCCCTCATGGGATCTTTACAAGCCCTCCTTGGGGGCCCTCCCAGGGGTGACGCTGTTCTCTGCACAGGGAGGGCCGGTCAGCCTTGAGAAAGAAGGCCAGCATTTGTGACACCACTGGCTCTTATACTCACATGCATATCACTGTCCTAAAAGAAATGACCACAACACCACTGTTCTCAAAGAAAACTACCTCGTCTCTACATTCCTGTTTAAGGACCTGTTTAGAAACATTGGGATCTCCTGGTTCTAAATCCTGAGACGCCATCCCCTTTGGGGCAAGGATGTGGCAGAGTCTGTGGCCAAATGTTCCTGAAGGGCATCTCTGCCTGCCTCCCCAACCCAACACCTCCCCACAAGGAGTAACCACATAGAGCATGGTGAACACACACACACACACACACACACACACACACACACACATGCCTCTCTCAAGACAGAGAGTAAATACATATTTAACATATTTAGTTTCTTATTGATTTTGCAAAAAGAGGACAAGCATCCCTGAGTCTCTCCTTGTTGATACTCTTCTGGAAGCAGTATCATGCAATGGAAAAACAGGAAATGCCAGGAGATTTTTGGATAAGCTGAAAGTGCCACTGAATCATTCTTTCCAGCTAGATGGCAATTTCGTCTAGGTAAAACTCTCTCCTGTATTTCTACTACACCATTCTCAAAGTTTTCCACATTGCCCTGTAAATGGCAGGTGCTCCATAAATGCCTGTGGACTGAAAACTCATAGAATCAAAGGTTACATGCCCTTGTTCGTGCATATGTGGAATCCGCCATGTGCTGGCCCTGGCTGGCTATTTAAGAAACCAGATGAATAAGGTCTGGTGCCCACATGAAACTCACACTCTAATGGAATTGAAAGACCTGTCCGAGGCATTCTGCTGTGGGATAACTTAGCCTGATGGTATGGGCAGAATTTAGGGCCCAATCCTAGGAGTTCAGTAACTGAGAGATTTCAGAACTTGAATTAGAATTTTAGAGAATCCCAGAAATTAGAAGTTTCTTCCGAAACGCCGTAGGCTGCTAAGAGCCAGCCATCTGCTAGTGAGGGCCCTGTTGCCCTGATCAGGGTGGGCCCTTCAGTGGCAGAGTTATGATCAGGCCCAGTACTCCTGGCTGTCAAAATGTGAGCAAATGTTGGTGCCAGCTTTGACAGGTTTATTCAAGCACTTGTGTCTGTCTGTGCTCCTCCTCTCCCAGCCGCTCCTTCCAGGGTCTGAACGCCAGGTGCAGGCTCTCCTGAGCAGGTATGGCCCTGGGAAGCTGTACCAGGTGACAAGCAACATCAGTGGGACTGGGACTCTGGACCTGACTCTGCCTCGGGGCCAAATCGTGGCCATCCTTCAAAACAAGGACACCAAAGGCAACAGCGGCCGCTGGCTGGTGGACAGCGGGGGTACGTGGGCCTTTGGGAGCCCTTCTTCTCCTTCTGGGAAAACTACCCCACAGAAGCCAGTGCAGAGACCCGGGCACTCTTGTGGGTCAAAGTCTGGCTGGGCATTCCAGGATGGGAGTAGGCACAGGTGACACACACAGGGCTCAGGGCACAGTCAGTTTAGAGTGACTCCGTGGGACATGAAAAGCCAACAAGAGGAATTGAGGCATTCATTGCAGGGTCTATCATGAAGCACCTATGGTGTACTGGGCGCTGACCATATAAGACAAGGCCCCTGCCTGGAGGGCCTTGCAGACCACTGAGGTCAACAGGGCTATATGGAGAGAACTCCAGGACCACCCTGAAAGATGGAGATGGGCACCGGAGATAGAATGCTTGGACCCTGGCTACACTGCCAGAAGTCTGATGTGCAGAATGAGGGGATCGATCATCCTGCCCACTCCATACTGGTCATGGCCTTGGGAAGTGCTGCTGAGGTCTGGGTGCCCCAGTGTAACTGGGCTGACGGGAAGTGGCACCATGAATCCAGGTGAGATGGCGTAGGAGAGCATCTTCCGAAGAGGGGTGTGTGACCCACAATATGAGGGGTGCCTGAGATTATTGTCAGGGGATCCACAGTTTTTCCCCCTTCAGACAGTGTATTATAATTGTTACTTAAGCATTTTAATGTGTATTAGAAAAAATATAAGTAGTCCATAATTCCATGATTATAATCCTATTATTGTATATAGTACAAGATGAAGTTTTAAAAAGTGAGTCAATTAAAAAATTAAGAAAGCGGTACAAATCAGACAGAAATCATGAAACAGCACTTCCATGACTTAAGGTGGGAACAACAGAACGGGTATTAAGCAAGGCCCCCGAGGCCAAGATGACAGGATTTGGATTCCAGCTCCACCACTTTGCTGACTGTGTGATCTCAGGGAAGTCATGGAGCCAGTCTGAGCTCGGCTGGTTGAACGTAAAATGGAGAGGATAATATCACTGGCTGCCCTCAAGAGTTGATGTGAAGACTATGTAATCAAATGCTTGCTCTGTAGTTTGGCACACCCTCAGGAAGTGATAGCCATTCATAACGACAGCAATCAGAACAGCACTGCACTAGTTGCTGCACATAAAGGAACTGGGGTCACGTGGAGAGGAGAAAGGCAGTCTCTGCCTCCTGGGAAAGGCAGTCCTGGGGAGAGGAAGCAGCTCTTGCTCTGGGCAGACACCAGAGGGGCATGGGAGCTGGCGGCTCCATCAGATAAGCAGTTTTCATGCCAGTCCAGGGACAAACTTTTAGTCTCTATCATAGCTGATCAAAGGGAGTCGTCTGTCCGGTAGGGAATGAGCCCCCCATCACTGGGGTGTGTGAGCAGAAGCCAGAAACTGTGAGTGTGGGGCAGGGGGGTTCAGGGTTCCTAGATGACCTTTTGGTTCTCTTGGGTGTTGAGAAGCTGTGTTGGAGACATTTATATCCATTGATTTTGTCCCTCGTTAAAAGGGACGGGAAGGTGGCCCGCAGCCTGCTAACCTTCTGCATGCTCCCTAGGACATCGTGGGTATGTGCCGGCTGGGAAACTGCAGCTGTACCATGTGGTCCCCAGTTCAGAGGAGCTCAGAAGGCAGGCGGGGCTGAACAAAGACCCCCGATGTCTAACACCAGAGCCCAGCCCAGCTCCAGTGCCCTCTATTCCCACCGTGAACCAGGTGAGTATAGGAGAGAGCTGGGGGCTTGCCTCCCATCCGCCATCCGGACTGTGGCTTGGATTTTCCTTGTCTCTCAAAGTCTATGCCCCTCCTGTCTGGTGGGGCTGCCACTCTGTGAGACCAAGGCTTTGATCAATGGCCATGCCAGTGTCCCAGCCAGGAGTGGGACCTGAAGAAGGGGGCCTCCCACCCCTACCACAGCAACCACAGAGAACTAACCCCTTGTTCCCCATCAGCAGGGCAAGTGAGATTCGTTCATTCATTCATTCATTCATTCATTCATTCATTCATTTGCCAGGCACTGTACTAGATGAGAGATACAATGATGAGCAAAACTAAATCATGGTCTTTGCTTTCCTCAAACTTCTAATCTGAGAGTAGGGAAAACAGTGATTAAGAAAATAATTTCATGACTAACTGAAGTTAAAGTTAATAGCAGAGATAAGTACCAGAGCCCTAGGTGTGGAGAGGTCCAGGAAAGGTTTTGCTGAGAAGAATGGTGCTCTTTCTCAAACAGGAAGGGAGAGAGGGAATTAATTGGATAAAGAGGGTGTACTGGGGTGCAGATGGAAAGAGCTCTGCAGAAAAGGCCCAGTGACAGGAGAGGGCAGGAGGTGTATGAGGAACCAAATGAAGCCAGTGTGGCCGGAGAAGAAAGGGGACAGACTGGAGTGTCGTGCTGCTGGAGAGGTGGGCAGGGACAGGCCAGCAGGGCCTTGTGGCCTTGACAAAGGTGTCAGTCTCAGTCTTTCTCTGAAGAGCAATGGGCAGCATGTGTATGCGCGTTCATGGCGGCATTATTCATTGCAGCCAAAAAGTAGAAACAACCCACAGGCCCATCAATATGAATGGATAAACACAACGCGAGCTCTTTGTACAATGGAATATTATTCAGCCATAGAGACGAATGAAGCACCGGTACATGCTGCAGCATGGACAAGCCTTGAACACATGCTGCTAAGTGAACAAAGTCAGATGCAAAAGGCCACATAGGATTCCATTATGTGGATGTCCAGAATGGGCAAATCCGTAGAGATAGAAGGTGGATGAGTGGCAGGGGCTGGGGGTGGGAGGTGGGGAATGGGGACTGCTAACTGGTGTGAAGTTTCTTTTTGGGGGTGATGAAAATGTTCTGGAATTAGATAGTGGGGATAGTTGCATGTGTCTGCAAATATACTAAAAACCTCTGAATTGTACACTGTAAAAGGGTGAGTATTATAGAATGTGAATTATATCTGAAAAGTAAAGTGTTTGGAAGCCTTTAAGGGATTTGGCTTTGCGGGGATGGAGTCCATGAGCGGGGAAGAAGTTCAGTGGGATGTTGGAAGGATGGGATGAGACAGTAAAGCTGGGCTGCATGTATTGTGAACCTCCCTCAGTGGAGGCAGCTCTCACAATGATCAGCAGTTGAGGGTGGCAGGGGGTGTACCACAGGGGAAGCAGGAGCAACAGAAAGGATCTGGACAGACTCGGATGCCTCGGGCCAGGGTGGCTGGAGGAGCCTGCCGCAGGCTGTGAGTGCTGCATAGGTGTCTGGGAACCCTCTGCTCTAGCGCTTGTGCCACACCCACCGGGAAGGCTGTCAGGCCAGCATCCTTCGGCAGTAGCCAGAATTAAAGCACCAGGGGCTACAAAGCACCCACCAGAGCCCCACGGGAGGGCCTGACCACCCAGCTCAGCCTCTGCCCCGGTGCCTCTGGGGACAGGAATGAGGTTGCCCCTGCCGCCCAGCTCCAGTCAATGGGGGTGGTGTCTCAGGGACTCCCCATCCAGGGGCTCATTTGGGTGAGCTCAGCTGTCTATCTGCCCAAGCATATCAGCTGCTTCCTCTGGGACTCTGCAGGACTTGCCCGGGATCATCCCAGCCCTTCCATGGTGCTTAATGTTCCTGAGGCCTGACCATCAATAATGACAGTAATGGTAAAACAAACAAACAAAAAACCTAAGCAGCCTGCATTTATTGAGCCCTTGCTATGTATGTATCAGGCACTGTGTAAAACCCTACGCATGTATTCCTTCATGAAATTCTCTCAATGACCTGAAGGGGATGGGACCATTCCCTTCATTTTGCAGATGGTAGAACAGGCTCAGAGAGGTTAAATATTAGCCTAATACATGCCCTCCTTGCCAATTGTTTTCTCTAGTTCAATTTGTTTTTCTTTCTTTCTTTCTTTCTTTCTTTCTTTCTTTCTTTCTTTTTCTTTCTTTCTTCCTTCCTTCCTTCCTTCCTTCCTTCCTTCCTTCCTTCCTTCCTCCCTCCCTCCCTTCCTTCCTTCCTTCTTTCCTTCCTTCCTTCCTTTCTTTTTTACTCTTTTTTTTTTGGGGGGGTCTGGCTCTGTGGCCCAGGCTGGAGTGCAGTGCCATGATCTCGGCTTACTGCAGCCTTACCTCCCGGGCTCAATTAATTCTCCCACCTCAGCCTCCTGAGTAGCTGGGATTACAGGTGTGTGCCACCATGCCCGGCTAATTTTTGTATTTTTAGTAGAGGCAGGGTTTCACCATGTTGGCCAGGCTGGTCTTGAACTCCTGATCTCAGGTGATCTGCCCCGCCTCTACCTCCCAAAGTGCTGGGATTATAGGCGTGAGCCACCACACCTGGCCCAGTTCTATACTTTTCTGTAAAAAGTAAACAAGTTGCCCAAATCCTTGTCTCCACTTTCAGCTGGGAAACTGGCCTGGGCAGCTCAAACCATTAGATCTGGAGAGGGAGAGGGTGCTGAGTCTGCTCAGTGATGTGGCAGTAGTAGATCAAAAATATCTGTTTGGAGGTCAGACAGGCCTAGATTCACTGCTGTGCAATTTTGAGTAAGTTCCTTGACTTCTCTGATCCTCATTTTTCTTATCTGAAAAATGCAGCAAACAGAATGATAGAATTATTGTGAGAACCCAAACCCAATAGAGTGCTAGGACAGTGCCAGTCACATAGTATGGGCTGTGGTACTAGCAGATGCAGTCATTGCCTTTAGCACAAAAGATGTACTTGGGAGGTGACGAGCGTCCAGCAATGGGGACGAGAGCCAGGTGGATGGGAACAGGATAAACAGCCTCTCTGGATCCAGTCTGTCTACCTTCTCACCCTGACCATTTCTGTGTCACTCCCCATGTGTTTCAGGTCATAGCCGCGTACCCTTTTGTGGCCAGAAGCAGCCATGAAGTGAGCCTGCAGGCAGGCCAGCCCGTGACCATCCTGGAGGCCCAGGACAAGAAGGGGAACCCCGAGTGGAGCCTAGTGGAAGTGAATGGACAGAGGGGTTATGTGCCTTCTGGCTTCTTGGCCAGGGCTCGGAGCCCAGTTCTGTGGGGCTGGAGTCTGCCCTCTTAGGGTACCCTCTTTGGAGCCTACATTGCCAAATGATGGGGGAGGCTTAGAGGCTCTGACCCTGGAGGGAAAAGAAGCGAAGGAAAGGTGGAGGTGGAAGGGAAGACCAGGCCAGGGTGGGTGAAGCACACTCAGGCAGCCAGAAGACATGGGCGGGCCTCGCAGAGTGCTTGGTGTGGTGGGGGCACAGGAGGCTCCAGCCAGGACTGCTCATTATGTCTGCATAAAGAACTCATTCCAACCTGGGGTCACAATGCACTTGGACAGCAGGTCACAGCTGATTGGCCAGGACTCTCCATAGGTTATGGCCAGTCTTAGCTGTGCCTGCATCCGGGCCTGCCTGTGGGCGTGGGTCACACGGGATAATGTTACCCGCGTGCTGTGTGGTTGCAGGAAGCGGGTTCTGGAGGAGTCCAGAACTGCCTGGTCAGACAGTTCACTTGCTACACATGGTATCAGGAGACATCATAACCAATGAGTCAGCTTTTATTTCTCTTGCTGGAAGCTGAGTTTATCTTGGGCAGTGACCCACTGGGAGCCCTCTCAAGTGGGGAAGCCATGGATTTATCAGTGTAGCAGGGAGGTTCCCAAGACTCTTAACTGGTCCTGGGAGTGGGTGTGACCAAGTCATAGTTCTGGAATGTGTGTAGGCAAATTCAGAGGCTGTTCCAGGGAAGAGGGGATTTTGATACTGTGTTAGGTGGGGTGTGTGAGGCTGTTGGCAGCAGGTGAACAGCTACTGCTGTGTTCTCTGGACTAGGGAACAAAGGGGTATGCAAATCATAGAGGAAACTCTGGGCAGGCGGTGATAAGGCCTGGTGGGTGGGGAGGTTAGGGAATGGCTTGCTTTCCTGTTTCTGGTTAGAAGGGGAGCCAGGGGGAACCCCCAGTGGTTTCAGGTGGCCCCTGAGGTCCTGGAGGCAGCCGTGGATGTGATGCGATTGGCTGTGGGACCTTAGATGTAGGACACAACTTCAGTGTTCCCATCCAGAAAGACCTCACTCACAGGGTTGTGCTGAGAATGACGTGGGGCTAAGCATGCAGAGCTCCCTGTAAACTGTGAAGTATGATACAAATGTAAATGACAGCAGTCATCTCAGGGTGGCCCCCGGCATGCTGCCCTCCCCCATGCCCATGCCTGTGGCAGCAAACCTTGTTCATCAGTATAGCTTTCTTTCCTGTAACCCAGGATCTACCTTGGGGGGCTTCTCAGTACTGCATTCTATGTAGCCAGCCTCTTTAACTTGGTAAGTGAGCCACCCCATTCTAGAACCTGGAAATTGGAGCCCCTCAAAAACAGTTCCTGTTCAAAGAGGAGCGACCTGCTGGGGCAATGTTGGGTGCAGTGCAGTCCCTGCTTGGGGTGGTCATGTCTAGGCTGTTGCTCTGGGCAAAGATAAATTGCAAGATTCACAGAAATGGGAAAATGTGACCAAGTGTGATCTTAACAACTGACAAAGTTTGTAACCAACCCAAGTTAGAATGTGTGTCAAACAGAAGGTAGTTTAGATATGTTTCCAAGAACATGTCTATGTTATAACCATAGTGCCTAAGCAGTGAGCTCTGGTTTTTGAAGGGCTTTTAAGAAATATATACATGTCTGTGTCAGTCTATAACTTGCCTCCTCTGGGCCTGTTAAAGCATGAAGACTGCATGACACAAGAGAAATGCAAGCCCTACGGTTCCTTTCTCAGCAGCAAATTCACTTTAGAGGATGCTCTTGACTCATTCTGCTCTTTCCTGCTCAGATTTCTGATAAAAATAGAGAGCATAGGGGAACAGATAATGAAATAGGAAACCCGCTCGTGGGTTCCACAGATACCTACCGAGGGCCTACTGTGTGCTAGAATTGTAGCTCAGGAGTTCTCAGTGTAGCTGCTCACTGAAGTTACCATGGCAGGTTTCAACTGGCAGAATCCAGGCTCCGTCCCACCCAGAGATTCTGATGAAATTGGTTTAGGGTGTGGCTCGGGCCTCAGGAATTCAGAAAGCTTCCCAGGTGCTTCCAATGTGCAGCCAGGGTTAGGGACCTCTACCCTAGACACAAAGTATTGGACAGATAGACCTGGTGCCAGAGATGGCCATGAGCTGTAAGCTAGGAGGTGCCCCACCTGAGCTCTGCACTAGCTAGTTCAAACAGGCTCTTTAGAGGCAGTGTGAAAGGGGACAGCCTGTTCTGCCAGGTCTCAGAATGTATATTTATTAAGTGCCATTAAAAGGGACCTGAACAAAATTGGATGTCTTGTAGGCATAAGGGAGGAAAATAAAATATACTTGGAACCAAGTCTATGTCATGAAGGGAAAATAAAAATGTATTCAGTAGCACGTGGGTTATGGTTTCTCATAGACCAGGGGATAAGATTAAAAGTCACCGAAGAGTGGGAAAATGCATATTGAGAAGATGAGAATGGCCTGTATTTTCTCCAGGGGAATCTGTGTAATGTGCCTTTTCCCTCTCCAAATGCCTAGAACCATGGCACTGTGTCTTATTTATTTAACCGTTGGGCTGTCTCATACTAAACTTGCAAAGATATTTGCCTATGAACTGAACAAGACTTCTAGGAGTTAAAGTCTGGTTCACAAGGGTACCCCTTGCCTCCTGTGATGGAGTGAGAACTCTTAAACTCCTCAGGCCCCAACTCAGTTGTGGAGATGAGGACAAGATTACAATATCAAAAGAAAGATGAATGAATTCTTGGTTAACATGATGAACCCCAGCTCAATGAGTAACTGATGTGAACTGCCAGGAATAAAGGACTTCAAAGATGGAAAGTCTCTGGAATTTGTGTGACTCTAAACATTGGGTAGCCAGATGCCCCGCTGTGCCATTTGTTTGCTAGACACTTGCTGTATATAAAAATAATATCTTGTTTGCTCAGGTGTCCATTTAATGGACACCCTTCACGCCTCAGGGAGCTGGCCTGAGCTGCTGGGGGATACAGAAAGAAATCAGACAGATGAGGCCCGGTCTTCCAGATCCCAGTCTCTAAGGCAGGCAGATGAGGCACCCATCAATTACGTGCCGTGTAAGTGTCAGGATGAAGTAATGGCAGGTGCCACGCAAGCCAGGGAAGAGGCCTACCTCTGTCTCAGACTTGGCAGCCAAGGAAGGCTTTCTGGAAGAGGTGATATCCAAGCTGAGGCCCAGTGGGTGGTTAGGTGAAGATAGCAGAGAGAGAACATTTGGAGGCCCAGAAGTGCAGCAAACATGGCAAGGAGCCTTGGATTTTATTCTGAGGGCAGTGGGGGAGGCATGAAAGGGTTTGAAACAGAGGAGTGATGTGCTCAGGGTTGTACTTTGGGAAGATCACTAGGCTCTGACTGTGTGCCTGTTGCGCCCACAGGCAACTGCATGCTCCTTGAGGCTGAGAACTTCTGATTCATCCCAGAATCTCCCTAAGCCTTTGTCATGTGCCTCAAGTACTAGATGTTCAATACATATTGCTTAGTAAGCATCCCAGAGAGGATAGGAACACCAAAGCCTTGCCTTCAAGGACTCTCCTGGCTGACTGGAGAGTCAGACATCAAGCAGTTATCTGGCCCTACAGGAAAAGATGCCCTCAGCCCCAGAGGGGTGCTATGGACCAGGCATATAGGTGCTCAGACAAGGGAGAGATTTGGGAAGGCTGAGGTGGCCAGGGGCAGTTTCCTGAGGAAGGTGGTGCAGGTGCTGGGCCTTGTGGGATATGTGAGATTGGAGAGAGCAATCCGGCTGGGTTTGGTGGCTCACACCTGTAATCCCAGCACTTTGGGAGGGCAAGGCAGGTGGATCACTTGAGGTCAGGAGTTCAAGACCATCCTGGCCAACATGGTGAAATCCTGTGTCTGCTAAAAATACAAAAAATTAGCCGGGAGTGGTGGCGTGCGCCTGTAATCCCAGCTACTCGGGAGGCTCAGGTAGGAGAATTGCTTGAAACTGGGAGGCAGAGGTTGTAGTGAGCCGAGATCACCGTGCCATTGCACACCAGCCTGGGTGACGAAGCAAGACTCTTGTCTCAAAAAAATAAAAATAAAGCAATCCTATGGGATTACTCTGTCATCTACAGGATGGAGGCCTTCTCAGGCCTGGGAGGCAGTGTGGTGGCATGAAAAGGCCCAGCACTTGGCCTTAGAAAATCTAAGTCCACACCAGGCCCCAGTACCTCATGCCTGTAGTCCCAGCTACCCAGGAGGATTTCTTGAGCCCAGGAGGTCGAGGCTGCAGTGAGCTGTGATTGCGCCACTACACTCCAGTCTGGGTGACAGACGGAGACCTTGTTTTTATTTATTTATTATTTTTTTATTTTTTTAAAAAAAAGAAGAAAAAGAAAAAAAATCTGAGTCCAAGACCTACTTGGCCATAGGCAAGCAGCAAATGCCTTGACTACGGATGGACTGTGGTTTCTATGTATGAAGACATCTGCTGATGGCCCCCAGGCTGCTCTGTCCTCCCACTCAGACTCAAAAGTACTCACTGCAGAGTTCTGGCCGTCTCAAGGGTGTGGCAGGACAGAGCCTAAAATACCCTGGGCTGGGGCAAAGGAAAGAGCTGGATTCCACTCTGGCAACATCATGGAATCTGGGATTCTGAATGATTTATTCACTTAACCTTGCTCATTTTTTTTTCTTATCTATAATTACCCAACTTACCTTTTCTGTTTTCTCATCTGTAAAATGGATACAATAATTCCTGTTCTCCCAGGGTTGGTAAAAGGATTAAATAAGGGACAATCAGTGTGCCTGGTGGTAGATGTATCAGGAATATCACGGATATGCATTGATGGCACAGAAGAACTGTGACCACCAGGTGGCAGCAGGGCTCTTCCGATCAGCTAAGGGACGGCTGGGAAGCGCCTTTGGGATCAATCCGAAACGCCCATGGTGCCAGGCAGTTAGTGGAGATGAGAGGAAGGGCCAAGTGAAAGGCATTAGGGGGTGGTGGGGACTGTGTTGACCAGAGCCTGCACACTCAGTCTAAAAAGCTGTAGCTTCTTGGCTCCAACCAACTGTTCCCACATCAGAAGGAGGGTGCCGTGGTACCATTCTGATATTTCAAGAGAAGCCGCCAGGAACCAGAGTTTTTGTTTGTTTGTTTATTTATTATTATTATTATTATTATTATTATTATTATTATTATTATAGACAGAGTCTTGCTCTGTCTTACCCAGGCTGGAGTGCAGTGGCACGATCTCGGCTCACTGCAGCCTCTGCCTCCTGGGTTCAAGCAATTCTCCTGTCTCAGCCACCCGAGTAGCTGGGATTGCAGACATGTGCCACCACACCTGGCTAATTTTGTGTTTTTAACAGAGGTGGGGTTTCACCATGTTAGCCAGGCTGGTCTCAAACTCCTGACCTCAGGTGATCCACTCGCCTCGGCTTCATAAAGTGCTGGAAGTACAGGCGTGAGCCACCGCGCCCGGTCTATTTTTATTTTTTGATGTGACATCTTCCATGTGGAGATCGCGTAGTCCACAACAGTTTGCCTCCTTGCATATTCTGCCTGAATGTGGGTTGAGTGTTCTTGGTGGAGATCTTCTCTGAAGAGTTACTTTCATATCTTTGTATTTCCTGTAAAATCCCTTTCTGCATCGTCACTTTAATCTTCCCTTCATCAGACATTAATTTCCCTTCCTTAGATCTCTGGGAAACATTGTTTCCTTTGTTAATGTTATTATTGTTGTTATTGTCTTCAAATTTTTATTGTTGGTCATATTTTCTGACCCACTAGACAGGCTCCCCGTAATACTAGCATACAAGGTTCTTCGGAGAATTAAATGAGATGCTGACATAAACCACTTAGCCAAGCACCCAGCCCGTTAGTGCTCAATAAACCTACTTGTCATTATTATAGGGACTTCCGAGGAGATGCGTGAAGTTTAGAGGAAGGTTTGCAGGGCCTGTCTGCCTCCCTCTGTGTGGGATGCTGATGAGGCCACTCTCCTATGTAGAAGAAGGCCCCTTGTCCTGGGTCCTGAGGGCTTAGCTGGGGTTGGGTACAGCTCTTCACTCAGGGGCTGCTGTCACACCCCACAGGCATTCCTGGGGCTTTCCTTCCTCTCCCATCCCTGGTGCTGCCAGGCTAGAGCAGTGCTCGTAGGCACAAGCACCTGAGGGTCTCCCCGCCTCTCTCCAGCTGTAGGGTGTTCTGGCATCCACTGCATCTGCAGAAGGACAAGCCGGGCAGGTAACCGGGCAGGTAACCAGGCAATAAGCAGGCACACTGGATACTGATGGAGCAGTTCCTGTGGTTATAGGCTCAGGGCGCTTTGCAGCCAGGAGCATCCTTTCAGGTGTTTCTAGGGGATGCAGCAGCTTTGGGGCCCAAGAGTCTGCTGGAGGCTTCAGTAGAAGCTTAGGGAGTGAAAAGAAGTGGGGACCAGTTTGCCCTCATAGACTGTCACTTATGACTGGGCTCAGGAGCACTAGCTGCTGGCCTTCAGTTAATCCTGGAGGTCTCAGGCAGGACATCTCAGGGTCTAGGACATCTCAGAGTGCTTCTGGGTTCCCCATCTTGGGCCTGTCTGCCTGTCATTGGTCCTCTAGGGTCTGGATATCCTCAGGGCCTGTGAGTGGAAACTGAGTTGTAAGCAGCGGCTGCTGGTTTGGGACAGCGCTGACCCTCAGGCAGGCTGGCCCGGGAGAAACCCAGGACTGGTGCCCTCCCATCCTGAGCAGCTCCTATTACCAGAGGTGGGCTGTTGGCTTGCTTGCCATCATGTTTGTTCCCTGCCTTGCTCTGCTCTGTGCTGCGGGGAACTCCATCTCCCCGGCTCCCCTCCCCTCTGGTTGCCTGGTAGGTTTGGCCAATGGGAGGCACTGGCAGGTGGGAGAAATGCCTCAGCTTCCCCCCTCTCTGCTTCAGGTAGCATCTCTGCCAGTGGCCGGTCTCCTCTGTGGTCCCAGCTCCCACTGGACAGCCCCTCCCTCGTGGTCCCACATCCCATCAGACAGGCCTGGCTGTGCTTCCAGTTTCTGTCTGGTGACACCAGATCCTAGACACTAGGATCTTCCCCGCATGCCTCCAGTGGAGGGGTTGTAATGTCTTTTTGCTATTGTTCATCTCTGGGGTGCTTCTCAGATCTTTCACCTGTGTAACCTACTCCCTAGAATGAATTCCTTCTGTTCTTTTTACACATTTTTAGATGGAGTCTCGCTCTGTCACCCAGGCTGGAGTGCAGTGGCATGATCTCTGCTTACTGCAACCTTCAGCTCCTTCAGGTTCAAGCAATTCTCCTGCCTCGGCCTCCTGAGTAGCTGGGATTACAGGTGCCCGCCGCCATTCCTGGCTAATTTTTGTATTTTTAGTAGAGACAGGGTTTCACCATGTTGGCCAGGTTGGTCTCGAATTCCTGACCTCAGGTGATCCAACCACCTAGGCCTCCCAAAGTGCAAAGATTACAGGTGTGAGCCACCGCGCTCAGCCCAAATTCCTTCTGTTCTAATGCATAGAGTAGTTTCTGCTTTCTGACTGGACAGCAAAATACCACTCAGAAGCCAGGGCTGCAGGGAGGGGCTGGGTCTTGGTGCTATGGGATCCCTGGCACCTCCCTGGTACCTGGTCCCTCAGGCAGCCCAGCCCTTGGGGAACAATGGAAATCATCTCTAGGTCTGTCTGCACCTTCCCTGGTTCAGGGGGCTGTCAGCCCTTCCTACATGGAGCTCTTGGAATGTCTTCAGTCCCAGAAGAGCTGAGCTGGTCATGCTCCAGTATCAGTGGCTGTGGTAGTCTGCTGAGCTGCCCCAGTCTTGGCTGGCTGAGACCATTACTGCCAGGCCCAGAGCAGACAAACACAGAGGAAATCCAAGGGCACTGTGTCAGTGCAGAGCCAGGGTTTGGGGAAGGGCCAGGCCCTACAGCCCTGGGGGAGGGGAGGAGGAAACACAATTTTCTAGCCATGATGCCTCAGCAGCATGTGTCTGGCCCCGACTCAGAAGGGGCAGTGAGCCCCAGGTTTGGGAAATGGGAAGTGGGATGGGGCTTCTGGCCAGGGCAGAGGCTGCTGGTCTTGGGGTCTCAGGGCTCCTGGGCACATCAGTAGAGCCTCTGGTGTGGGAATAGAGCAGCACGTTAATAGCAATAACTGCACCCTCTACTCACTACTCACAAGGCTGTTTGAGGTTAAATGAGGGAATCCACTTTACAGGACTAATTCAATGCCTGGCACATAGGAAGCTCTCAAGAGCTGCAAGCTAAAAGACCAAACACAAGTCTCAACGGCAGCCAGCTGCCATGGGCCTCACGCTGTTGGGCTGTCATGAGACTAGTGGTCTGGATGGAGCCCCAGTCCTCTCCCCTGGCGCAGGGCTGGAACTGCGGACACAGATCCAGCTAGAAGAGGGCCGAGTCAGGTGAAGGATCACGGGAGTTGGGAGGGCATGGTGATTCTGGGGCACACTCCCCAGGGATGTGGGGGAGGCAGCAGGTGTCCATCAGGCAGTTGGAGCTGCCGTGGGACACGGGAATGGGCATCTCCTAGTGTCCAGGCAGGTCAGAGGTCAGAGCCAGGTCAGACTGCGGGCAGCAGGGTTTCAATCTTTGGTTGGGGTTCAAGCACTAAGCTCTGGGGAAGGAGAGATCAGGCCAATGAAAGATACAGAGATCATAGCAGGAGGCAGCATTGAGAACTGGGCACAGGGTTAGAGTATGACTGTCAGTGCAAGGGACTTTGTATTGGGCTCTGGTGGCTGCCCTAGAGCTGCTTAAAACCCTCCCATTTGAGGACAGCACGGTTTCAGGTAGCCATGTGGGGCCAGACTTGGGAGAGTGTCTTGGGATGAAGAGGTGGGGTGGTAGCCAGAAGGCCAGACTTCCCATGCAAAATACCCTCGTTCAAATCCTGTCCCCACACTTACCAGCTGTGTGGCCGCCTTCAAACAAGTTGCTTCATCTCTCTGAAGCCTCACTTTCCTCCTTGTGGGCAAACCAGGAAAGAGTCCTGCCTATGGGGTTGTTGGGACGTGGACACAGGATACATCACGGGAGACTTTGGCACTCTGTCAGGCACGTAAAAGTGCTTAATAACAACTTGATCCTTGGCCACACAAGCCAGTTTTGATCCCTCCCACCCCCTTCCCCGTATTTCTTCCAAGTGTTGCAGGCAGCGACCCCACACTCACACCCGCTGTGCCTTCAGCTTTCTCCCTAATGCCCATGGCTCTGACCCTTCACCGCCAGGAATTCTGAAAAATACCCCATGGCTGCCTGAGTTCTTTCAAAACTGAAAGCAAGTAGATGTCTTAAGAGGCCAAAGGTTGTTCCCCTGGGAACGTAACTGTAACCATGTCCTCAAATACTCTCTGGCGATCAGTCGGCCATCTTGAGTTACTGCAGGCTCCAGGCGCCTCCCCAGTCTGCTGATGGTGCGGTTGCAGCTGATTGGCCGGCGTGTGGGAGTGCACCTTCCCCCTACTTTTTTGTTTTTTAATTTTTTAATCATCTTTCTAAATGCTTTTGTTTTCATTTTTCATCCTCCCTGCTCCCCGAAAATGTCATGGGTCAGAACAGCAACCATAAAATACAAACACAGACCAGGCATGGTGGTTCACACCTAAAGTCTCAGCACTTTGAGAGGCCAAGACGGGAGGATTGCTTGAGTCCAGGAGTTCGAGACCAGCCTGGGCAACATGGTGAAACCCCGTCTCTCGAAAAAAATACAAAAATTAGCTGGGCATGGTGGCACATGCCTTTGGTACCAGCTACTCGGGAGGCTGAAGCAGGAGGATCACTTGAGCCTGCTGAGGCTGCAGTGAGCTGAGATCTCACCACTGCACTCACCAGTTTGGGTGACAGAGTGAGAAAAAAAAAAGAATACAAACACATTAATACACACACACACACAATTGGAAAAATCTCAACATCCATCCCCTTCTTTTTACACACCCCCATCCCACCTCCCACACCAGAGATTCCAGGGTGTGGCACTCCCCTTAGGAGCATTGTGCCCCCACCCCTACCTTGAAAATCACAGCTACCAGCCAAAAGCACTTTGTCCAGATTTACTTTCTGTCATTTATGCTGTGGGTATAATTTTTTTGTTGTTTTTCTTAATGGATAACAATATGCATGTAATACATTATTTTTAATAAAATTAGATATTAAATTTAAATTATATAATCCTCCCCCCAAAATTCGGTCACATTTCTTCAGCCCCCTGTAAGGTACAACATCAACAATAAACACGTACCCTGCAACTTGGAGCTTGCAAACACCTAACCTGCAATTTACTAAGAGGGGAAGATGACGGCAAGCAAGGCTTTGTGTCACTCTTCCCTTAGTCTTCCCCTCTTAGTAAACAGTGCCATCATCCATACAATTGTTCCCACTAGAAACCGGGGCCTCATCCCTGATTCCTGTCTTCCTCTCAGCCCTTCACATCCAATCCTTTCATTTTCCCTCCCAAACCTACCTGAAATTGGTCCACTTCTTGTCCACCTCCACCCTCTCCGCAACTTCACCCATCATCTCTTGTCTGGACTCCTGAAGGTCTCTGCTCCCACCTCAGCCTTCACCCACAACCCACTCTCCATAGTGTAGCAAAGTGATTCTTCAAAATAGGAAATTGGAGAATGTCAGTCCTCTGCTGAAAACTGTACCAAAACCCAGACTCCTTACTCTGAACTAAGAGGCCCTAACTGTCCCACTCACCTTGCACAACCCTCCCCTTGGTCACCATATGAGGGCCACACTTGCTCTGTCTCCGTTTCTCAGTGACTCTTAACTAAGCTTGTCCCTGACTCAGGGCCGTTGCACTGCACTGCCTGTTCCCTTCCCCGGAATGCTCTTCCCCCAGATCTGCCCATCGCCAGTTTTCCTTGCCATGAAGGTCTCAGTGTAAATGTCAGCTCCTGAGTGACGCCTTCCCTGACCACTCAATCTAGTGGCCTCCAGCCCTCCCCATTTCACCCCTCACCACTCATTATTGTATCACCCTGTCTTATTTTCTTATTTTGTTAAAACCTTTTTTTTTTTTGAGACAGGGTTTTTCTCTCACCCAGGCTGGAGTGCAGTGGTGCAATTTCAGTTCACTGCAACCTCTGCCTTTTGGGCTTAAGTGATTCTCCCACCTCAGCCTCCCGAATAGCTGTACCACCAAGCCTGGCTAATTTTTGTATTTTTTATAGAGATGGGGTTTCATCATATTGGCCAAGCTGGTCTCAAGCTCCTGAGCTCAAGCAATCTGCCCACCTTGGTCTCCTAAAGTGCTGGGATTATAGGTGTGAGCCACTGTGCCTGGTCTTGTCTTATTTTCATTACAGAACACATCACTCCTTGTTTTCTTGTTTCTGTATTTGTTCATTGTCTGGCTCACTCATGAGAAAGTAAGCTCCTCAAAGGCAGGGTCTTTATCCTTCTTATTCAATGCAACATTTTGGGACCATACTTATACTAAAAAATTATTCACTGTTTGTCTGAAATTCACATTTTACTAGCTGCCCTGCATTTTATCTGGTAACCTTACTTGAGGCCCGCGGTCTCACATCTTGGGGACATGGGCCCAGGAGAGTGAGGTTGGCATGTGAAGAGGAGACAAGAGAGAAAATACTTCAGTGGAGAGAGACAGAGAGGACACAAGGAAGACAGAGTGTCAGGGAGAGAGAGAGAGAAGGAGACAGCATAGATAATGAGCAGGATTGAATAAAAGTGACGCCAAGAGAGAATGAGGGACAGAAAAAGAGAAAAACAAGAAAGAGTAATAGAATAAGACAGGGTCAGAGAGACAGAGAGAGAAATTGTGAGAGTCAGAGAAAGGTCGAGAGAGAGGCACAGGGATACCAACAGGCCCCTCTGATAGTGTTCAAGTCCCATAGTTCAGTGACCCAGGCTCAGCTCCACCCCTGCTTTTTCTGTAGTTTGTTTACAGGCACCAATAGACTTCCCTTCTGCTTAAGAATAATAGCCAACATCTCTTGAATTTTTGTGCATGCCAGGCTGGGGCCAGATGCTTCGGGCGACTGTCTCCTTTATCCCGTCCCCTCACAATGCTCCTGTGTGATTCCCTCTGCAGAGGAAGAACTGAGGAACAGTTCTTTAAATAACATGCCCAAGGTTACAGAGATGCTAGGCAGCAGAGCTGGGATTCAAACCCACGCAGTTAGTCGCCAGAGCATTTGACCGCCACGTGGGGTCATTGTCAGTTGCAACGAAGGAGGTCCTGAGTGGCAGTTGGGTAGAGCCGATTCAGCAGAGAGGCTGGCTCACACTGGAATGGTGACCCCAGACCCTCAAGAAGTAGATTGGCATGATGTTGGGAAAGTTCTTTATCTTCTCGGAGCCTCAACTTCCTCTTCTGTAAAATGGAGCTGATACTAACATTAGCTATGTCCCAGGGTTGATTGATATGTAGGTTAACTGACTGACTGAGATACACACACACACACACACATGCACACACACACACAGCAGTTACATCAAGTAAGCATTTAAAAATACTCACAGACATTTTCATGATCTTCTGTTCATCTTTGACACCCAGCACAGGATCTGGCATAAAGCCAGTGCTTAGGCTACCTTGATGGGTGATGATGAGACTGGAGAATATTAATGAGAATCCTAATGATCATTTATTCAACAGCTACTACATACCAGGCACTGTGCTAAGCACCTTACAGGCATCTTTCGGTCAACCTCCTGTCAATGTAGGTATTGTTATCCCCATTTTACAGATGAGAAAACTGAGGTCCCATGAAATCAATTGACCAGAAAGGCCACAGAGAGAAATCCAGAGCTAAGATCTCAACCCCAGTCCATAAGGAAAGGACACCAGCTCAGTGACTGTGTCTGCTTTAATGCAGTGGGGAAGTGGATGGATTGCACTGAGATGTTTTCCTGTGGGCTGAGGTTTTCTCTTTTTTTCTTTCTTCGTGTGTGTGTGTGTGTGTGTGTGTGTGTGTCTGTTTGTGATAGAGTTTCACTCTATTGCCCAGGCTGGAGTACAGTGGCATGATCTACACTACATGATCTCACTACAACCTCGAACTCCTGGGCTCAGAGATTCTCCTACTTCAGCCTCCCAAGTAGCTAGGACTACAGAGGTGCCACCACACCCAGCTAATTTCTTACTTTTTGTAGAGAAGGGGTCTCGCTTTGCTGCCCAGGCTGGTCTTGAACTTCTGGCCTCAAAAGATGCCCTCGCCTCTGCTGGGATTACAAGCATGAGCCACTACTGCTGGCCTGGGCTGAGTTTTGACAGTTTACCATTCTCTTCATGTCCCTTACAGATGCCCTGTGTGAACACTTTTTAATGCACTGTCATCTCACTAGATGGCTATAATGAGTCCCATCCTATGACGGAGGCCCAGAGACCGAGGGACTTGCCAAGGGCTACACGGGAATTAAGAACAGAGCAGGTTCTGAACTCAGCTTCGTCTGACTGGAAGTCTAGTCTCTCTACTGTACCCAACTGTCTGAACTACAGGGAGCCCCAGCAGAGCATGACATCCCTCAGATCTCCCGAAAGCACTCACTTTTCATTATGCCCACTGCCAACGAACACCCCACATTGGGGTCCCTGAGTGTGCATCTCTTATCCTACAATAGCCTCTCGAGGCATCTCCAGCCCAGTTCCTCCTGCCTTCCCTCTTTTCTTCGAAAGGTCACCACCAGGGCCAGCTTTCAGAAGCACAGATTTCACTGTGTCACTCCTTCCAAGGCTTTATGGTCCGACCTCTGTTTATTAGTCCCCTCCCACCCCGACTTGAACTCTCTGCCCTGGCTGAGCTGAAGTTTCTCTATTGCTGTCTCTGACACATGCTCTTTCATCCTCCCCACTCTCCTTCACCCCTGCTAAACTATCCTTCAAATCTCAGTGATATGTCACTTCCTCCAGGAAGTCCTCTTTGCTTGGTTCAGGTGCTCTTTCTGTATAGCCTTCTACTCAGGTCCTTCTCCCTCTCTGTTGAGGTTGCTGTTTTACTGTTTTACTTGAGGGTCTCTCCCACTGAGTCAGCTTCATAAAGGCAGAGTCCATGTCTGTCTTGTTCACACTTCATCCCCAGAGCCTGGCACCATGTCTACTACGTGGTTGGTACTCAGTGAAAAGCTGTTGAATAAATGGACAAATACACAAATGAGGATTCCATTATTATTATTATTATTTACATTCAGCATCAAGCTCAGTTTGCTGGTACATAGTAGGCTCCCAGAGACACGCTGAATGGATGACGGAGGAATGAACAAATGAATTAAAAACATGGCTCAACCTCCACACCCCAGCACCATTTGCTCACTTCTTAGCTTGCAGGCCTCTCTCAACTGCAGCATCTCTTGCAGAATAAAAGGGATTGCAAGTCCTTGTTTGAATGCTGTGGGGTTTTGAGTAGAAAGAAATACTCCTCCTTTGACAAGAAGAATTTCAGGCGAAAGAGGCTTTTCTTGCTGGTGAAGGAAGGAGAGAGAGTTGGGGCCTCAGCCCCATTTCTGGATGGCCTCAATTGGCCCTGAACTGACTAATAAAGTGTGAAATTGACTTTATCCTCCACCACATCTCCCCAGCCAAAGTATCCCTGTAGCATCTCCCTCTGCTACAACTGATGTAGCACTGTCGCCATGCCCTCCGTCACTGACAGGCAGGCAGGTCATTACCACCCACACAGCCCCAGGGCCCAGCAGCTCTGCAGAGTGCAGGAAGTCATTTGGCCTCAGGCCAAGACAGGCTTTCAAAGCCAGAAGCATCTGACAGACGTGGCATGTCTGATGCACCTTCTAAGCCAGCCGCCGGCTCTTTTTGTCCCTATTTAAGCCTCTGGCACTGGCTCACTGACTTCTAAGATGCGGGTGGGGGCTGCAGTGGGTGACAGCATTGAGTGAGCTCTTTGAGCCTCATCCTGGCCAGCTGCACCAAATGCAGCGTTGAAGAATCAGAGCCAAAGGGGTTTGAGAAAGCAATGCAATCAGAGAATTGGAGCTTTGCAAAGGTAGCAGCTCAGGGAGCCCCTGAGGTGTCTTAAGGGCTACGTGGGAGATGATAGGAGGCCCCCAAGGCCCTCTTTCTACCAGGACAGGGCCATTTTTTTTAGCCTACTTTGTTTATTCCCTAGTTTAAGATTTCCTAGGAGGAAGGAGAGTCTACAGCCCCAATGAGGCCTAAAACCAGTGATCTATCCAGCAGTCATTCCCAACCTTGCCTGGGAATCAAAATTAACTGCATGACTTGGTGAGAAACGCAGATGCTGAGCCCTGCAGCATTTTTATCTGCTCAGAACCTATTTCCTCTTCCCCCAAGGATAGCTTCCATGTTCTCTTGAGAGCCATACCTACCCCACACATCAACCATGTGGTGTGAGTGAACACCCTGCTTGGTCCCTTGAAACTCCAGGCACAAGCATTTTCCTAGGCCTGGCCAGTCACAGACAGAGTGATCAATCCAGAGGCTGGAGTGGCAGCCCCGAGAATTGTGTCAAGGCTGTAAAGGAAGAGAGGTTCTCTTTTCTCGGAGACTTTAGGCTTTTGGCTGGTGGCTGTCATCTTGGAACTGGTGGCTAAGAATGAAGCCAACAAAGAGGCAAACCATGACAAAGGATGAAAGAGAGGGAGAGAGAGTAAGAGAGAGAGAGAGAGACTGAAAGAAACAGAGGCAGACAGACACATCTGGTGTCATGTTATGAGCACCTGGATTCAGCCATGCCTGAAGTTTATACACCTGGTTTATTCAGGTACATGAGCCAATAAATTTATTTTTGTTTTGTTTTATTTTTTTTTTTTAGAGACAGGGCTCCATCTGTAGTAGTTCCATCTAGTACATGGTTTCTTTCCAGCTCCTTGGGTCTCCCTCACTGATCCTGAGCCCAGATTCCACCTCTTTTGGTCCTTTAAAAAAGGCCAACTTTCCTTCCTTCTTTCCTTCCTTCCTTCCTTCCTTTCTTCTTTCTTTTTTCTTTCTTTTATTTCTTTATTTCTTCTTTTTTTCTTTCCTTCTTTCTTTTCCCTTTTCTCTCTCTCTTTCTTCCTCTTCTTTCTTTCTTTCTTTCTTTCTTTCTTTCTTTCCTTTCTTTCTTCTCTCTTTCTCTCTTTTCTCCTCTTTCCTCTTGAGATGGGATCTCACCCAGGCTGGTCTCAAACTCCCAGGCTCAAGAGATCCTCCCACCTCGACTTCCCAAATTGTTGGGATTACAGATATGAGCCACTATGCCAAGTCAGTCAATTTTCAAAATTCAAAATCCTCCCCATGGCTCCCTCACACCTGCTTCCAGTCCTCTCCAAAAGCCAGCAAGACACCCTGAAGAAATACAGAGTGTGCCCTCAAACAGTGCCAGGTGCTCTTCCTGGCTGTAGCTCCTCCCTGTCAATTGGATTAGTACCAGTTCACGGAGTTGCTGGGAGGACTGAAATCACATCTGTGGTGGTGTATTGCCTGCTCATTACCTGTTTCTCTAGCTTCTAATTACAGAATCCATATTGTCCTTTACGGATGCATCCTTTATCCACTCCCAAGCCATGCAGTATAAGCAACACCGACCCTCAGGGCACCCCCAAATCTTATGGGGTCTCCTCCCCTGCCTCCTGAGGCATGTGACTTAGGCCTGTTCAATTATTGTGTTCAATGTCTCTTGCCATGGGACTTGATCTGAGATGGACAATAGCCCGAATCTGTTCCATGAGAGTCAGTTCCTAGGCCTTGGGCTCATAGTCTTGTGGGAGAGAAGTTTTATTTCCACTAGCTGCCAGATTTGAATCTGGAGTTTTCAGCAATTATTTTGCAGCTTCCTGGGGGGATATTGGTCTGAGAATGAAATTAACACAAGTGATAGAGATAGAGAAATCCTAAGCTGCTGGATCCAACTGGGTCTGATGCTAGAAAATCCTGTATATTTCAGTCACATGAGCCAATCCCATTCTTGGTCAAGCCAGTGGACATTGGCATTCTGCCCCTTTGCAACCCAAAGGTAACTAATATAGCATGTGTTTTTGAAAAAGCTAAACAGGTCTCCTTTGGCTGAGACATGTATATGCAAAGGGGAGTAATGGGAGGTGAGGTTGGGAAATTAGGCTGGAGCCACATGGTGAGGAGCCTGGACAAGTCTAAGATGGGCCCCCCCAGTCTCTGAGACCACTGAAGGATCCTGGATCTCCTGAGACCAGGTGATTACAGGAGTTTCCAAATGGGCTAAACTCTGCCTCTAGGGATCAGGTTAATGTTTTTGTAGCTGCTGATAAAGTAGAATTTTTGACTTGAAGTAAGACCCATTCTCTAGGCATACATTGTCCAGGGGAGAGTTGGGTGAGTTCTACATAGATATTTGGAAGACAGGAGCTGCTGGCATTTATTAACTGCTCCTAAGGGTCACAGATGGTGAGGGTGGGGAAAAACCCAATGCAACCAATGAGAAGGTCTGGAGATGCCATCAAGCGTGTCCACATCCCTCAAGTTGCTCAGGGTAGGCCATGGGCTAGCTAGAGAAAAGGGAAAGACATCACCTCCCTCTTTCCACAAGACCTGCTCCTGTTAATGCAGCCTGAGATTGCATTCACTTTGGTGGCAGCACATCATGCACTTTTTTTTGGCCACCATTGACTGGATATGAGTTGCATTTAAATGAATGTCACAAATGCTGCCACTAAGTCATGTCTCCCCAGTCCCCTCAAGTCTCACCTTGAGAGAACTGCCTCCACCTTCAACTCCTTTTCAAGACTCTGTAAGTAAAAAATCAGCTCTCATTCTTTTCTCTTTAATAGCAGCAAAACAAAAACAACAAACAAACCCAAAACAAAACAGAAAAGCAAACTACATATTAACATACTTGGGTTAACCCCTCCAAATCATGCTGTAGTGTAGCCGGTGCATTTGTTCAAATCATGCTCTAGTGTAGTCAGTGGATTCGTTCAAATCATCCTCTAGTATAGTCAGTGCATTTGTTCTTGACAGAGCCTCTAGGAATCCAGTTCTGTCCTCCCACATTTACTCTCCTCCACCTGCATCCTCAGGGCCTTCCTCTATCTCACAACTGAGGTCTTCCTGCAAGTGTCTGACAAAAGAAAATGTTGCCCGGAACAGTACCAGAGACAAAGCCACTATTCCTTCTGGTTTTCTTCCAACCAAATCCAAATCAACAGATACATGCTTAATTCTTCATATACTCCATATACATGATCTCATCTACGTATTTACTTTCTGTGTGCAGACATTGGTCCGGTGCTTTACGAATGTTAACTCATTTAGTCCTCGAAACAACTCAGTAAGAGTTGTTATCCTCATTTGACAGAAGAAGACATTGAGGCACATATAGATTACATGGCCTTCCCAATGTCACAAAATTAGTAAGTGACAGAATGGTAACTTGAACCCAAGTAGTCTGCATTCTTAAACCTGTGCCAAGGGTTGGTAAACTTTTTCTGTAAAGGGCCAGTTACTATTTTAGACATTAAGTGTCACGAACAATTGATCACAACTCAGTCGCTGTAGTGCAAAGCAGCCATAGATAATACATAAGTGAATAGGTGTGACTGTATGCAATAATGCTGTATTTATGGCCACTGAAATCTGAAATTCATATCATCTTCAGTGTCATAAAACTGTACCCTTCTTTTGATTTTCCCCCCAACTATTAAAAAATATAGAGTCCATTTTTAGTTCACAGGTCATATGAAAACAGGTGGCAGCCGGATTTGGCCTGCAGGCTCTACTTTGCTCACTCTGCTTTGTGCTGTGCGACTGCCCTCACCTGCTCCTTACAGCTCACCTCCTTATTATCTCCATCTCCAGACAAAGACGTGAAATTTCAAGAGGCTATGACTTACCCAAGGTTACCTAATGAGCAGGTTGGGGAGTTGGGATTTGCAACCAGGTTTGTCTTGTCTCCTGCAGGGGCAGGAGTGCTGGTGCAGGGGGGCAGGAAGCAGGGCTGAGCTGGGGGTTTCAGCACAGCCTAACTCGGCCTGAAGCCAACAGTCCACCAAGAGCTGGCAGAACCTCCCCTCCCTTCCCCTATCCTCCCCCTGCCCCCTGCAACCCCGAGAACTGAGTGCAGTAACCAGGGGCCTCTCTGCTCTGTTCTGCCACCATGGTCCCATTTTCACACCCTCCTGGGATTTGTAAGCAGCTGAAACGCTCTGCTTTCCAAGTCTGGAATCAGAGCCCCAGAAAAACCCAGAGGCCATCTTGACTTGGTCCATTCTTGCCAACCACAGCCATTAAGGAAGGGAAGACCTGGTTTAAAAGGGCCCTGAGCTGCCACCCGTGAAACACTTCAGCTCTGGTCCAGCCAAGTCTGGGAAAAGGTTGGGGAAAAGTGAGGGAGGGGAAGAGACAGAGAAACAGAAGGGGAGAGAGGAGAGAGAGAATAAGCAGAAGAGACGGTGACAAAGAGGCAGAAGGAAGCATGGAGAGAGAGAGATGTAGACACACATGAGCACACCCACACACACCACACACACACACCACACACACCACACACACCACACACCACACACACGCCACACACCACACACACACCACACACCACACACACCACACACCTCACACACGCACACCACACCACACACACCACACACTGCACACACACACCGCACACGCACACCTGCACACATACCACACACACATACCACACACACCACACAAACACCACACACCACACACACACACCACACACACCACACACACACACCACACACACCATACACACACCTCACACACACCTCACACACACCACACACGACACCTCACACACATACCACACACACCACACACGCACATACCACACACACCACACACGCACACCTCACACACATACCACACACACACACACACCACACACCACACACACCACACACCCCACACATATACCACACACACATACCACACACACCACACACACACCACACACCACACACACACCACACACCACACACACACCTCACACACACCACACACACCACACACGCACACCTCACACACATACCACACACACACACACAAACCACACACCACACACACACAGGCACACCACACACACTACACACCACACACACACCACACACACACCAACACACACCCCACACACACACCACACAACCCCACACACACACCACACACCACACATGCACACCACACACACACCACACCACACACCACACACACCCCACACACACCACACACCACACACACCACACACCCCACACACACCACACACACCACACACACTCCACACACACCACACACACCACACACCCCACACACACCACACACACCACACACACTCCACACACACACCATACTCCCACACAGACACACCCCACACCACACACACACACCACACACACACACCACACCACACATACACAGCACACACACACACCACACCACACACACACACCCAGAAAGAGATCCTTTAAGAGCTGTTTTTTTCTGGCCCGGAACCGTATTTCATTCTCCAACTCTGCAGACACAGAAAAGGCATTATTGCAGTAAAAAGTCTCCCCACATTATTTATTGTTAATACTTACCTACTTTGTCCTCTCTAGGTTTTTACAGCCTTAACTTCATTCAAAGCAGGCCCCTGGTGTGGGCAATGCAGAGGTTCTTTGCCTGAGGAGGGATGAGGAGCTCAGAGAGCTCCAGCAACTTGCTCAAGATTGCGCAGCAGGTTAATGGCCAAGTTGGGACCAAGGATCAAGACTACTGACTTCCAGTGCAGTGGGAGTCTCCTACAAACCATGTCCAGGATCAAAGCAGACGCTGAAGGGCAGAGGTTTTGTTTACCCTCTTCTCTTCAATTACTGAGTCCCTAAACTCCCTCTTTAATAAGGAAGTAACAGTGACCTAGTATATTTGAACTTGAGCAAGGCAGTGGACAAGCAGGTGCCTGATATTCCAATGGTCAAGCATGATGGAAAACTGTGAGATGGATTCAAGGGCCGTCAGTAGAAGACTGGCACCCAAACAATTTTGGTGAATCGGTTTCCACATAGAAGGATGCTTTGCCCCATGATTTTTTATTACTAAAATTTAATGACTTGAGCGTCTCTCCCACCTCTTCTTTATTTTAATTACTATTACTTATTTATTAGAGATGTGAGGCTTACTATGTTGCCCAGGTTCGTCTTGAACTCCTGGCCTCAAGTGGTCCTCCCGCCTCAGCCTCCCACCACAGCCTCCTGAGTTGGTGGGATTACAGGCTTGACCCGCCACATCCGGCCCACCTTTTCTGAAAATGACTCTCTTCCCTAGTTGAGACCCTCCCTCTTAGGATGTCTAGGATAGTTACTTAGTCCAAAGGGGCACTGCTAGTTCCCATATCCTGAAGGACAAAAACCTAGGAAGCCTCATTAGGTGCCCTGCAGTTTCTGGCACTGCCACATGAGGGCACTGTTGAAAAGAAGCTACTCTGTTGCCTAGAGGCAGTCCCCTGAGACCACGTTTGTAGGAGCCTGGAAGCTAACACCTGCAGGCCCAGGCCCAGGTGCAGTCTATACCCCTCCCCCATAGAAACTCGCTTTATTGATCCAGGCATGCTCCATTTGGCTGGTTCTCCATTTGTTACTCCGGGGGCTTTGGGAAAGGGAAAAGACATCTTCCACATAGCTATGGTCACTCCATTACACACTGAACATCTAGTGTTACAGCTCTTTTATTTATATACATGCTCACATACAATTGTTTACACATTTGCCAACAGTGTGCTGGGGTAGCTAGGTTGGGACCAGTTTCCAGGCTCAGTTACAAACTCTTCCTAGAAGCAGCAGCCTCCCAAGCTCTTGCTCTTTCTAGGCTGCACTAGTGGGCAGTTCTTGGTTTGGGGCTGTACAGGACCGTTCCTCCTCCAGTAAACACCCCAGTTCCATTAAGGGAAAGTGTCTCCTCTCCCCACTGCCTTGGGAAAGGGGTCATTCTTGGCTCCTGCCTCCCACTGCTAGCCTCCTCCAATTGAAGGCAAAGGAGTCAGATCCTTCCCCTCCTCACCTCCTGGGCAAATCAGTGGAAAATGCATTATTTAAAATGCTATTTCCCAGGACTTGGACTATGCAAGGAGAGGGGAATGGTTTCTGGCCATTGTCTTTGTAGCAATAGCAGTTGTGGAGGGGCCATTTACAGCATCCTGACCTATGTCCCTGTTCAAGGCAGTGACTGCGTTTCCTGCTTCCTGCTTCTTGGCCCTTCAGTTTCCTTAATTTCTGCTAACCTGCGTCTGCTCTTCTAGTCTTTCATCAATTTTGTAAATTTCCATTGGTCTTCAAACAAAAACAACACCCCGTCTCTTTAGTTTCTGGTGCTTGCAGAACCCTGCCTGACAAACCCCAGAGAATCAAAGAGGTCTCTTCCTTTCTCACCTTTAAGATGTACATTTTGGGCTGGCCGTGGTGGCTCATGCTTGTAATCCCAGGACTTTGGGAGGCCAAGGCAAGCGGATTACTTGAGGTCAGGAGTTCAAGACCAGCCTGGCCAACATGGTGAAACCCATCTCTACTAAAAATACAAAACTTAGCTGGGTGTGGTGGTGCGCCTGTAATCCCAGCTACTCAGGAGGCTGAGGCAGGAGAATCGCTTGAACCTGGGAGGTGGAGGTTGCAGTTAGTGGAGATTGTGCCACTGCACTGGAGCCTGGGTGACAGAGTGAGAGACTGTGTCTCAAAAAACAAAAAACAGTGTGACCCAATTCATTCTTCAGGAGGATAGTTTGGGTCCCTCGCCCAAGGCAAATCTACACACACAGAGAGAGAGAGAGAGAGAGAATATGCAAAACTCCAAAACGTTAGCAGTGTTAGCCAGGGTGCTGAGATTATTGGAGTGTTTCATTTTCCCTTTTTGTTCATCTGTGTCCCTTGAAAATTTTTTTTGCCATGTCTATACACTCCATTGATGATTAAGAGTAACAATATATATATGAGTGTGTTTCTTTAATTGTAATTAGAGAAACTGAAGCATTGAGAAAAGGTCAATAAGACCCTTTTTCATGCTAAAGAAGTGAGCCCCTGTCCCTGCAGGGACTGTCCTTGAGAAGGAGACTTGACTGGTATTCTGGCACTGCCTCTACTGTTATCACCCCTCTGGTATGGGTGTATTTATTGACAGAGCCAGGGCTGATATCACAGTTGGCTTTGTTGTATGCATGACTCCAGGCAAGTCCTTGCCTCTCTTGGGCCCTGGGTCTTCCCATATAAACAAGGAGGGGATGGGACTAAGTGACCTTTCAGAGTTCTGCTGCTCAGTTCTGGGGCCTTGTTGAAGGTCATTGCCTGATGGAAGCAGCATCCAGGGGAGAAGCTGGAATCGCACTCTCTGGGTGAAAAGGCGCTGGAGATGTCCCACATTGTCAGCGCTCTCTGAGCTGCATATGAGAAAAATCCACCTCAAACTGGCTTAAGTAAAAAAGGAATGTGTTGGCTCGTGCACCTGAAAAATTTAGATCTAGACTCGGGCTTGGCTGGATCCTGGGAATAAAAGGCTGTCATCAAAACTCGGTCTCTCTTAGTCTCTTCTGTTTTCCTTTGCCTGTTTCGCCTTCAGGCAGGCTCTTCCTAGACAAAGGCAGCCTGGCCACCAGCAGTGTCAGGTTCACACCTTGCCAACTTGACACCTTTTCCCAAGGGCTCCAGCAGAAGTCCCAGCGTTGACTCTCACTGGACTATATGAAGTGACATGCCCATCGCTGACCTGGTCACTCAGTGGAGCCAGGGTATAGATTGTATTGATTGGCCAGATCTAGCCCATGTGTCTGTCTCTGAAGTTAGGAGGTGGGTGAGTGTCATTTACATGTTTCAGTCTAAGGGTTAAGGAGGGGCAGTTCTCCAAAGCACATCAGGAGCTGCTACCAGCTGGGGACAGGATGTTGGGAAGGAAAGAGCCCATAGAGGTCCACTCAGGTTCATGTCCATCTGTGTCAGTGAAGTGTGCTCCCCAGATTGGCAGCAGCCTCATCACTATCATCATATGGGAGCTTGTTAGAAATGCAAATTCACAGGTCAAGCCCTACAGGCAATTCTGATGCATGCTAAAGTTTGAAACCAGTGGATCTTGCCCCTGCTTCCATCAGAATCACCTGGGTTGAGAGTGGGCCCTACTCTCTCAACGAATTTTATCAGGGAAAGGGAGGGGACCAGATCCAGTCATTAGTGTTTTTTGTTTGTTTGTTTGTTTGTTTTTGTTTTTGTTTTTTGAGACAAAGTCTCACTCTATCGCCCAGGCTGGAGTACAGTGGTGCAACCATAGCTCAAACTCCTGGGCTCAAGCGATCCTCCCACCTCAGCGTCCTGAGTAGCTGGGACCACAGGTGCATGCCACCATGCCAGGCTAATTTTTTTATTTTTTAATTTTGTAGACTACCTGGGCTAGTCTCAAACTCCTGCTTCAAGCAATCCTCCTGCCTGGCCTCCTAAGGCATTGGGATTACAGGCGTGAGCCAACACGCTGACCTGATGCTTTTAAAAATGTTGCCCCAAGTGATTCTAATGGAAGCCCAGCTTGAAAGAACAACTGAGCTCAACCAAACTCTTGTTCTCAACTATTTCTAACTTATGAAGTGGCGATAAACAAGGAAGTGGATGGTCCCTCTGCTGAGAACGACGGTTTATTAAAGGAACGACTTGGAAGATAGCAACTCAAGCCAAGGCAAATGAAGAGACAAAGCCAGGGACATATAATCCACTGAACTTTGTGGAATTTGAGAACCTGGAATTTCCTACCTTATGGAAAATCAATCTTTATACCCACACAGCTGATTCAGCCAAGAGGAGGAGAACTACAGGAAAAAAATAATAGCCCGACGGAGTGCTTACTGCAAGTATATATCAGACAAAGTATTTATCTTATTTAAACCCACATGACCCTGTGAGGTAGGTAATCTTAAATAGGGATATAATCCTGTGAAGTAGGTAATATTAAATATCAAAGAGGAAGACACCGAGGACCAGAGGGTACATTAAATAGACCCTGGTGGCTGAGCTAGGATTTGAATCCTGGGCTGTTTTGAAAACCTTTATTCCTGCTCCATGTTGCCTTCTGGGAAAAGTCATGCTCTCTAGTTAGGAGTAGAGGGGCTTGCGGAGGAGTTTAGAGGTGACTCCTCTGATTCCACACATTTTTTGTTTGTTTGTTTTTTGAGACGGAGTCTGGCTCTGTCGCCCAGGCTGGAGTGCAGTGGCTCAATCTCGGCTCACTGCAAGCTCCACCTCCTGGGTTCGCACCATTCTCCTGCCTCAGCCTCCTGAGTAGCTGGGACTACAGGCACCCGCCACCACGCCTGGCTAATTTTTTGTATTTTTGGTAGAGACGGGGTTTCACCGTACTAGCCAGGATGGTCTCAATCTCCTGACCTCGTGATCCGCCCACCTCGGCCTCCCAAAGTGCTGGGGTTACAGGTGTGAGCCACCACGTCCAGCCTCCACACATTTTGAAGAAAGAGCACTAGCCTGAGATCAGAACCTGGGCTGCACTCACAGCCCCACTCCTACTTAGCTACATGACCTGGAACAGGTCATTTCTCTAGCTGGGGCCTCCCTAGCTGGGATCTCAGTCTTCCTTTCCGTACAACGGAAGGGCTTTAATTGACCCCTAAGGTCTTTTTCATTTCTGGATCATCCGTTTGGATAATGCTATCAGGAAGTTTCCAGCAGTTCTGCTTTCTGGGATCCTAGGATCCAGAAATAGGTCCTGGGATCCTAGGATCCAGAAATAGGTCCTGGGATCCTAGGACCTATTTTGAAATACTATTATGGTCCATCCTGACCAGGTGTCATAGTCAGTCTGCTGATTACTAAAGAATTACTCCCTAGACCAGTCGAGGGTTCCTAATTTTTTTTTTCAAGGCTTAGAAGGCCATACAGCTCAGACAGAAGGTCTAATAGTTGCAATTAAATCTTGGAGGACTAACAAGACACTGCAGAATTTTGTAGAGTCTCAGACCATATTTTCATCAGATAGGATGCAAAAATCACAGTGCCCTGACTCCATCAATATTGATCAGTGCCTACTACATTCAGCTTTGTGCTGGGGACCATGGAAGACACGGAAGTGAAGGGGCAACACCCTAGTGCCAAGGAGGAGTGCCATGGGTGGGGGCATGGCCCCGTACTCAGCCTCACATGGATCAGGGAAATGCAAATTAAGACAAAATACTTTTTGCCACCAATCAAAGGGTTAATATCCGGGGCTGGCATAGATGTAGTGAAATGAGCACTTTCATACACTACTGGTAGAGTGTAAACTGGCACAGCTTTTTCAGAGGATAGATTATAAACCCCCCCTAAATTTTTAAGTACATAACTCTTTAATCCAGCAATTCCACTTCTAAGACTATCTTCAAGAAATGCTTGCTCTATGCACAAGGAAGCAAAATAAGAATGTTCATTGGTGTGTTGTGTGTTGCATGTATTTTTTGGAGATAGCCAAGATAGCATTCATTAGGGAATGGCTAAACTGGGCTATATTCATGCTCTGGCACTTTGCAGCATTTAACGAGCACAAAGAAGATCCCCATATAATGACACAAACAAATTTCCAAGATATATACATTTTAAAAAGCAACTCTCAGAACTCTCAGAAGAACTCTTAGGTCAGGCACGGTGACTCACACCTGTAATCCTAGCACTTTGGGAGGCCGAGGCGGGCGGATTGCTCCTGAGCTCAGGAGTTTGAGACCAGCCTGGGCAACATGGTGAAACCCCATCTCTACTAAAAGAAGTACAAAAAATTAGCGGGGCGTGGTGGTGTGCGCCTGTAATCGCAGCTACTCATGAGGCTGAGGCACGGGAATCACTTGAACCTGGGAGGCAGAGGTTGCAGTGAGCCAAAGATCACACCACTGTACTCCAACCTGGGCGACAGAGTGAGACTCTGTCTAAAAAACAAAAACAAACAAAAAAACCTGGCACAGTGACTCATGCCTGTAACCCCAGAATTTTGGGAGGCCAAGGTGGGCAGATCACCTGAGGTCGGGAGTTCAAGACCAGCCTGACCAACATGAAGAAACCCTGTGTCTACTAAAAATACAAAATTACCCGGGCGTGTGGTACATGCCTGTAATCCCAGCTACTCGAGAGGCTGAGGCAGGAGAATTGCTTGAACCCGGGAGGTGGAGGTTGCAGTGAGCCGAGATCGTGCCATTGCACTCCAGCCTGGGCAACAAGAGCAAGACTCCACCTCAAAAAAACAAACAAAAAAAAGAATGTATTTGGTTAAACACACACACACACCCCTATCCACCCACCCCTGCCACATCCTCCCCCATACCACTATGAGATACTGCTTCATACCTATTGGAATAGGTATAATAATAATTTTTTTAAAAAAGAGGCCAGGCTCAGTGGCTCACACCTGTAATCCCAACACTTTGGGAGGCCAAGGTGGGAGGATCACTTGAGTTCAGGAGGTTGAGACCAGCCTGGGCAACATAAGGAAACCCTGTCTCTACAAATAATTTTTAAAAATTAGCCAGGTGTGGTGGCACACACCTGTAGTCCCAGTTACTAGGGAGGCTGAAGCGGGAGGGTCTCTTGAGCCTGGGCGATCAAGGCTGCAGTGAGCTATGATCAACCTCTGCATTCCAGCCTGGGTGACAGAGCAAGACTCTGTCTAAAAAAACCAAAACAAAATATAAAGACAAATGTTGGTGAGGATGTGGAGAAATTGGAACCCTCATATACTGCAAATGGGAACGTAAAATGGTGCAGCCACTTGGAAAATAGTCTGACAGTTCTTCAAATGGTTAAACATAGAATGGCCATGTGATCCAGCAATTCCACTCCTAGGTATGTAACCAACAGAAATAAAAACATGTTTTCATACAAAAATTCATACGTGAATGTTCATAGCAGCATTATTATAATAACCCAAGAACTGGTGAATGGATAAATAAAATACTGTATAGCCATCCAATGGAACATTATTCTGCAATCAAAAGGAATGAAGTACTGGTGCATGCTACAACATGGATAAGTCTTAACAAGTTTATGCAAAATCAACAAAGCCATTCACAAAATACCACGTATTGTATGATTCCATTTAGATGAATGTCCAAAATAAGCAAATCCATAGAGACAGAAAATAGTGGTTGTCTTGAGCTGGAAGGGGTGGACAGGACTGAAAGACGAGAGCTAAGGGGTGTGGAATTTCTTTCTGGAGTAATTAAAATGTTTTAAAATTTATTGTGAAATTGGTTGTACAGCTCTCTAAATATACTAAAAACCATTGAAATGTACACTTAAAAGGGGTGAATTAGGTGGCACATTAACTATATCTCAATAAAGTCTTATAAAAACATATACAAATATGTACAATGTTTTCAATGCAACATTGTTTTTAAGCAGCAGAAGGAAATAGCCTGATATCAGTAAGTAAGTGATTGGCTAAGGAAATTATGGTAAAATATACTAGTGGAATACAATGTAATGTTATGCCAAAGGCAAAAACGAGGACCTTTTGTATAAACTCATGTGGCATGATCTCTAAGATATATTGCAAAGTGAGAAAAGCACTTTAGCATAGCAGGTTCCCCTCATGTAAAAAAGAGGGGAAAGAACGTCCATCCCTACTTGGTTTTCATATGCACAGACCAGGAGACGGCAAGCTCCAGTTCACATGTCAAATCCAGTCTGCCACCTGTCTTGGTACAGCAGGGAGCTAAGAATGGTGCTTAGATTTTTAAGTAGTTGAAAAACTAAAGAAGAATAATATTTCGTGACACTTGAAAATGATACGACATTCAAATTTCTGTGTCTATAAATAAAGTTTTATTGGCATACAGCCACGTTCATTCATGTATATATTGTCTATGGCTGCCTTTGCAATACAATGGCAGAGTTAAGCAGTTGGGGCAGAGACCATAAGCCTGCAAAGCCTGAAGTATTTACGATCTGGCCCTTTACAGACAAAGTTTGCTGACTCCTGGCCTAGCCTAGCTGGAAGGAAATGCTGGAAACTGGTGACCTGGCTGGCTGCTCTGGGAGAGGAAGGGACAGCTGAGGGATGAGGTAAGAGGGAGACTTCTCACTGGATACCCTTTCAGACCTATTCAAAAGATGTCAACAAAACTAAAGCTATATATTCCTGCATGTGAACATATTAGAATGTATACATGTAGAAAAATATTTCAACAGCTATCCATCAAATGGATAACAGACTACTTACTTTGAGGGAGGGGCCTGGCTGGGGAGAGGGGAGTTAAGTAGCTTCAGTAGTAAATGTATGATTGGAATAGTTTACAAGGAGAATCACTTAATGTATGATTTAATGCAATAAAAGTGCAATAAAAATAAAGAGTGCATTCATAAAACATGGCCCTCATTGCACTTTCTTGAACTGTGTGTTCCATGAGGTTCCATGAGGTAGGCTCTTCCTGGGGAGCCACGGTAGCTCCTGGCATGGAGCATGGCCCTCTGTAGGCCCTAAGCTGGTTGAATGAGTGCGAGGGCCGGGAGATGTGTGTGTGTGCCAAGAGTGAGGGAGCGAGGGAGCGCGCTCACAGGAATGCACAGTTCAGAGTGGGCTGCAGTGCAGCGGGATGATCTGGGGTGAAGGGAGGGCCAGAGTGGCAGAGCAGGGACATAGTCCCTAGCGCCTCCTAGCCCAGGGCCATCAGCTCCCCAGGGTCGGCAGCCGCCGTGGTTGAGGAGTCGTAGTCTTTTAGCCTGTCCTCATTCCCCTACCCTCATAAAGTCTCTGATTTTCTTTTTCTCCTTTTACAGCCTCTCTTGAAGGACATTAGGGGAATCTAGCTAGGGGCTTGTGCAGCACCACCTGTGCCTGCTACTCCCTAGAACTGCCTTTTCAGCAAGCACCATCTGTGGTGTCACTGCTCTCTGTGGGGGAGGCGACTCCTGCCTGCTACCCAGTGCTGGAAGACTCCCCTTCCCAAGGACCAAGCCTGTGGGGGCTGCAGCAGAACTGAAAACAGATGTTCAGGTGCCCAAGAACAGCCTGGCTCCAGGGACCAATGGCAAGAGGGTGTCTCACACATGGGCAAATTGAGGATGCCTCAGTTTTGTTTGGCTTGTCCTCCATCTCTTCTCCCAGAAACAGGGCCCTTATTTTCATTTAGGGAACTCTTTATGCTCACTCCGTGTAATTTGGGTGGGGCTGAACCAGCCCTGGATACAAAACTGAACACAAGAAACAGATCTGGCCAATCAGAAAATTCCATTTTTCTGGTCACAGTGATTGGTTCAGAGATGGGCAAGTGGCCCAAAGTTAAGCCAATGAACGTCAGCCTCAAGATTTTTGCTGATGCTATCAGGAGAGAGGTGCTGTCTCTGGGCTGGGCTTGTTACCTGCAGAACTACACTTAGAGCTGCTGGTTGACTTTTATCAATACATAGAGCAAGCCAGCCTGAGAACAAAGCTAAGATGGGCAGAAGTAGAGCTGAGAATTGGAGACTGGTTCCTGATGGCAGTGTTTACACCAGATTCATATCTACGCATGGCCTTTTCAATTAAATAAACTCAAAATTCCCTCTTTTGCTTTGGCTGGTTTGTGTCGATAAGAGTCATTGAAAAGCAGTGTTAGCAGAGGGAAGCTTCATGTCAGATTCTCTGAGCATTTCATGAAGATTTCATTTCCACCCACTCTGCTGTGCACTTACAACCCTCTGCTCCCAGCTGTCCAGGGGCAGTCTGCCTCTCTGGCTTGCTGGCTCTCAACACCTCTCTGAGTGAGATATCCGACCTCCTAGGTCTTCTCTCCTCCCCTTGGCAACCCACCCCTCTAAATTCTAGCCCCTGAGGATCCAAGCCCATGGCCTGGTGTTAACTCCCATTCTCTTTATGACTGTAATGTGTCCCAGACACAACAGTTGATGTTCTTTAAGCTTTGATGAGTTCTTCCTATTTGCCAGAATCTGTGCCAGCCTCATTACACACATAATCTCATCAAATCTTCTCAATAATGCTGTTGGGTAGGTTTTATGATTATTATTCCCATTTTCAAGAATAGAAACCAGTGGCTTAGGGAGATGAAGTAACTGGCCTGAGACCAAACAGCTGAGTCACACACAGTGGGAGGCAGGGCTAGACAGAGTTGTAGGAGGGAACTAACCCCAGGGCCTGTGCCCCAACCACCGCACCAGTGCTTCTAACCCGAGTGAGCCCCAGGATCACCAGGGCACAGGAGCCCATTCCAGGGACCCACATCCCCTGAGTGAGGATGGGAAGGTCTGGGAATCTGCTTTGTTAAATACCCCAGGGGATACTGAAGCATGAGGTCCCCAGGACCTTACACTGACAGTAGCCACTGTCTTCCCCATTAAGGACTTTGGCGCTAGAAAGGAGTTTGGCATTGCCAGATCTATTATTGCAGGAGCTGAAGCTCTGCCCTAGCTTAGAAATGATGACAACGCTAGACAAACTTCTTTGCTGACACAGGGAAAGGAGAGATCAAGGGCATGTGGATAAGCAACTCATGCCTGAGAATAAAACAAAAATTTAAAGAATAACATCATTCCACTCTTCAGGGGGTGGGTTGTGAGTATCTGGACTCTAAGAGGTAAGAGGTATAAGCCCAGGAGAAATTCAAATTCTATAGGCTTTCTTCATTTGTCCCTGAAAAGAAATGGCTCTCACAGCCCCATGAATGAAGTTCAAAGTTATTATTATTATTTTTTTAGACAGAGTCTCACTCTGTCACCCAGGCTGGAGTACAACGGTGCAATCTCAGCTCACTGCAACCTCCACCTCCCAGGTTCAAGCAATTCTCCTGCCTCATCCTCCCAAGTAGCTGGGACTGCAGGCACCTGTCACCACACCTAACTTTTTTTTTTTTTTGTATTTTTAGTAGAAACAGGGTTTCACCATGTTGGCCAGGCTGGTCTAAAACTCCTGCCCTCAGATGATCCACCTGCCTCAGCCTCCCAACGTGCTGGGATTACAGGCATGAGCCACCACACCCTGCCAAGTTCAAAGTTCTTAACAAAGCTTTGCACCCAACATGAGCTGGTTGTGCTCTCTTGACACCTGGCTTTTAGGCATACCTCACCTTTCTGCCTGAAATGCTGTCTGTTTCCTTCCCCTCCTTTGCTTAACAAACTTCCATTTATCCTTAAGATCCCAGCATTAATGGCCCTCCCTCTGGGAAGCCTCCTCCAATCACCAAATCTAGATTAGGTGTCCTTCCTCAGGGCTCCCTTACCTCCCTTAATATGTCTTGATTGTACCTCTCATATTGTATTTTATGTGTTTAATTCGCCCTGCTATACTGTGAGGTTCCTGAAGGAAGGGCCATGTCTATCGTGTTCTCTATTATATTCTCAGCACCAGACATATTATAACAATGAGTGAGTGAAAGCTTAATAAAACCAAAACAGAAAGCCCCAGGCAGTTACATGCAGTAATCATATTGACCACTAGATGGCACACGACTATGACGTCCCACTTGGGATGGGCTGGGAGAGGGGCGTGAAATTGATAAGCAGTTCGGTGGAGGGAGGCCGGGGGGCCTCTGATCTTCTCCAGACTGACAGCTGGAGACCTTCGTGATCCTTAAATTTGTATGTGTGGAAATCTTTGTTCAGGTAATTGCCTTACTCCAGAACCCCATTTCCATTAAGGGTTACGTCTTCATGCTACACATTAAACGCTTTTTGATGTCTCTGAAGTTTCTTCTTTCGCTTACCAAAGAGGTGTTTTATTAGTGTTGCTGTTGATTGCTTGAAATGGTTTTATAGATTGCTTTTTCTTATTACTCTTTAGGAATTAGGTGGAGTCTGTCACTTTTAGGATCTGAGCCACCACTGAGTCCAATCTTCCACTCTTCTGTTGATCTGAAACTTCTGTTTTTTGGCTTAAGAACTAACACACACTTAGACTTGTCTTCCTCTTCCCTTTTATCACCAACACAAGTTGGCTTATTTTTCAACGAGTGTATCTTATAGAAAGCCATTTTTTAAAAAAAATTATCCCTGGAGAATGTCAGGATAGGTGACAAGTGTTGACCTGTACCTGCTGGGCAGCAGGCTAGGCTTACAGACTGTTGTTATTCTTCCCAGCATACCAGCTTCCCAGGACCATGATTTACATCTGGACCCAGCACAATGACTAATATATAACCATGAACATTCTGGTTTGCTCACAAATAATTGAAACCAAACATTTAAATTGAACAACGCCAAGAATCTAAGGTAGCAAGCTGATGGCTAGCTAGTTTCCTAGAAGCCCCAACAGTCCCACACTGTTATTATAATAATGATGTCATTTGGAGAATCATTTTCTGTGGAAGGTAATGAAAACCTCAATTTGGCAGAAATTCAGTAACTTAGAGCCTGTAAGAAGTTAGGAATTGGGTGTTGCCCTAATGGGGTTAATTCTTGATTACCCTATAGATGCTCACGTGGCTACATTAACCTCTCTGTGCCTTTGCTTTCTATCTTTCCAGTGGAGGCAGCAAGCCTGCCAGGGCTGGCCTGAGAAGGGGAATTTGAGCCTCCTCTTTGTACATATATTTGACTTGGCACTGGTTCCAGGCCAGTGTAGCCACCATAAGCAGTTACCAAGGCCTCTGGCAATCTTGCTTTGTCCGGCTCCCCAGCCGATGCCAGTCTCTGCCCATTACACCCTTCATATCTGAACAGTTTGAGAATTATTTAGAAACGGCCTTATTTGTAGTCCTATAATCCAGCCAATATGACAGCCATAAAGATTGCTTTGTCGTTCCTTGAGCTGTTGATTGAAGGGTGTGGAGGGAAACAGAAACTGGATTAGTCAAGGGCTTTGCCCCAAGGTTGCCCAAAGTGGTACACTGGTCGTGGGGGACAGGCTAGAACCCAGGGCTCTTGGCAACCCAGAGAGTACATTCTCCCTCCTGTGGGCTATTTCCAAGAGCTGTGTGTGTGTGTGTGTGTGTGTGTGTGTGTGTGTGTGTGTGTGTGTTGGATAGAGGGGGTAGTTATTAGTCATTCAGCCACAGTCCTTCTCTCAACGAGGATGTTGTGGACGGCCACCAAAATGGGTTCAGTACTAAGCTTCGTGACATTAGATTTGGCAGTTATTTCTTGGCTATGACACTAAAGGCTCTGGTAACAAAAGAAAAAATATACATATAGGACTACATGAAAATCTTTAAATTTTATGCACCAAAACACACTATCAGCAGATAAGAAGGCAACCCACAGATTAGGAGAAAATATTTGTAAGTCATACATTTGATAAGGGATTAATATCTAGGGTATATAGAGAACTCCTAAAACTCAACAAGGAAAAAACAAACAGCCCTATTTAAAAATGAGCAAAGAAGCCAGGCGCAGTGGCTCACACCTGTAATCCCAGAACATTGGGAGATGGAGGCGGGTGGATCACTTGAGGCCAGGAGTTTGAGACCAGCCTGGCCAACATGATGAAACCCCGTCTCTACTAAAAATACAAAAAAGTAGCTGGGCACGGTGGTGTGTGCCTGTATTCCCAGCTGCTTGGGAGGCTGAGGCAGGAGAATCACTTGAACCTGGGAGGCAGAGGCTGCAGTGAGCTGAGATCATTCAAGTGCACTCCAGCCTGGGTAACAGAGTGAGACTCTGTCTCAAAAAAAAATGTGCAAAGGGTCCAAATAGACACTTCTCCAAAAAAACATACACACATAGCCAATAAACACATGAAAAGAAGCTCAGCATCACAAATCATTAGGGAAATGCAAATCAAAACCGCAATGAGATACACCTCACACCCATTAGTACGGCTACTATAAAACAGAGAAACAAAACCCCCATAAAATAGTGTTGTCAAGGATGGGGAGAAATTGGAACCCCTTGTACACTGTTGATAGGAAAATACAATGGTGCAGCTCCTGTGGAATAATATGGAAGTTCCTCAAAGAGTTAAAAATAAAATTGCCATAGGCTCCAGCAGTTCCACTTCTGGGTGTATACTCAGAAGAGTAGAAAGCAGTCTCTAAGAGACACTTGTATACCCAGGTTTCTAGTGGCAGTATTCACAACAGCGAAAACATGGAAACGATCCAAGTGCCCGTTGATGGATGAATGGATAAGCAACATGTGGCATGCACATACAATGGAATATTTTTCAGCCTTAAAAAGGAAGGATGTTCTGACACACGCTGTAATGTAGATGAACCTTGAGGACATTATGCTGAGCCAGTCACAAAAAGACAAACACTGGGCTGGGCACGGTGGCTCATGCCTGTAATCCCAGCCCTTTGGGAGGCTGAGGAGGGCAGATCACAAGGTCAGGAGTTCAAGACCAGCCTGGCCAACATGGTGAAACCCCATCTCTACTAAAAATACAAAAATTAGCTGGGCATGGTGGTGCGTGCCTGTAGTCCCAGCTACTCGGGAGGCTGAGGCAGGAGAATCGCTTGAACCCAGAAGGCAGAATTTGCAGTAAGCCAAGATCGCGCCACTGCACTCCAGCCTGGGTGACAAAGCAAGATTCCATCTTGGGGGAAAAAAAAATTAAAAAAAAAAAAAAGACAAACACTGTATGATTCCACTTATGTGAGGTACTCAGAGTGGCCAAAGTCCTTGATCCAGAAAGTAGAATGGGCTAGGCGTGGTGGCTCACGTCTGTAACCCCAGCAGTTTGGGAGGCCGAGGGGGATGGGTCACTTGAGTCCAGGAGTTGGAGACAAGCCAGGGCAACATAGTGAGACCCTGTCTCTACAAAAAATTGAAAAAATTAGCCGGGCATGGTGACACATGCTTGTAGTCCTAGTTTCTCAGGGTTGAGATGGGAGGCTTGCTTGAGCCCAGGAGGTTGAGGCTGCAGTGAGCAGTGATTATGCCACTGCACTCCAGCCTGGGAGACAGAGCAAGACCCTGTCACAAAAGAAAAAAAAAAAAAGTAAAATGGCGGTTGCCAGGGGCTAGAAGTAGGGGAGAATTGGGGGGATATTGTTCATTGGGCACCAAGCTTCAGTTTTATAGGATGGATAGAGTCAATGGAGATGGTGGTGATGGTTGCACAACATTATGAACGTGTTTATCACCATTGGACTGTACAGTTAAAAATGGTTATGACTATAGTTTTTATGTTATGTGTATTTTACAAAATAAAAAAAAGTTCTAACAAATGGATTCAGTGCTGAGCCCACTATTATTGGGTGGGTGAGTGGGTAGGTGGTGTTGATGGGATGGAACAAGAAGAAATGATACCCAGTCCCTGGCCTTAGCCTCTGGTCTCATTAGGAATGCAGAGTGATAATCAACCAAGGAGACACTGGTAGGCAGCAAGGCTCCTTGTAACGCCAGCGTTAGCTCAGGTCACACGTCCTCAGAGATTAAATAAAATTGGCTAGTGCCATATCCCTCCTCATGTGGGCAGTCTAATGCCCTCCAAAGGTTTCCGCATGTTCCCAGGGGCCTCTGCCTTTCCCATGTTCCCAGACCTTGGGTTCCTTCCTTCCATGAGGTTGTATCAATTCCAGGGTAATGGGAACTGTCTTTCCTTGTTTTCCTCTAAAACTCTCCCTCCAGAGGTTTTGTGTGTAGCCAACTCTGCCAGTGGTTTGGTGTGGTCAATAAGGCAAGCATTGATAACCTAAATCCTGGCCAGTCCCGGGCCTGGAGTTCCTTATGCCACCAAGTCCTTTGGCCACCTCTCTTCACAGACCTCAGCTCTCCATTTGTTCTTGTTTGGTTTTGGTTTTGTTTATAGAGACAGGATTTCACTCAGTCGCCCCTGAAGGAGTGCAGTGGAGCAATCACATGATCATAGCTCACTAAAGCCTCAACCTCCTAGGCTCAAAAGATCCTCCCACCTCAACCACCCAAAGTGCTGGGATTACAGGTGTGGGCCACCATCCCTGGCCCCTACCTCTCCATTTGGATGCCTGGTCTCCTGGCCCTTAGAGTCCATATTTGAGGTCCACCCCCAGGAATGCAGTTTCCCTCAAGATATCACTTGGAGCAATGGATTTTCCATTCCCATTTCCGAAGAACTCCTTGCACATTCTAAGACTCATTAATGTGATGTGCTAAGGAAGGGCCATCTGCCTTTTGAATTTTGTACCATGTGCAACTATTATTTATTCTCAAAGAGCCAAATACTTTTTTGAAAGAGACTTTCTTCTTAGGATCTCACCTTTTACTGGAAAGAAAAAACAAAAACAGCTTCGTAATTTTAATCCATTTTATCTCCTTCTCCTATCAGCCTCTCCAAGGAAGGAGATAGTATGGAGATTTGTTTTTCCTTCTATTGGAATTATGCCTTCCCTCTTAGAAAGCAGAAGCCATTGCAGTGAGTTTGAGTTTGAAATGACATTATTTTCTGACTTTGCCCCATTTGTTATGTGCACTGTCCCATTCATTCATTCAATAAACAACCAGATGCTATGTGGCTCAGTGGAAGGTAGAGTCTGTGGGCTGGAGTGATCCGGGGTGGCTTCATGGGAGGGGTGGGAATCGACTTGGAAAATCATGAGAGGGGAAGGGTAGAAATTAGTTCAGTCAAGAAAAACAGCAGGGCAGTTAGAAAGTGGGCGTATAGACTGGTAGGTGCAGGGAATGAATAACCTTCCATTCAATCAACAAGCATTGCTGCGGCTCCACACAATCCTGGCCACATGCTAGGCACCGTGCCAGAGACTGGCAAATGGACGCAGGCAGTTCCAATAGAGGGGAGGCATGGGAGAAACACAGTTCATGGGGAGAGAGGCTGCCAGGAGAGAGTGACATTTCAGCTGAGACAGGAAGAATGTGTGGGTGATGGTGAGAAGCTATGCTTCAAGCAGAGGGAGCATTGTTTATGAAATTCCCAAGTCAGGGGAGCCTGATGAGGAAATGGAGGAAGTCCGACCTTGCGAGATGCAAGAGCTGGAGAAGTGAAGTGAGGAATGAGGCTGGGAGGGGCAGGCACAGGGCAGGTGTGTACAGGGCGGGTATGGCAGGGCAGGTGTGTGCAGGGCAGGTGCGTGCAGGGCGGGTGTGTGCAGGGCAGGTGGGGCCTTGGAGGTCCCAGAAGGAGGAAACATGTAATCCTGAGGGTAGGACAGTCTGAGGGGTTTTTTAGCAGCAAAGCTACATAATCAGAACTGGGCTTTCGAAGGGCACCTGGGCTGGGCCTGGACAATTTGCTGAATGGGGAGAAATGGGAAGCAGAGGGCCCATTTGGGAGGGGATTGCAGCAGTGCAGCAGAACCTTGACACCTTACAGGATGTGGGTTAGAGAAGAGACCTGTGCTAGAACAAGAGTAGGCGGGGATGGAACTTGGGACCTCACAGTGGGGAAGGCAGAGACAAGAGGACTTGCAAAGGGCAGCCTCTGAGACAGGTCAGGGTGGTGACAGGGCTCCTGCTTGGGGGAACCAACTGGATGGGACCTGAGTCACCAAAGATGAATCCTCTCTTCTCCAAGAAGGAGTGTGGCACCATAGGTTGTCCCAAGGGCGAGACAGGTGCTACTGATGGTTAGTGTCCAAGATGGGCATGACAGCGTTGACTCACCTGGCAGAAAAGTTCATCCCTTTCTCAATTCCCCTTCAGTTCTTCAAGAAGAAAGCCTTGAATGGGTGCTAGACTCTTCAACACCTCTCTGACATTTACTAACCTCCCTTTCCTATAGAGAGAGCAAGCCTCAGTCTCAGAGCCTTCAGCAGGCAACAGTGTCTAGCTGGGATTTGATAACATTTCATTGCATGTATTTTTATGGCTGCCTTCCATTTATGGTCAGTGATATCAAGTTTCCAATTATGGCGGTGATATCGAGTTTCATTTTTCATAAAGGCATTTAAGCTAAGGTGGAAAATAGACCATTTTTAAATATATATTAAGTAAATAATGGTACAAGTGGTCTAGAGCTATGGCAAAAAACAAGAGGGGAGGACTCAGATGACAGAAGGTTGGGAAAAACTTGGATAGTAAAAAGAGCACTGGGTTTGGAGTCCTGAAACTGTGTGTAAGCACTTATGTCCTCTTCCTCCCAGTTGTGAGGACTCGTTGACATCATGGATGGGAAAGGGCTCCAGGAACCCTGGGGCCTCTTGGGACATTCCTTATTGTCAGAATAACAACAGGAGGCAGTATGCACCCTGATCCTCCCACTGGGTCCTGGGCATGAAGGTGGGAGTTAGCAGTGTGGGGTCCACTTCATTCTAGTAACTTTTTTGGTTCATCAAAGAAATTAAGCCTGAAAAGCAAATCTCCCCAAAGATAAAATATTCAAGGCCAGGCACGGTGGCTCATGGCTATAATCCTAGCACTTTGGGAGGCCAAAGTGGGTGGATTGTCTGAGGTTAATAGTTCAAGACCAGCCTGACGAATGTGGTGAAACTCCATCTCTATTAAAAAAAATTAGCTGGGTGTGGTGGTGCACACCTGTAGTCCCAGCTACTCGGGAGGCTAAGGCAGGAGAATCACTTGAACCCGGGAGGTGGAGGTTGCAGTGAGCTGAGATTGTGCCATTACACTCCAGCCTGGGTGACATAGCAAGACTCCGTCTCCAAAAAAAAAAAAAAGAAAACATAAGTTGTCCAAACACTGTTAGGTATACTTTGCTCTCATGAAGTGGTGTCTAAAACTGAAGCCACAGGAAGGTTTAGAATGTGAGGCTGTCGCCGGTGTCAGCTTGGTACTCAGTACAGTTCTTGAGCACCAGGAGCAGGGCAGTCTGGCATTGGTCGCCAAAGGGAAGCGACCTCTCTGTGGCCTGGGGAGTTGCTGCTGTTGCAAGACTGAGAACTCAGTGCTCCCGTTCCTGGGGGCTTCCTCTTACAAACTTTCGATCTTGATGTTGGTGGGTGTGTTCCTGCCTACTCCACTCCCCAGGCCCCAGTGGCCGGGAGCTTGACCAGCATGGGCACTGCCAGACTGTGAAACAGGGGATTTCCTTCAGGGCATTTCTGCAGTCAGCACAGTTGAATCCCTCTCTTTGTTTACTTCTTATTGCCAGTTGTCACCTACTCCTGGAAGGTAAGCTGAATGAGGACAGAGCCTTGTTCTCACTGATGTGCCCAAACACCTTTTGCAGTGTCTTGTGCTTAATAAGGATGGTTGAAGAAACAAATGAATGGGAAGGACCAGAATGTAATCTTAACGTTCAGCTTCCTCACAAGGCTCCAGACAGACTCCTTAGAGCATGACTGCAAAATATGGAATTGGGAGTGAGTTGGAAATTGGCTTTTTCTTGCCCCTGTGACCTCTTAATCTAAAAAAAGTCTTAAGGAATGAATCCTTTTAAAATGAAAGTTTAAGGCATTTAAAATTGCTCTGAGTTCAAAAATCTAAAGCAATATTTAAGGAGCATTGGTATGCTTTCATTAGTTACCTAAGTCACAAAAATGTTCCCTTTGGGGCTGGATCCGGGGAACGAGAGGGTTCCACATGGTTCCATGGGACAGCGCGGCTGGAGGAGGGTGGTTTGCCCCAGTTCACTCTGGAGAGGTAACATTAGGGCTGACCAGTGCCTAATGTCCACCCTAGCTCACCACCACTTTGCTTTCAATGGGGACACAAATCCTGATTCTTCCCTTAGTAGCCATAGGACATTAGGCAAGTCACATCACTTCCTCCAATGGGGATAATAATGGTACCTATGTTATGAGGAGCTGGGGAACTGTTTTAAGAATTAAATAAATGCGTTCATGGAAAGTCCTTCAAACAGTATCCTGTCCATAGTAGGTGCTCAAAAAATATCAGCTTTAATCATTATTTCTTCCATTTTCCCTTTCTGTAATATAATGAGACAAATTCCAAGAATATAAAAGCATTGCAAATTATTTTAAGGGAAAATAGGATTTATGGTCTCTAACAAATAAAGTGTACATTTAGAAGGGTGAGGTAAATTCCAAGAGACAAATGTTGTTATCAGTGAGTTGCGGATTTTCCCTCCTATAGTTTCAGCAACTTTCCTAAAGATGTATGATCTCTGTTTATAAACCCCAAGCGCTCAAAATGTTAGAGGCTTTACTGAAGTCAAGCGTGGGTGACCTCTGTTTTTAATCAACAGGCAAACTGAAGAGACTCCCTAAAATTTAATAGCTATAGCTCCATTTGTTTTTTTTCAAATCACCAAATTAAAAGTAAACCACAGATTTATAATTATTGCCTGAAGTATTATACTTTGAAATGTAATATACTGATTATGATAACTTGCAGAGAAAATCAACTTATACATAATGGATTTTTATGTCCCTATATTACTGAAATTATTTTTGACCTAAAAAGAGATTGCACATAGTTTAATTTTCCCTTAAATTTTCATTCACCGCACCCCATCTCTTCCAAATGCAACAGAATCTTTTTCCCCAAGGTGTCAATATTAGAGGGAATCATAATTTCTACTCTGGAACCCTTCCCTCTTCCTTGGAATTTGCTTCCCATGACTGTACACACTCAGGCCCCTCTCCTCTCTCGTAAATTCAGCTCCCAGCTGAAGAAACCAAAATACCAGGATGCAAGGACAGGGATGGTCTGTTCTGGGGATCTTCAGGGAATGAGCTATACCCATCTTCCTGTCAAAGGCATTTCCCAATTATTCTCCTGAAAGACCAAGGGAGTCTCCCTTCTGGGAAGAAGGGGAGAGGGTGTGGATACACATGCCTCACCCCCTGCCGCCTGTTAACATGTAGCTGAATTCTAGAGTTGTAACTTGATGTCCTACAGTGTTAATTCCCATTTTACTGATGAGGAAAGGGTAGGTGGCTGTAGGGTGACATTGTATAGGCCATTTCTTCAACAGGATTTTGCTTGGTTCTGTTTTGAGCACCTGCGATGGACCAGGCCCTGCTTTAGGTGCTGTCCACACAATGATGAGCAAGACAGTTCTACATCTCCCTGGAGCCTGAATATCTTTATCGGTATAGTGGGGACAAAAATCTCATAATAATGACTTGGCCCTTCTCAAGGTGTTGTGTGGAGATCAGCTGAGCTAATGGAGGAGAAAGTGCTTTGTAACATATTAAGGCATGATACCAACATGAAGAATGATCAGGTATAGAGTGAAAGTAGATGTTAAAAAAGAAGGCTTGTTTTTCTGCACTCTTTATTAAATGATAACAACAACCACTCATTGTGCACCTACTGTTTGCCAGCCATTTTATGCACATTCTTCCAAGACCTCACAGCAACCCCCAAGAGAGCTGTATGATCTCTTGCAGGGGCCAGGGCAGCTTGCCCTAGGTCACGCGGCTCGTGTGTCTTGGAGCCAGGATTTCAGCCAGCACGACCTGCCCATTTCCCTTTTGGCAGACTCTCATGCAGGCTGTGGGGCAGGGCCTAGGTATCCTGGAGAGAAGGGCCAAGGAAAGGCTGAAGGTAGAACGGAAGAGGAAGGAAGAATAAATGCATCTCCTTCAGGATCACAGAGGCAAAGATGAGCCCTGGGGGTGCCAGGGAACTTCTCAGGAAACAGGCAGTCAGGGACAATGACTTAAGGGTTTGGTAAGAGTTTCTAAACCTTTGTAACTTCCTCTTATTGGTTCTTCCATTATTCAGGCCTTCTGCCTATAGGAAGAAGCAATGAAACACAGCCTCTCTCTACCCATATGTATTAAGTGCCTACTACAGTGCCAGGCAGGCAAAAGGGGATGGGCTGGGGGGATGTCTTTTCAGAGGCAGGAGGAAGAGAGGTGTTGAGGAGTCCTGTGATGCACCCACTGTGGCTGAGAATGAGAACTCCAGAGGACTGAGAGCATGGGGGTGGCTCAGAAGAGGAACGGAAAGCCCATGAGTCTCTAGGGCCTTCAGAGAAGAAGAAAAGGGGAACAGGGGGGCATAAGCCCAACCTGGTCCTGAGCTGGGTGGGCCAAGAAGGGCGAGGACTTGGCCCTGACCCTGCCACAGGCTGTCACAGGGTTGAAATCGGGCTTGGGCTGGGCTATGTCCTCCTTGGCCCTCCAAGCCCTGAAGTTCCTCTTCCTCCTCCCTCCTCCCTCCCCTGCTCCACAAGCACCCACTCTTGCATTCTCGGGGAATCAAAGGCTAAAAATAAACAGTTGCCACCAGACTCTGGGCCCAGGGGGGAATGGGTTCCACAGGAGTCTTGTGGACAGTGGGTTGAGGCTGGGGCGAGGGGATGGAAGGTGTGGGGACAGCTAAAGGTCTTAGGACTCCCCCAAGTGGTGATGCAAATAGTCCCCCCACCCCCCACCCTGGCTCTGGAAGAGCCAAGCCTTCTAGCCTTCAACTCCATGACCTTCTACAGCTAGGGCTATTTGGATCCTGGGCAATGTCACTGTGCCTGCTGGAGAGATAGAGCATGTGGCAAAAAATAGCTTCACCTCCTTGCAGTATTCCTACCCATAACTGGACTCAGAGAGTCTTTATCAGTCCAAAGGCATTCTCCCAGTGGAGCAAAGGTGCTTTTCTGGGAAGGCAGAACCCGTGACTCCTCAGCCCAGAGAATACTTAGTGGGGTTCTCCTTACCGAGAGCATCGCTGGAATCCTTTGGAAGAGAGTCCAGTTTTTGGGGTGGAAGGCGGGGTGGGGAGTGGGAGCTGATGTCAACTAGCAGCACACATCTGTCATCTAAGAAACCTTCTTGGGTCTTAGCTGTCCTCCACTCGTCTGTCTGTGTCACTAACAAACACAAGTCCACTTCCAAAACTTACTTGATGGATTCATGGAATGTTCCAATCGAGTAATTGCCCAGACTTTTGTCTCTAGGAATCCAGGGGCTGGAAGACCCTCCCTGGCTCTGTGTTAACTCCATATTTAGCCATAAAGAGACTGCACCTCCAGGGTCAAGGACCCTGGTGCCTCTGAAAATATTAATAAGAACAATAATAACAACACTAGCTACCATGCACGGAGCACTGCTGATGTACCAGGCATTGTGGTCATGACTTTATGTGGATTATCTCCCTTAATCCTCACAACAACCCATGTTATAGTTTCATACCCATTTTATAGGTGGGAAAAATGAGACCCGGGGAGATTAAGTTGCTGCCATTTGCACACACATAGTCAGTGATGGAGCCCAGATGAGATGGTTTATAACAGTCTGACTCCAGATCCCATACTCTGAGCCTCTACAGAAAATATTCTGTTTCAGATGAAGGACCCACCAGGGAACGGGAAAGAAAGGCTCAAGGCCAGTGGCAAGAGTCCCCAGAACATTTCCCTGGAGAACTTTCACTGTGCCCTGTCCACTGCTGTGTCCCCACAATTGCATTCTGCAATCCCACTAGCAATGGCTTGGTCAGAGGTCGAGCCACCCTGACCTCTTGGGCCCTTGCATACGCAGTTCCATCTGCCTCAAATGCCCTTCCCTCTGCTCTGAACTTGGCCAACTCCTGCCCAGATTAATAGCTCTTTCCTCGGAGAAGCCTGACCTGGCCAGATTCAGTCTCACCATGCCATGTAACTCTGTCTTACAGGCTCTAGCACAGTTGTTATGGAAATGTGTGTTAGAATTTGTGGTATCTGTCTCTGAAAGGAATGTAAGCAGGAACCGTGTCTATCTTGTTCACCGAGATATTCCTGCAACTTAGCCCAGTGCCTGGCACATAGTAAGTGTTCAGTAAGTACTTTTGAAGGAAGGAAGGAAGGAAGGAAGGAAGGAACAAATGAATGAATGATTTGTCAAACGTTGACTCGATGATTGAACCAGTGATCTCAAATGCATTTGGCTGATGGGATGTAGCAGCCGTTGTGCAGAGTAGGAGGGAGGCTGAGGGGAAGATGCTACCGTGAGAGACAGTGCCTCCCTGGGGGTGGTGACGGAGAGAGAGAGGAAGGAACTGGGTGGCCTGTGAGGAACTAGATTACCCCAAGACTCCATCCAACCTTGAAATGCTGTTACTTGATGTGAGGATGGGCTGGCGTCCCAGATGTCAACCCTTTAAGGTCATGGTCCCCCAGGCCCTCCTCGTTTACCTGAAGAATCCGTCGGAGTAAATCCTACCCCATGAGTTCTAAACCTTGTGAGGCAAGAGCTGCATAAAATTGCTTTGAAATGGTCATGGTGGAAGCTCCTCCAAAGCAGCTCATTCTCGAGGGCGGGATTCCTGAGGGCGTTTGTTTCTACATCACATATTTCTGTAATGATTTCTCCCTCCCTTAACTTCTTCCCCCCCCAAAAATTACCTTTGTATTAAGAGTAACAAAGCCGGCCGGGCGTGGTGGCTCACGCCTGTAATCCCAGCACTTTTGGGAGGCCAAGGCGGGCAGATCACAAGGTCAGGAGTTCGAGACCAGCCTGACCATGGTGAAACCCTGTCTCTACTAAAAATACAAAAATTAGCCAGGTGTGGTGGCTCACGCGTGTAATTGCAGCTACGTAGGAGGCTGAGTCAGGAGAATCACTTGAGCCTGGGAGGCAGAGGTTGCAGTGAGCCGAGATCGTGCATTGCGCCACTGCACTCCAGCCTGTGTGACAGAGCGAGACTCCATCTCAAAAAAAAAAAAGTAACAAAGCCAAGTTATTAAGGACGTCTTCAAATATTTGGGGGGTAGAAGTGCCTATTCTTTAAGGAGTTTCTGGTTGCAGAGAATGAGGAAAAGGGAGGAAAGAGAGGCTGGGAGTGAGCGGCTGAGTCAGAATGACAATGCCACTGATGACTTGTTTTTCTTATTTTGACAATTAACCTGCAGTAAAATTGACTTGTGTGTGTGTTACATTTTTTTTTTTTGAAGAGCCTTGCTGCAGTGGTGCAATCTTAGCTCAGTGCAAACTTCGCCTTCTGGGCTCAAGCAATCCTCCACCTCAGCCTCCGGAGTAGCTGAGATTACAGGTGATTGCCACCATGCCCAGGTAATTTTTGTACTTTTTGTAGAGATAGGGTCTCACTATGTTGCCCAGGCTGGTCTCAAACTCCTGGGCTCAAGTGATCCACCCACCTTGGCCTCACAAAGCCTGGGATTAGAGGTGTGAGCTGCTGTGCCCGGCCAGTTCTACAAATGTTAACGTATATGTAGATTTGTGTAACCACCATTGCAATTAGGATATAAATCAGTTCCATCTGTCCAAAAAACTACCTATAATTGCCCTTGATAGTCACGCCCTTCTCCCAGCCCTGACTCCTGGCAACCACTAGTCTGCTCTTCATCGCCCTAGCTTTGTCTTTCAAGAATGCTGTGTAAATGGAATCATACAACACATAACCTTTTGAGACTGGCTTCTTTCACTCAGTTGTTCCATGTATCAGCGGTGAGTACCATTTTACTGCTGAGTAGGTTTCTGGTGGTGGTCTAGTAGACAAACCACAGTTTACTTACCCATTGAGCAACATTTGAGTTGCTTCTAATCTTTGGTGATTGTGAATAGAGCTGCTATAAACATTTGTGTACACGTTTTTGTGTGCATGTAAGTTTTCATTCCTCTAGGGAAATTACCTAAGAATGAGATGGCTGAATTATATGTTAAATAAAGGTTTCACTTTATAAGAAACTCCCAAACTGTTTTCAGGGAGGCTGCAGCATTCTGCAATCCCACTAGCAATGTATGAGGGTTGCGGTCAGTCTTCATCCTGCCAGCATTTGTTGTCAGGGTTTTTGGGGTTTTTTGTTTGTTTGTTTCTTTTTAAAGCCATTCTGATAGGTACACAGTGGTATCTCATCAGGGTTTTGTTTTACATTTCCCTAATGGCTAATGCTGTGGAATATCTTATCATGTACTTATTTGTATCCTCTCTGGTGAGCTCTCTGATCAAGTCTTTGGGCCATTTCTTAGTTGGGTCGTTTCATTTCTTACATTGAGTTTTGAGGGTTCTTTTTATGTTCCGGATGCTAGTCTTTTGTGAGATATGTGATTTGCAAATATTTTTCCCCAGACTATAACTTGTCTGTTCCTACTCTCAGTGGTCTTTGTCATAGAGCAAACATTTCTAGTTTTGATGAAGAAAATTTTAATCAATTTTTAAATTTCGTAGATGATACTTTTAGTGTTACATATAAGAACTCTTTGCCTCATATTATCATTTTTGACCACTTTCTTTGTACCAGCCCACATTGCATAATCATTTAATCTTCACTACAATCCTATATTGTTAATGCTATTCTTATATAACCTCATAATACAGATGAGGAAACTGAGGCACAGAGAGCTTAATAATTTTCCTGGGACTCACACAGCATTCACTGGCAGAGCTGGGATTCAACTGCACGTCAGAGCCCACCCTTGTCACCACTAGAATCAGGTTGACACCCTGCCCATAGAAACCCTTACTGGAAAGCCAGCAGGGAAAGGAACATTTGCTGCTTCTTGTCATTTGGGTCTCAGCTTAAATGTCACGTCCACAGGGAGATCGTCCCTGGCTACCCCATCTAAAATAGGCCCTCTCTTCCCCTCCCCTCCGTTTTCACCTCTCCCCTCTTCCCCTCTTTCTTTCCCTTCTTAAATGAGAATGAGTCTCTCCATGGCTCTTTTCATTACCTGCAATTTGTTAGTTTTATTCTACAACTTGTCTTCTTTTACATAATTTCTTCCTTCCCCACTTAAGGTCAGCTGAGTGAGAGCAAGGACCTTATCTTTCACCTCTTTATCTCCAGCTTCTGTGCCTGGCACAGAATGAGTGGTCAGCAAATATTTGCTAGTGCTGTTAGTGGATGGATAAATGAATAGATGAATGGATGGATAAGTTGCCTCAGTTGGGGAAATTTGGCTTCTTGAGCAGGAAGAAGCTGCCACCTAGGAAATAATCAGGTCCTAGCTGGAAAGAATGGAAAGGCATCTTCCATATGAACATATTTGTTTGTGTATATAAACATTATGTACAACATTTGTGTTTAAAAAATAGAATATTGTAATACATGTCTATTCTAATATATGCATAGTCTATCTCTGGAAGGATACAAAAGAAGCTGGTGTACTGATTGCCTTCTCGGGGTAGAGCTGGACTAGGATATTGGCTACAATATTAGGATGAGAATGAGACTCACTTTTCACTAGATAACCTTTTATTCATCTTGCTACCCTGGGCATGTATTGCATATTCAGAGCTTATATTTCTTTTAACAGTAATAATGATATAAGATTTCTTTCCCTGGGAGGCTGGCACCGGAGCAAGCCAAGAGGTTAATCAGATCAAGTTGTTTAGAAGACAATTAACACCTCTCCAACCAGCAGCTTCTTTGTAGGAACTGAGGCAAGGTCAATCTTAATGCAGAAAAGGTTTTGCAAGGCTAAATGGAGAGGCAACATTTATTAAGTCATTACTAATGAGCAATGCTTATTAATATTGGAATATAATACATGCTTATTGCAACAATTCAAACTTAAAGATGTATCTGAAGCAAAACTAACACCTTCCAATCCAACTCCTTTGACACACTGTAATTAGAAATTTGATTTTCCTACTTTTATTTGATAAAGTATTCAGTGTCATTTGGGTATATTTATTGTCTGTTTTCTATAAAAATGGTATCAAACCATAGACATTATTCTTTTCTGTTTGTTTTTTGTTTTTGGAGACAAGACCTCTCTCTGTTGTCTGGGCTGGAGTGCAATGGCACAATCAGAACTCACTGCAGCCTCTATCTCCCAAGCTCAAGTGATCCTCACCTCAGCCTCCCAGGTAGCTGAGACTACAAAGGCACGCCACCACCATGACCAGCTAATTTTTTCTAATTTAAACGATTTTTTTTCAGAGGCAAGGTCTCACTTTGTTGCCCAGGCTTGTCTCGAACTGCTTGGCTCAAGGGATCCTCCCTGCTTGGCCTCCCAAAATGTTGGGATTACAGGAGTGAGCCACTGCACCCGGCCGACACTATTCTTTAACATCTTTTTTTCACTCCATACATTTTGGAGATAATTTTAAGTTGATACACATGGAGCTACTTCATTTGTTTTAAGAGTTACATAATGGTGGGGCACGGTGGCTCACGCTTGTAATCCCAGCACTTTGGGAGGCCGAGGCGGGTGGATCACAAGGTCAGGAGATCAAGACCATCCTGGCTAACACGGTTAAATCTCATCTCTACTAAAAATACAAAAAATTAGCCGGGCGTTGTGGTGGGTGCCTGTAGTCCCAACTACTTGGGAGGCTGAGGCAGGAGAATGGCGTGAACCTGGGAGGTGGAGCTTGCAGTGAGTGGAGATCCCGCCACTGCACTCCAGCCTGGGTGACAGAGCGAGACTCTGTCTCAAAAAAAAAAGAATTGCATAATATGCAATTGTATTGATGGGAGCAGGATGTTTCTAGTTTCTTGTTGTTACAAAGATGTTGCAATGAATATTCTTGTATCTAGCTAGCTAGGGAGCTTATGTGTTATTACTTTCATTTCTGAAAGTTGTCACGTATTTTTTGTCATAATATTTTGGAAAAATTTTTCTACAAGGCTGTAATTTTTTACAACCAACGATGGGTATGATAGAGTTGGTTTTCTTACTCTGCCATCAGCTATAAACGTTACCAATCTTTTTGTTTCTGCCAATATTAGAAGACATATGGGAACTCATTATTTAATTTTTATTTCCCTACTTATACATATGCTTATTGGCCATTTTCATTTCCTCTTCTGTATACTGTTCACATTCTTTGCCAAGTTTTCCGTCGGGTTATTCATTT